>NC_034590.1:110237133-110248215 GCF_900095145.1 Mus pahari
GCAGAGGCAGGTGGATTTCTGAGTTTGAGGCCAGCCTGGTCTACAGAGTGAGTTCCAGGACAGCCAGGACTGCACAGAGAAACCCTGTCTCAAAAAATCAAAGGAAAAAAAAAGAACTGAGAGCCCCAAGACAGTCTGAGCTATGGAGCTATGGAGTACATTTGAGATTTGAGGTGAGTGTGGGCTCTAGCAGAACCTCCTCACAGCAACAAATGGGTTCTCATGAAGTTCATTACTGCTCTTTGGTAACTGCAGTACTTAAACCCAAAGCTAAGAAATTCCTACCTTCCCCCTAAAACCTTTCCTTCTGCTTAGAGGGAGACTTGGGGTGCTCATTACTGTCTCTGGTTCTGGGCTGTAGATTCCTTCTCACAGGAATCCTGTCCAGCAATGTGATGTCTTACTTCAGACCACAGCACTCCACAGGATGGGAGAGTGGCTGGATCTGCCATGGGCCTGCATATTGCATCTTGGGGAAGCAGCAGCACCTCCCCCAGGGTACTCAGGCTCTAACTACACTGTCTTGGTGTGAAGTAGAGCCAAGATGTCATTGACTGACTTGGACAACACTGAAATGTTGGTGGCTCTTCAGAATAATGGCATCAGAGCTATGATGTAACAAGGCTTTATCTTCCAGACATATCCATAAGCATCTAGACATTGATTCTATAGTAACACCATGATGTGAGCTATCTGCCTGAAAATAATCTGAGGGTGAAAGAGGAGGTGGAGGGAACAGAGAACAAGGCCTGGCCATGTGTCACTCATGGAAATGGAGGGAAGGACCTAAGGGTTCCTTAGGTGGGAGCCAGAGATGGAAGGAAAGTGGGAGAAAGAGGGAAGGGAAGAAAAAGGGAAGGAGAAAGAGATGGAGAGAGAAGAGAGAGGAAGAGAGAGAGAAGAAGAGAGAGAGGAGGGGGAAATCCACACTAGATTAAAAATAGTATGAATTTTAGTTCCATTTAAAACTCAGAACCCAGAAGGAGTGTGGGAGACAGGCCTACAGAGGTTTCCATGTGGCCTCAAAGGCAGACGTGGTAAAGGCATGACCAGCTGCCTGGCAACAGTCCCAGGGCCGACATAAACACTAGGCCACAGTCAGTCCTGAGAAACAAGCACAGACATGCAAGGGGCCAAAGGTTCACCTCTCTCAAGCCCATCGATGTTCTGTGTGTAGAGTCGCAGAAGCAGCTCCTTGTCGTGGAGTAGCCTTAGGAAGTAGTGCGTGACATTGGGCCTATACTGCCCAGGGTATAGCTCCTTGGCCAACGTGAAAAAGGGCTTGGGGTTGTGAAAGAAAAAGCCAAGTTCAAAGATGGCCTCAGGGTACGGGATGTCATACTGCTGAAGGTTGCTGTAGAGACCGCTCCCTGGGGATCTGCAGAGAGAAGGGAAAGGCTGAGCCCTGCAGAAGACAGTGGGGAAATGACATCCAAGGGAACTGCAGCATACCTGAAGTCCGGGATGCCACTGGGTGTGCTGATGCCGGCCCCCACCATGACCACCACCCTACTGCAGGCTCTGGTCCGAAGCAGCTCCGCTACATCCTGCAGAGAGAGCTTCTTCTCACTGCTTCCTCCACATCCAAAGCCGCCTGAGGCTCCCACGGAGAGGGATATGGGCCTTCTCCCACCTGTAATACTGACAGCAAGAGCACAGAAGAAAGGCAGCAGGCAACAGTCAGTCTTAGGCTAGCAAGAATGAGTGCAGCTGGACTCTTCCCACCATCAAAGGTGGACATGGCCTCTCCAGTGCCGTCCAAACAACCACGTTCCCACCACACGTGACTACCAACTAAAGCACGGAACCATATTGCATCAAGAATCGAGATTTACTTGGGGGGCAAAAAAAATTTGGTTTATAGACAGGTTTACAGACAGGTTCCCTGATGATTCTCATCACCAGTGGTGTGAGCTGAAGGGCTCTGAGAAAACCACAGCTGATTGACCAGTTGGAACTTTAGAGTTGGAATGTTGCAAATCCAGAGCTAAACTTATCTTGAGCTATCTTTAGTCCCCTGGATAGGATACCTAACATCCTTTTGACTATGAAGTAAGACTTTTGGAATGTCTTGACTTTAAAGATCACAAGCTTCCACTAGCCCAGGAGCTAAATCTCCCGCTAGATCGAATCTGAAACCTACAGCAGAGATTTTACTGCTGCCTGACATTCCCACTGATAGTCACTAAATGAGTGAATTTTTGACTATCTTTTGTTCTGAGACTGAAAGTTTGTATAACCCCTTCCATAAGTGAAGATTATTACACGTAACCCGAGCCTGTGTTTGCAGGGCACGGACATTCATACAGGGTTCACAGTAAGCTATGCATTATTCACTTTGAGGAAGAACTGTGCCTCATGCCATGGTCTAGGCACTCAGTGTGAGATGATCCCGTCCCATCTGAGGAGTCATCAAGAGCAGTGTCAAGGGCCAGAACAGGCCTTGTCCAACTATCTGTGTCACTTCCTTGGATAGATGCATGAGAGTCCTCCCTGGGACCCAGTCTAAACCTGCTTTTGTTTGACTGATGGTCCACTGGCTTATCTAAGCATTGTACTAGGCGGCCTCTTACTGTTGCAGAGCAAGTGTTAGAACACCTGTACTAGAACATTCACCAGGATCTGTTTCCCAGCATTCTCTATTTTCTCTCGGCACTCCTGCCTTTTTGTCTCTGTCTCTTCCTCATGGCAACCTGGCCCTTTTAGTTTAGAACGCCTGTGGGGGCCTAATCATAAAGATGGTGGAGATAAGAGGCACTTGCTCCCTCTAGTCCATCAGGACAGAGGAATCAAAGAGAACTCCCCAAAAGCACAACAGCCTCACTGAGAAGCCTCAGACAAGAGATTTTGTTCCCTTGGAAGGAACCTTGTTCCCAGCTGGGAACACACACAAAAGACAAAATCGCCCCATTTCATGGGCGCCCTTACTTTCCTGCAAGCACACACGATAAATCCAAAATACAGTGGGGGGAAATGCTCAGTGAGAAGCAAGGGGGCTACTTCTGGAAGTGGCACTTAAAACTTAGCCTGAATGCAAACCCCACCAGCAAGCCAAGTCCACGCCAGGTCCTAGGGGCAAATGCCCTAAGTCAACGAAACCCTTTGAGAGGTCTCCTGATGAAAACAAGAATGAGAAGAAGCAAGCAAGCCCTGGCTCCAACACACCTGTCACTTATCACCCCAGTGCACAGGGCACCAGGGCAGTGCACTCAGAGGTTTTGCCCTAATATTTTCTGAACTCCTCTTAATCACAAACCATATGAGAATACAAAAGGGACAACAGAAAAGTTGTGACCATTGCTGAGTGTCTGCCAACCACCAGACATCACTCAGGGAACATAAAAGACATTTTTAGTCACTTGTACCAAAAACAAACAAACAAACAAACAAAAAAAGTTTGCAAGTGACTGACATATATGTGGACAAAATTTTACCAAATATTTAACAACACACTTAAGATATAACTTAAAGTACATCTACATGGTATGGAAAGCCCCTGAGATGAAGAAACCCAGAAGCTAGTACTGAGTACTACCTGAGACATTGTAAAGAGAGAGGGGATGGCTGGGCAGTGGTGGCACATGTCTTTAATCCCAGCACTTGGGAGGCAGAGGCAGGCGGATTTCTGAGTTCCA
Organism: Mus pahari; assembly: GCF_900095145.1. Lineage (NCBI taxonomy): Eukaryota > Metazoa > Chordata > Mammalia > Rodentia > Muridae > Mus > Mus pahari. The sequence goes on from NC_034590.1 coordinate 110,240,769, forward strand.
GGACAGCCTGGTCTACAGAGTGAGTTCCAGGACAGCCAGGGCCACACTGAGAAACCCTGTCTCAAAGAGAGAGAGAGAGAGAGAGAGAGAGAGAGAGAGAGAGAGAGAGAGATGAAGTCACAAAAGAGTCCCAAGTCTTAAAATCAAGAGCAGAGGAAATGCTCTGTAAATGTATCCTCCTCACAGACATCCCAGGGCTCCAGTGTTAGGGCTGATGACAGCCAGACTGTCTTACAGATGATCTCATATTAGAAATGCTTCCACAAGTTAGAGTGTCTTCTCTGATCCCTGCTTTATCCTCAGCCCCCAGAAGTCTGGTAGAGAAAAAGCTCTGGAACCGTAGCCTAAATGAACAACTCTTTATTGAAGTCTTCCCCACATCAAGTGACTAGACCATTGTCTACCCAAATATTCTTCCATTACATTTCTTTGCTAACAACTGTGGGCCCTAAAACTGTAAGGGCTCCAGGGTGGGTATGCAGTTCAGTGGTACCATGCTAGCCTACCAGACAAGTGCAAAGCCAGAGTTGGATACCCAGCACTGACAAAAAAAAAAAAAAAAATTGTGCATTATATTGATAAATTGTCCTGCATTGTTTGAGCTCACTGAGAAGATGGCTTTGGAGGCAAGGCCGACAACCCCTTCCCCCATGCCAGACCCATGTTTGTCTCAAAGTCCAAAGTCTGGAGGGCTGGCTCCCGTAACTGTGTAAAGAGACAGAGAGAACAGCAAAACAGCCCAAGAGTGAAAACGATTGTACCCTGAGAACAGAAGGGGAACCGTTTCCAGTGGAGGTCACTAGAATTTATCCCAGTATAGGAGTATAGGAAAGTGCCTGCAAGGGAAAGAAAGTGCCTCCAGTGGGAAGGAAAGCCCAAAGCTCAGACAGAGGAAAAGCTCACCTGGGAACTCCAACTGACTATCTCAACTTTCTCTGCCCTTTCTGTTAGATGTAGCAAGTGTCCAATTTGATATTACTTCCATCTGTTGCTTTACGAACAAAAACTCACTGAAAGGGTCACTCTGTTCTGGCAGGGACTCTCCTTTACTGGGAATTCCGAGCTACCTTAAAGATAGCCAATAGATTTCTGCTTTTTTTTTTTTTTTTTTTTTTGAATATGCAGTGTGATGATTTCTAACTTAATAAACTCACTCATTTCAAACTGAAAATATCCCTATTATTGATCACTCTCAGGACTATATGAACCATGTTGCTATTTTGCAGACAGTATGGTTGTTGGTAAAATTTTTAGTTTCACCACCTTTACAGGGGACAATTAAAATACAAGTAACAGCTGGATGTGGTGGCATGTGACTAATCTCAGAAGGGAGGTGGGAGCAAGGAGGATCAGGAGTTCAAGGTCATCTTTCTTCACACAGCCAGCTGAAGGCCAGTTTGAACAAGAGACCAGTCTCGGAACAATACAAACCATGTAACTTTACACAAGGCAGTCTACTGAGAATTTGTGGTCAAAATGGGGTGCAAACAAGGTTATTTATCACGTTATTTGTAATAATTCAAGATTAGAAAGTAGTCAATAAGGAAACAGTGATATAAATTATAAGACATCTATACAACGAACTTCTATAAAATATTTCAAAGACTGTGCTGCAATAGCTACATAGAAAAACACCTTTAAGGAGATGAGGTCAGAACCTTGTGGAAGGGCGCACCTGCCGGGTCCTACTCCCACAATTGCTTCCAGCTACCCGTCCCTAAAACGCCGCTGACAGCCTGTCTGCGGGATCCCGTGTCTCCCCTGCCGTGGCTCACCTCCCTGACCCCACAGTCTGAGCGCCGCCAATGCCAGTCGACCGCTCAGCGCCATGATGCTCTGCAGGACGACGGCGCCTAGAGGGTCAAGCGCCATCCGAATCCCCGCCCCCGTGAGCCAAGCCCCGCCCTCTCAGCACTCTTACTCCCGCCCCCCTCTGGCCAAGTCCCGCCCTCCCGCGCCTTCCCTCCGCCGTGCCCGGCCTAGCCACCGGCACGTTAGCCCGATGTGTGGAAGGCTGTGTTTATGCCTGGTGCTGGCAGCTTCCCCTTCTGTGGAACTCTTATTGGTTGCGAAGCCAAACCGGGAGATTTCATCGTTTTTACGCTGCTCTCAACCTCCTTGAGCAGGCGGGTGATAACTAATGCTCTCTGAGCGCTTACTGCGGTCAGGAATTGCATCACACCTAGTCCTCGCCAAACGCCATCCGGTTTCAGAGGACCCACGTCTGCAGGCTTGGCTACGGGACCAGTCGGTGGCTAGCTGTCCTCAGGCACCTCTCTACTCTTTCACGCCTCAAGGGACAGGGACAGAAACCCGGGAGAAGTTTGGCGGAAGTCAAGAACGCGGTTACCTTGACGACCGCAACCCGTGAGGCTAGTGGGACGCTCCCAGCATGCCCCGCGCACTCACGGTGCCGGAAGTGAGCGAGCACTTCCGTGCGCCATCCCTGCCGGTTCTGACTGCTTAGTTGCTTGTGTTGTTCCCAGCTCTCTGCAATCATGAAGGATGTGCCGGCCTTTTTACAGCAGAGTCAGAGCTCTGGGCCGGGCCAGGCTGCCGTTTGGCACCGTTTGGAAGAGCTGTACACGAAGAAGTGAGCTCTGAGGCTGGGGCGGGAGGGAGAAGACTGTGGGAGGGCCAGGGGCTCTGATCAGTCCGGAGGGTCAGGGATGTGGAGGAAAGCGGTCGATAGCTAAGGAGCAGAGCGGTTGCCAGGGTATCTAGACTCCCTGCGTTCCAGCCTTACTGGCTATGATAAGAACAATTACGAATTGCTGACTTTGATATATAAGTGTTTGCCTATGAAGAAACAGCTTTTTCAGAACGTTTCCACATGACAAATGTTCAGCAGTTAAAACTCTTAGTGATTTCAAGAAAATTTTTTTAATGTTTAGTATGTACCCGCCTATATAGTGTAACATTTTGTGTTTTACAAGACACTTTTATCTCTACTATCAAATATTATCCTTTAGTCTTGGTGTGAAATGTGCTATTTCAGTGTCCTAAAGGTACATATATTGGCTTTTTAAAAGTATTGGCTTATTTCATCCTTCCCATTGACAGATGAGATTGAATATCAGTTTTCTATTCTGTGAGGTATTCGGCTCATAAGTAAGAGAACACAGAGTTCAAAATAGAGCTGTAGAATTCCAAAGTCTTCCAGTTGACACCCAACAACAGAGTGGGTGTTGATGCTGTCTCAATAAGTGTTCTCCATTGTTACCTAAGAAAACTGAGTCTTGAAAGGATAAGTGACTAGGGCGTGCAAGCAAAGTCAGTCAAGAAATGGGCTTGAATTAGCTGGCACTTGCTTTAACTACTGAGCACTTGCTTTAACTACTGTACTGTGCAGTGAAACCTGGGTAGTCCTTGGTGTTTGATGGGACCATCAAGGCTGAAGGCATCTGTTACTTGACATTAGGATATGGGACTGGGGGCTTTTTGTTTTGTAGGTTGTGGCATCAGCTGACACTTGAGGTGCTTGATTTTGTGCAGGACCCGTGCTTTGCCCAAGGAGACGGTCTCATTAAGGTAATGACTTACCAGACAGGTCAGATTATGTTGAATATAATTACGAGCTATTATTATTAATTTTTATTTACTTTTACCGTGTGTGCCCAAGGATGCCAGAAGAGATCTCCTGGATGTGGAGGTGCAGGCAGTTGTAAGCCAACTGGTGTAGGTGCTAGGAACCCAATTTGAGTCTTCAAAATGCTCTTAACTGTCACTGAGCCATCTCTCCAGCGAATTTTTACTTGCTTGGTTTGTGTGTGTGTGTTTATTTGTTTGCTTGTTTGAGATTTGGTCTCGCTGTGTAGCTCTGACTGGCCTGGAACTTGCTCTGGTAACCAGACTGGGATTGGATTCACAGTCCACCAGTCGTTAGCCTCCCACGTGCTTTCAGCAATCACTTTGTGCCAAGGACTGCTGTAAGCTCTGGACCCTTCCATGATAGCACTGAGAAAGTCTCTCTCTTTCTCATATGTAATAGCAGACATAGATAAATCACCATAGGTTACAGCTAATAAATCAGAACATTGAAACAGTCTTTCTGGTTTTTAAAAATTTAGACTAGAGCTGGGAAAATGGCTCACTGGAAGTATGTGCTTCCATCCTCAGGCCCTGTGCACCTCACAAGACAACACCAAAAGGGACCAGTGGCACACCTGTAATCCCAGCACTTAGAAACTTGAATCTGGAAGATCATTAGTTAAAGGCTAACCTGGGTTACACAGCAAGACTGCTAGGGAAAGGGATGATTTAAAGGGCTCGCCTCACTTCCCAGCTCTCCCAGCCCACAAGGGTTCCGCTTGCCCAGAGATTTCTGGCCAGAGTAGTATAGAAAAGAGAATGCCTCTTCATTTGGAGGTGAGAGTGTTGAGGGGGACGCGGTACTATGCTATCTCTCTAATGGAGCATTTTTAAAATTTTGTCAGCAGAAAAAATAAAAACACTCTTTCCCATACTTCGTCAGATTCCTGAATACCCAGGGACTTTCTCACCAGAAGCCTTCTTTCTGGAACTTTTCTTGTTATCATCTGAATTTGAAAGGGATAGTTTATAATTGTAGCTTTAGTTATTTCTCCTGAATACATTGTGAAGCTTACCCCTTACTACCTTACCTCCTGGGGTAGTAAGATTTTTTTTTTAAATGTTTTTTACTTCTCAGTTTGACATTTTACTACCCTTAAGAATTTGCAGTTGTCAGCTGGGCGTGGTGGCGCACGCCTTTAATCCCAGCGCTCGGGAGGCAGAGGCAGGTGGATTTCTGAGTTCGAGGCCAGCCTGGTCTACAGAGTGAGTTCCAGGACAGCTGGGGCTATACAGAGAAACCCTGTCTCGGGGGGAAAAAAAAAATTGCAGTTGTTTGTAAGCATAAGGATTTTGCTGGGTATTCTATCTTCAGAATTATGTGGGAATGACAAATCACACACTGCATGTTCTATATCATAGTGGTATATTTTCATATTCTTTGCTTTCTAGTCTTCAGTTGATATGCCCCTCTCCCCATCTTTGTTTCTTTCTGTGATGGTTTTTATTGTATGTAGGAATGGTTTGCCTTCATGGGTATGTGCACCACAGGCATGCTTGGTGCCCTCGGAGATCAGAAGAGGGCATTCGAGCGATCCCCTGGAATAGGTGTTACAGATGGTTATGAATCCTCCATCGTGTGAATGATGAGAACTCTGCAAAAGCAACAGGTGCTCGTAACCGCTGAGCCACCTCTCCAGCCCGATTCTGTATTTTTGGTTTTTAAAGATTTATTTATTTTAAATATATGAGTACACTGTAGCTGTACAGATGGTTGTGAGCCATCATATAGTTGCTGGGAATTGAACTCAGGACCTCTACTCACTCCGGCCCAAAGATTTATTTATTGTTATTTGTAACTAAGTACACTGTAGCCGTCTTCAGACACACCAGAAGAGGGCATCAGATTTCATCACGGATGGTTGTGAGCCACCATGTGGTTGCTGGGATCTGAACTCAGGACCGTAGGAAGAGCAGTCAGTGCTCTTAACCACTGAGCCCATCTCACCAGCCCTGTTTCTGTGTTTCTTAAGAATATCAGCATTTGTTCTGCCTTCTCCAGTAGTGTAGGAGCACCTTGGAAGCTCAGCATTTGACACACATGGTGTGTCTACAGTACTAGCCTAGTGTCTGAAGAAATACTCCTGTGTGCTGACTGGCTAAGAAACTTGGTAATATGAGCCTTTAGAAGGCCTATAGCCTTCTGAAATCTGAAGGAAGTCTATTTTGTTTGTTTAAGAGTATTTCACACTAGCCAGGCATGGTGGCGCACACCTTTAATCCCAGCACTCGGGAGGCAGAGGCAGGCGGATTTCTGAGTTCGAGGCCAGCCTGGTCTACACAGAGAAACCCTGTCTTGAAAAACCAAAAAAAAAAAAAAAAAAAAAAAAAAAAAAAAAAGAATATCTCACACTGATTCAGCTGTACTTGAAATACCTTGGAGGAAGAATGTAGGAATTAATATTTAGATTTTTTTTTAATTGTTTGGTTTTTTGAGACAGTCTCTGTGTAACCCTAGGTGACTTGGAACCAGCTCTGTAGAATAGACTGGCCTCAAATTCACAGAGATCTGACTGCTTCTGTCTCCCAAGTGCTGAGACTGAAGGTGTGAGCCACCACACCCAGCTATGTAAGATGCTTGTAGACCAGTGCTCTGATTCTCAAAGCTGGGAGTTATGGTTTTCTTCAATAATCCATTGGTGATCTTTTATGTGGCCTCAGATAAGCCCATCATTCAACAAAGGGTTAGGCAGTGCTGTCTGTGTGGTGGGCATTGTGGTTAGCACACTCGAATAACTCGCCAGTCTTAGTGCTGCCTCTGTAACTAGACGCAGCCTTTGGAGTCTGGTTTCTCACAGGGGAGCTCATTCTGTACTAATTCTCTGTCTTTGGTTTTGCAGCTTTATGAAAACTTCATCAGTGAGTTTGAGCACAGGTAATCCCCTTTTGTCAGTTTTCACTTTGAAAACGAGTACATTAGCGCTTTTTAACACTAAAAAACTGATGGTTTTTATTTCAGGGTAAACCCTCTGTCCCTGGTAGAAATAATTCTCCATGTGGTTAGACAGATGACCGGTAAGCCCCTGTTTCATAATTGAAATTAGCAAATTGGCCAGGTTAGTAATGCACACCTGCACTCCCAACACTGGGGTGGGGCAGGAAGTACAACCTGAGCTACGTAGGCCACTGGGGTACAGTGTGAGAGAGAGAAGTGTTCCTGCTTATCTTGTCGAAAGATGTCTTACCTGGTAAGAAGCTGCTGGCGGTGGCTCTGACTTTGTCCTTGTTTCTCTTCTAGATCCCAATGTGGCTCTTACTTTTCTGGAAAAGACTCGTGAGAAGGTGAGTATGGAGTCTGAAAAGCATTCTTTAGTATCTTTGTGATTTGTAATTTATGTCTACACCCTCAGAAGTCATGTTCCTGGTCTCAGGCAAGTCGATGCCCAAGGAGCAGTCTCCTTTGCAAGTTTGGTGCCTGAATTTCTGAGGTTCCCTTGTTTTTTTAATCTCTTCAGGTAAAAAGTAGTGATGAAGCCGTGATCTTGTGTAAGACGGCCATCGGAGCTCTAAAATTAAACATCGGGGATCTGCAGGCTACAAAGGTGAGAGAGAGTAATGTAGGCATACTTCCTCTTTGACTTTTTCTTGAAGATACTTTAAGTTACAGGGAGAAAAACAGCCAAAGCACTCTCGTATTCTAACCAAGATGTCCTTGCTGTTACTTACTGTCACTTTGACTGATGCATTCCACCTTCTGCGTGGTTGGTTGCTTGGTTTGGCTGGTTTGGGCTTTTGTTTTATTTTCCCATTTAAGAATAAGTTGCTGGGGGCTGGTGAGATGGCTCAGTGGGTAAGAGCACCCGACTGCTCTTCCAAAGGTCCGGAGTTCAAATCCCAGCAACCACATGATGGCTCA
>NC_034590.1:110248480-110265381 GCF_900095145.1 Mus pahari
AAAAAAAAAAAAAAAAGAGCATTCCTTGTGTGACCAGAGCTGTCTGTCCAGTCAGAACTCCATGGGGTCTCATCATGTCAAGCAGTGTATTTCACTGTTCTCTTTCTTCTTGGATTGTTGAAGGTTTCTGTCTATATTTATGTGTTTTGGCATGTACCTGCATGTATGTCTGCGCTACATGCATGCAGTGCCAATGGAGGCCTAAAGAAAGCATTACGTCCTCTGGAACTGGAATTGCAGCCAGATGGAAGCTGCAGTGTGGATGCCAGGGACTGAACCCTGAACCTAGGTCCTTTGCAGTAGCAATACTCTGAATAGTTAGGCCATCTCTTCAGCCCCATCTCTGCCCCTTTGCATTGTTGTTCAGTCTGGGAGACAGGCATAAATAGTGGTAGCAGAGAAACCAATGTAGTATTGTCAGTCCACCTTGTTTATCTAGAGACTGCATGTGCTTTTGTTTTGGCTTAATTTTGGTAACCATAATGTTAACAAAAATACCAGAAGTAGCAGTTGACAGTTTGTTTTCATTGCCCTAAAAAGGTCTTACTTATTGCTTCCTGGTTCCAGATCACATCCATCCTGATTACATTTTGTTTGGAGGTATTAGCTATGGCATACTGAGGGGTGCTGTAACGGGCACCCTGAGACTTCAGCCAGTCTGAGAGTAGAGCAGCACATAGGCAGACCATGTTTCCTCAGTCTGTGCTAGTCCCCCAACAGGCCATCTCAGCCACCATGCACTAGTTACTGTTCTTGTTGCTGTGACCTCATACCTGAGAAGGAACTTAGGGGATGGTTTATTTTGTCTTATAGTCTGAGGGATTACAGTCCACTGTGGCAGCAAAGGTGTGGCGGCAGGAGCAAGAAGTGGTTGGTTACTATGGGTCTGCAGACAGGAACAGAGTAGAGAAGTGCTGGGGCTCAGTGCTGGCTTCATTTTATCACTCCAACAACACTCTCAGGGTGGTGCCGACATTCAGGCTAAACACTCTCTCAGTTACCCTGCTACGTGATTCTAGATCCTCTCAAATTGCTAAATTAACCATCACTGGATGAATATGTCTTCCCAAGCCAGATTTGTGAGTTGATATGTATAGACCATTCATTTTTTACCCTGTGTGGTATATCCCACTATATACTATTTTACAGCTTATGTATCTGTTCTCCTACAAAAGGATTGAGACCATTTACTGTATTACAAGTGTTCTTCGTGTTAGTATTTCCATGCCTGGTCTCCTTTTGCAAGGGCAGTCCCCTCAATGTGTGTGTGAAGTGCTGATGTGAGTTATTCTACAAAACCTTACGGACACCTCTGAAGCTCCCATTGGCAGCCTTAATATTTTCACACTATTTAATTCTCCATGACCCAGTGGAGGTCAAGTGGTAGTGGCTTGATTTTTTTTTTTTTTTTTTTTTTTTTTTAATTTCTTAGTTGGTAGTGGTTTACTAGCAACTGCACTCCCATCTCTACTCTGTTAATTGCCTGTTACTATCTTTTCTACTGTGTCCTTAATATTTCCTGGCTACTACCCCTAGAGGGTGTGGAGTTAGATCCTTTGCCAATCTATTACTTTAAAGATCTTTTAAGTTGGAAGACGATTTACTTCTTGTGTATAGGAAACCATTGAAGATGTTGAAGAGCTGCTCAGCAACCTCCCCGGTGTGACGTCAGTTCACAGTCGTTTCTATGATCTCTCCAGTAAATACTATCAAACAATCGGAAACCACGCGTCCTACTACAAAGATGCTCTACGATTTCTGGGCTGTGTGGACATCAAGGATCTGCCAGGTAACCCGGGGCCCTCACAGTTCTCAGCACTCAAGGAGTCCTTGGCTGAGCACAGCAGGGTGCTGGAGCGAATAGGTCTTAGTTGTGTCAGGTGTTCATCACTTTTAAGGTGGAAAGTTTTGTGTACATTTTAGATTTTATATCATATTTGTCTCCAGCTCATCTTTCTCAGTCCCTTTAGTCCGATGCAGACCCATATTAGTAACTAAGTCAGATTGTAGTGATGTGCCTGTGCTTCTCCAGCCCTCCACAGGGTGAAGGGGATGTGAGATCCCATAGCTGAGACCTCTGCCCTAAAAGGAGTTCATACCTGTGGGAATAAATTACAGTCTTTCAAGAATCTGAGGATGGAAGGAAAAGTAGCCTGAGAGTTTGGGTAAAAATATAGGGAGAGTGTGTTTGAAAGAAAATTTGACTACTTTCTTGAAGCCGTTGGTGGTAAGGAGACTGGCAACTCCTAAAAATGCAAATAAAGCTTTGATTACTCTATGTTAACAGGAATACATTAGAAAAGCGACCACTGGAGCCAATAGAGGAGAAAACAGACTCATTCCAGTCTGAAGAACTGTAGACGGTTAGACCTGTGAGAGAGCTGAGGTGGGGTGGGAGCAAAGGATCTGTTATTCCAGTCAGAGTACAAGCTGAACAGTGAAAGGGTGCATATCTGTGGAGAAAACTTTATACAAGTGGGTTTCCACAAAATTCAGATATACACGGCTCCTGGTATAACCTGAATTCTAGTGCTTTTGAAGAGGTAGCTCATGCTGAAGTTTGGTACTAGAACCATTCTAAGAAGGGCTTCTGTATTTCATGTGTGAGGTTTATAAAGCCAGACAAGGCTGGGATATGACTGACTGTATCATTTTATAGTGTCAGAGCAACAAGAGAGAGCCTTCACACTGGGGCTTGCTGGACTTCTCGGAGAGGGAGTTTTTAACTTTGGAGAACTTGTAAGTTGGCCTGGCACTCAACAGTGTGGGGAGGAGGAAAGTCTGACTTTGTACCAGTTAACTGTCTCTGTCCCCACAGCTCATGCACCCTGTGCTGGAGTCACTGAGGGACACTGACCGACAGTGGCTGATTGACACCTTATATGCTTTCAATAGTGGTGATGTAGATAGGTTCCAGACACTGAAGTCTGCCTGGGGCCAGCAGGTAGGTTTCATGTACCCCGGTGTCTTAGTTACGGTTTTACTGCTGTGAGTAGATACCATGACCAAGGCAACTATTATAAAGACAACATTTAATTGAGACTGGCTTGCAGGTTCAGAGAATCAGTCCATTATCATCAAGGTGGGATAATGGCAGCTTCTAGGCAGACATGGTGCAGGAGAAGCTGAGGGTTCTACATCTCGATCTAAAGGCTGCTAGCAGAATACTGACTTCCAGGCAGCTAGGATGAGGGTCTTAAAGCCCACACCTATAGTGACACACCTACTCCAACAAGGCCACACCTTCTAATAGTGCCACTCCCTGGACAAACCATGTGCAAACCATCACAGCCCATGTCTACTCTTACAACAAGGACTCACTAATCCTCTTCCCTACACACACCAGATACCCAAGAGGGTCTAGGCATAGACTGGACATTGATAGGCAGGCTTGCTCTCCCAGAAACAGGGCAGCAGAGGACTGGGTCACTGCAGTGCTGTTCAGGAGAGGCACAGCATGCTTCTCTGTCTGTGCTGGGTAAGGAGCAGCACAGACTCCCAGAGGAAGAGTGTCTGCAATCTTGAATGAGTGAAGAGATGCAAGAGGAAGAGGACAAGGAAACTTAGCGCATTTGCTGAACTGAAAAGTGTGTGGCCAACATGAGTATAGGCAGTCCCCAGAGCCACAGTGCAGCAGGGAGAGCAGAGCAGGAACCCAAGAGAAGTGTAGCAGTTGGCCAAAGGTGCTTAACAGTAAGAGAAGCCTTTCTTATTTTGTTTCTTTAGTTTGCATTTTTTCTTGTTCATGTATATGTGTATAGTGTGCATTCATATGTGTGTTTGTGCGTGTTCACATGTTTGTGCAAATGCATGTGGAACACAAAAGTTGATACCAGGAATCTTTCTTTGTCACATTCCACTTTATCCATTGAGATAGGCTCTATCACTTAAGCCCAGAGCTTGCCTGTATGGCTAGTCTTGCTACCAGCTCGTTCTGGAGAGCCTCTGTCTCTGTCTTTGGGGCTGGAGTTACAAGTGAGTAGCCACGCCCCCCAGCCCACCTGGCATTTATTTGGGTCCTAAGGATCTAAAGTCTGGTCCTCTCGTTTGCGTGACACTCTAGTCTCTGAGACTTCTCCTCAGCTTAGTAGCATCTCCTTTAAAATGAAATTATTAGAAGTAAATATTTCAAAATATTAATTGTGGTAGGAAATATGGTTATATTCTTATATTTCCTGAAGCTTTGGATTTTCCTATTATTAATAAAAACTTGGGTGGGTGTGGGTGTGTGTAATAGAGCAGGGTTAGAATGAGTGAAGGGGCTTTGAGAAGACAGAAAATAGCAGATCCAGCAAGTCTTAACTGTAGTCTCATTGTGGATTGACCTGTCAGCAAAATATGCCACCTCAAAGAAAGTTGGGGCCAGGTACTCTAGTCATGCCTCTAGTCCCAGCAGAGGTCAAAGGATCACTAGAGACTAGGAGTTAAGGACCAACCTAGGCAATATAATGAATGAGACCCCTATTTTAAAAAAAAGAAAGAAAGACAAGACAGAGAGACTAGCTTGCTGTAGCAATTTATAAGAAGAAAAAAGATTCTGGGATATCTGCAGAAATGTCCCTGCTGGGATTTTCCTTAGCAGAATTTAACCTGGTTTTGTTTTTATTCTGAAGCATGGTCTCTGTGTTCTGGTTTGTCTTGAATTCCCAGGCTCAAGTGGTCCTCTTGCCTTAGCTCCACAGTGCTGGAACACAGGTGTGACATCACACCAGCCTGCAGACTTGCAAAAAGATGAGCTTTTGTTCTCACCGTGGTGGGATTGTCTGTGGCTCTGGCTCTGTAGACTAAGCACGAGCCATTAGGCCTTCAGCACTTTCAGCCAACTGTGCTGGCCAACAGCAGTGCTACCCAAAGCCTTTCAAAACACGAGACTTGTTCTTGGCTGGTTGTGCCTCTGCCAAGAGTCTTGAGGTGCCCGTTGGTGGTGTTTGGAACATCAGTAAATCCTGTTTCATACACTCCTGACTTGAGAGACAGCCTGTTAGTTTCTTCTTTAAATTCTCTGAGACAAAGGGATTTAGTATCACTTGGAGCTCTCAGTGAGCCTCAGCTACCCACAATGTAAAGTGTTTGGGCTTGCCTGGTTCTTTTTGTTTGACCCATAGTAGAGTTTCAGAACCCACATTTCTGTCTTTCTATACTTTGCAGCCTGACTTAGCAGCCAACGAAGCCCAGCTTCTGAGGAAGATCCAGCTGTTGTGCCTTATGGAGGTAAGAAGCACTTGGGGATCCCTGGCAGCAGTGCTGGAACAGTGCTTATGATCTAGCTAGCCTGTGCGCTTTCCCGCCTCTCGGGGGCCCCACTCTTACCTGTTTCCTCCCTTTTGCCTCTGCTCATTAGGTTGGAATTCGGATCTTACACTTTTTTTTTTAACATTTCTTTTGTGGGAGATGGATACACACATGTGGAAATCAGAACAACTCAAGGGAGTCATTTCTCTCCTGCCAGATGGGTTCTAAGGATCAAATTCTGGGTCCCCAGGCTTGGCAGCAAGTGCCTTTACCCACTGAACCATCTCACTGGCCCATGAGTTTGAATCTTAGACAGGCTCCAGTAGACACTTTGTAATTGTCCTTGCCCATTTGAACCTAAAGCCACTGTCTCTTCCTGCCACTAATCTCATGACACACGCCTTCTATCCATGTGCTTTTGTGTGTTCTCCGATAGAATATGAGCTTGTGGGAGAATTGCCTGTGCATTTCCAGTTTCCTACAGTGCTCCTGGGACCTGTCATCAAAGAATGAATATTTGCTCTTGTCAAAAATTCCTTTAAAGTTGGTTTTGTTCTTTAACCTTCTCTGATCATTGGGACCTTGTTTATAGTGGACACTAGCTTAAGAAAACTTGAGTACTTGAATATGAGACTAATAAGACGATCTATATTTTCAATTTTTTTTTTTTTTTAGTTTTTCGAGACAGGGTTTCTCCGTTTAGCTCTGGCTATCCTGGAACTCACTCTGTAGACCAGGCTGGCCTCGAACTCAGAAATCCGGCCTGCCTCTGCCTCCCAAGTGCTGGGATTAAAGGCGTGCGCCACCACTGCCCTGCCAGAATTTTTTTTTTAAGCAAGACAGCCTCTCACTATGTCATCCTGACCATAACCTGGAATTTGCTATGAACCAGGCTGGTCTTGAACTCACAGAGATCTGCCTATCTCTGCCTTCTGAGTACTGGGATTAAAGGCATGTGCAGCCAAGCTCTCACAGAACAACCACAACTTCTTACAAAAAAAAAAAAAAAAAAAAAACTTTTATTTTTAATTTTGTTTATTTTCTATCCCAACTGCAGTTCCCCCTCCCAGGTCTTCTCCTTACTTTCCGTCTCCCACCCCACTCCCCATCCACTCCTCCCTCCCTCTTCAGAAAAGGGCTGGCCTCCGTGGATATCAACCAGCCATGGCATATCAGGTTGTATAAGAGTAGTGATCCTCTTCTTTTAAGGCTAGATGAGGTAACACAGAAGGGGGAAGGGTCCCAGAGGCAGGCAACAGAGTCGGAGACAGCTCCTGCTCCCTCTGTTAGCAACCCTACAGGAAGACCAAGCCTCACAACTGGAGCTTATGCAGAGGGCCTAGGCCAGCCCCTATCAGGCTTCCTGGTCAGCAGTTGAGTCTCTGTGAACTCCTGTGGGCTCAGATTGCGTGATTTGTGGGTTTCCCTCACCCTTTCCCTTGGGATTTGCCCAAGCTCTACCTAATATTTGGCTGTGGGTCTCTGCATCTGTTTCCATCAGTTGCTGGGTACAGCCTCTCTTGACAGTTGGGCCAGATGGCAATCTATGAGTATAACAGAATATCATTAGGAATTCTCCTCCCCTAGTTTCTGTGCCACCTTTACCCCTGCATGTCTTGTAGGCAGGACAAATCGTAGGTCAAGGCTATTGTAGCTGGGTTGATGACCTAGTTCCTCTACTGGAAGTCTGGCCTGGTTACAGGGGATTTTGGTTCAGCCCATATCTCCCATTGCTAGGAGTCCCTAGGTTCACCTCATCAACTCCTGGATGTTTCCATTGCCTTAGGTGTCCAGCTCATCCCAGAGATGCCCTGATTCCAGTTGTATCTCCCAGTACTCTCTCCTCCATCCTTCCCACACCTCATCCTTCCTACTCTCATCCCTACTCTCTACACCCATCTACCATGACACAAGAACACTTGTTCGGGGGCTGGCGAGATGGCTCAGTGGGTAATAGCACTGACTGCTCTTTGGAAGGTCATGAGTTCAAATCTCAGCAACTACATGGTGGCTCACAACCACCCGTAATGAGATCTGATGCCCTCTTCTGGTGCGTCTGAAGACAACTACAGTGTACTTATGTATAATAATAATAAATAAATCTTTGGGCCGGAGCAAGCAAGGCCAACCAGATTGAGCAGAGGTCTTACAAAAATCTTCAATTCCCAACAACCACATGAAGGCTCACAACCGTCTGTACAGCTACAGTGTACTCACATACATACATACATACATACATCTTTAAAAAAAAACAAAAGACAAAGCAAAAAACAAACAAACAAAAAAACCACACTTGCTTAGCTCTGTTCGTAACAGCCAGAAACTGGGACCTTTTTTTAATGACTTAGTTTTGTTTCACATACATGAATGTTTTGTCTGTATGTATGGCATGTGTGTCTGTGTGAAGGTGTCAGATCAACTGGACCTGGAGTTACAGACAGTTGGGAGCTGCCATGTGGGGCTGGAATTGAACCTGGATCCTTTGGAAGAATAGCCAATTAACTCCTTAACCACTGAGCCATATCTCCAGCTCTGACCCCCCCCCCCCAAAAAAAAAAATTTTTAAACAATTCTCTTTTTAACCACTTTTGCTTAGAAAACTAGTTTTGTTTTTCAGATGACTTTCACACGGCCTGCCAACCACAGACAACTCACTTTTGAAGAAATTGCCAAAAGTGCCAAAATCACTGTCAACAAGGTATGGTTCTTGGACTTGGGTCACAGCAGCAGTGCTACCACACCCCTGGCCGAAATCTGGCCTCAGCGAGCACTGCTCCCAGTGTGTCTCATGGAGCCCCTTGCACAGGTGGAGTTGCTGGTGATGAAGGCGCTCTCGGTGGGGCTGGTGAGAGGCAGCATAGACGAGGTGGACAAGCGGGTCCACATGACGTGGGTACAGCCGCGAGTGCTGGATTTGCAGCAGGTAAGGGGGCTGGGCCCCTGCCCTTTGCCGGTTTACCAATGCTGTCCTAGTTTTATGTGGATGGAGGCCGTTTAGGAAGCAGACACTGTTCCACACAAGGTAGTGCAGGTGGGATTACTGCTGTGGAGACCTAGAAAAGCAGGCCTGAGGTCTGAGCCCTGCACTTACAGGCTTACTGTGACAACAGTACTGGCTGCTCTGCTGATGTCTCCTAATCCTCAAATTGCTGCTCCAGCAGACATGTTCCTGGTTTTGTGACTTGATCCCATGCCCTATCATGTTTCCCGGATGTTTAATCCTGTGATTGCCTCATTCTTTTTCTTTCATGTGAGATTTTAGAATGTCCTCGTGATCAGAATTGGCACAGTGATTCCATCACTCACCTCCACCTTCAGTTCTGTTACCCTTAGCATTTCCCCAAAAAAGAACTAGAGACTCAGCCCTCCCACACAGTCTCCCTTGTAGCTGATACCCATGTGATCCTGATTTGCCTTTAGATCAAGGGGATGAAGGACCGTCTGGAGCTTTGGTGCACAGATGTGAAGAGCATGGAGATGCTGGTGGAACACCAGGCTCAGGACATCCTCACCTAGTGCTCCCGTGTCCTGCAGACCCTGCCTCACCTTGCAAGGCAATTCTGTGACCCCCGAAACCATCAGCAGATGTATTCATTTGGGATGGAGTTTAGGATCCTGCTTGGAGTGGGAACTGTTCTTGCTATAAAAGCAGAGAACTATCACTGGTGGGGGTGTGACTACTTGGAGAAGGCTCCTGTGTGGGGTCTTTTGTAGCATGCAAGGGGTGGGCGGGGGGCTCCAGCCTAGGTGATGAGGAAGGGCACGAACGGGAATGGGGACAGAGCCGTCTCCACCCAGCTCCACCTGCGTGGACTTGGCAGTGTGGTCTAAGAGTACTTCTCTAATAAATGCCTTGGCATTGTTCTGTTGGTGCTTCTGTTCTTTGACTTAGATTCTTAGCCAATCCTGTGTCTGAAAAGAAATGAGCATGTAAGCTGGGACTCAGGGTTGGTGGGGACTTGCCTTACTCCTCCCCTGTCACCATGCACAGGACCGCCACCAAAGAAGTGAGTTCTGTATTGTCAGACAGGGATGCATTGGTTCCTTTTTGCAGTCATCTTGAGAGCATTCTCAGACCCAGGAATCCACACTCATCACCCAGCATCACTAAGGCACCAGATATCAGGCGTGCCACGCTCAAGAATCTGCACAAGCAGTAGGTGGATGGAAGTGTTTAATGAACTCTCTCAGGGATGTGCCACTTCATGCTGTGGCGCTCTTTTTATAGCTCTCCAGGTGGGCTAAGACCCATCCTGCTGGAACCATGAAACCAAGGCTGATGGCTGAGATTCCCACAGCCTGCTCCTGTGAAAAGAAAGCACACATGAGTCCACTGGCCACTAGAAGGCTCAGGCCCAGCCACAGGCCAGGCTACCTTCCCCGTCCTTAGACTCCTGGGGCAGAAGCATCCCTCCAGCTGGGGACTGCTACCCTTGCTCTTCCTCTTTGTTGGCAGCCATAGTCCCCATTTGCCTTCGGCTTCTCTAGGCAGGCTTGTGAGCAGGCAAGCTCTGCTGTGTCAGAGCTTGGCAGCCTGGAGCCCTTGGCAGGGAGAATGACCTCACAAATCAGGAGAAATAGTCTCGGGCTTCAGAACCCAAGATCCTGCCTAGCTGAAGCAGCTCCCAGTAAGGCAGAGGTTCACTCAGCTCCTGTCCGGTCTTACGTTCCAGGGTGCTGTGCAGAAGAGCAGAACAGCTAAGGTTTCCATTGTTATAAACAAACACTGGGCCTTTCTCGGAAAGCAGTCCCATTCAGAAGCCACGCCGGCTAAGGCCTTGTGTGTCTTGTGAGCAGTGGTGACCCCCATCAGGGGCACAGTAGCTTTAGTGTTCTCAGTAGCTTTAGGTTGAGAAGCAGATTCTGAGGTATCCACTGCATTGACACCCTGAGTTCCCTCTAAATACGGCCTGCGTTCGAGTCTTAACGCTGAATCAGTACTTCATTTGGAAACTAGTCCTTCCTATTGACCTCAATCCTGAATTTAAGTAAATTTGGCATAGAATAGGGATCTTAGTCTGGGCTGTGTGTGACCAAATGCCCCCTAGTTCTGTCACTGTCGACCTTGGCCAGAGGTATGTGAAACCTGAGGACAGTCCCCACCCCACTATTTGCAGCCCCTTAAGAGCCTAGCCCACAGGCAGTGGTGCCAGAGCCCTCCTCTGGCACCCAGACAGAGTCTTGCATAAAACACTGATACCCAGCACCACGTCCACCCCTCTCCTTTGTCACTTTAATCCTCCCTGTTACCCTGAAGCCCAGGGAATGCTACCTTAGAAGTTACTTACCACGGCGGAAGTGGGAGTTTTGGCTGGCTTGGCAGAGACATGGGCTTTAGGAACCACTGTGAACTTCACAGGCGCTTGGAGCAGCCGCAGGACAGGGGGGAGCCTTGGCATGATTCTCGGGGTCGCAATTCTTCCTTGGCCCCAAAGAGGCACCCTGAATGTCCGCTGCACGTCCTCTGACCACTTAGGTAGCTGGAGCTTTTTATAGCTGGGGTGGAGAGCCGCAGCTGTCTCCTGTCACAAGACTTGGCAGAAAGGTGACTGCTGGTAACTGGGAGAGAGCCGGTCTGTCCTGTGAGCCCCTCAACATGTAGGGCCCTTCCATACAAGATTCACTTCTTTGCAGAAAGAGACTTCAATGGGACAAACCCAGGAAAGTCAGACTTTAAAATGCAAGAGATGTGGTATACTTTAAAAAATAAACCTTAACTCTTGGGGTATCAGCCAAACAATACATACAGAGCCTGCATTGAAGTCCTGTGCCGTGTTTGCTGCAAAGGAGCAAAAATAAAGTGTACACCAG
Organism: Mus pahari; assembly: GCF_900095145.1. NCBI lineage: Eukaryota > Metazoa > Chordata > Mammalia > Rodentia > Muridae > Mus > Mus pahari. The sequence continues at coordinate 110,259,524 of NC_034590.1, forward strand.
GCACTTTCTGAGTGTCAGCTGTGGGCAGGAACTATGTCTGGGGTCAGACCCTTGTCCCCAATCAAGGACCAGGCTGGGTGAGCTCTAGCACCCAGGCCTCTCTACAGATAGTGTGCTGTCCATTTCTCCCCAGACTTGTGTTAGTGCCATGTTGTCCTGCTTCCTGGAAGACTGTCACCCTGCAGACCCCACTCTCCCTCCCATGTGGCCCTGTCCTCTGTCCCCAGGCAACTGTCCTCTTATCCCAGCTGACTCCTACCAAATGCAAGGGTAGTTTCCCCACACTCTGTCAGCCTTGCTCAGTTGCTGGCTTCCCTTCCATCTCATTCAGTCTCTTCCTGACCTCGGGTCAGCCTCAGGCTCTTGGGTCTCCATCTGGTCTTTCCAGACCGCCTGGCCCCAGACCAAGTTCTGTGGCCCTGAAGTGTTCCATCTCCAGCAGCAGTCTCTATTTGCTCTGGAATTTATACTCTGCTTCTAACACACCAGTAGCACCACACCCTAGAGATTAGCTCCCCGTCTTCCCAAACCCTAACCTCAAACACTTCTACTTTGACCTCTCTACACACTGCCTCAGACAATTCTTGTAAAGCAGCCGTCATCACTGCCTATGATCTGCCTCCTACGGGCTGCATGCACTGCCTCCCCACAGCCTCCGAGGCCTGACTAGCATCCATAACACATTGTCGGCACACACTAGTGCTTTTTACTGGACTCCCCCTTCTGTTCTCTCAATATCTGTTCAGGTCACAAATGGCGTCTGAAGTGCATCTTGCTCTGCCATGTGCTCCCTTGACTAGAAGAGAAGGTTTGTGAAGGGTAGGAGCCCCACATTCTCCACTGAGTCTTTAAGACCTAGAGCAGTTTCTGGCTTAGCAGAATGTTCATCCAGGTAGTCAGGATGGATGGATGAGTGAGTGTGTGGGTAGTCAGCTGGACAAGAAGATGGAAGGATGGATGGGTGATGTTCCCATCAGTCACCAGGCCCTGGCCTAGACTGGGTCCTACTTGATAAACGCTGGGTTCTCTTCAGGGAAAATGTTCCAGTATCAGAAGAATTGTCATGGCCGGTAAAGGCCACAGCCCAGTGTGCCTCGTAGTTGCTTTCAGACAATATTGGTGAAATTGTCTGAAATGGGAAATGTGGTCACGGGGCATTCAGCCTCTTCTTTGACCGCTGTATGCACCCCTAAAGTTAGCCAGGTCACCGCCCTTCCTGGAGACCATTGTGCCCTCATTTGTTTAGAAATGGTGATAAAGGGAATCTGTTTCACTAGGAACTTTACTTTTATTCTTCCTGAGAAGAATTGGCTGTGTGTGTAGAACTCCTTAAGCTCCACCTACCCAGTAGGCCCAGTCTAGTCCAGCAAGGAGACAGGTCCAAGGAGGTCAGAGGGAGGGCTCCGATGGGGAGGTTAAATGAATGTTATTTCCCCAGCACTGAGCTCCAGATTCCAGCCCCACGCTGTGGGGGGCCTCTTCCACTCCTCTGGCATAATCCCTTCCGCCTAAACCTTTAATTACAGCCTTGGGGTCCTGTCATGGATAAGGCTGTGGACCTGAGCAATTTGTTCAGAGGCTCAGTCTTCCACTACTGTTTCCTCTTTCACAAGTAAGACCTGTCTGTAACCTGTCCAGGCCGGCTTCTGACGGAGACCTCCTTCTCTGCCTTTCTGGGCTTGGGCCATTTTCTGACTGGCTGTTGGCAGGACCGGCTCTAGATTGCAAGATCGCCCTAGGCCCGGATCATACCACCCTTCACAGAGTGGCTCCAAGTTCTAGCAGTGTCAAGACAGCTGAGTCTGTCCCATTCCAGATCTGTCTGGTACTTCGTTTTTTGTGTTTGTTTGTTTGTTTGTTTGAAGACAGGGTTTCTCTGTATAGCCCTGGCTGTCCTGGAACTCTGTAAACCAGGCTGGCCTTGAACTCAGAAATTAGCCTCCCTCTGCCTCCCAAGTGCTGGAATTAAGGCATGTGCCACCACTGCCAGGCTGGTACTTTAAGAGAAAGTTTAGGCTTATAGACAGGTTGTGAAGACAGGGTGAAGTATTTCCGTGAGACCAGCACCGCTCCCCATTATTACTACAGAAGTAGGAGCAAGCCCAGGTCATGCTGTGCAGAAGCACTTCAAATGGGATAAGGGGTAGAGAGAGCCACCACCCTCCACTGCTTCAGGCCTGCCGACATCTCCTAGCCCAACCATGGTGGACGAGGCCTCAGTGAGGCAGGGTTAGAGGGGGGTAGCCAGTGCACAGAGAATCTACCAGTCCCCCCAGAACCTTGGTGGTCACACCAGTGAGAGCCTTCCACTCCCTTCCCATGCCCTCCCCAGATGTTCTGGCCTTCCAGAACTCTCCAGGCACAACCCAACCCTCTTCATTCCTCCACTGACGTGGCCTCTATCCCCGCTACTCCGAGTAGAGAAGTAATTGTCTCTCCTCCCTGGTCTGCCTTATACTTAAAGAAGAAGGAGAAAACAGTGGCATGCAGTATAGAATAGAAATGAAGGCCTTGAGGAGCAGCCAAGAAGACTGAGCCATGGAGAAGTCCCAGTACAGGCCGGCCAACCCTAGCTTGGCCTGAACATGAGTGCCTCTCTGGATGTGTCATGGACAGCTTGTCCTTATGCTCAAGTCTTCATTCCGCATTCAAACACACAACGTATGCACATGCCACCACCATCCTGGCCTTTAGCCTGAACACCCAGTAAAAGTGAAGCTCACCTCTGCCTGCGGGACCCCTGGAGATCTGAGCAGACAATCGTGGACACAGGGCACCACCCTGTGGCCAGATTTGGAAGTACAGGAACTGCTGGAGAAAGTAATGCTTTACCTACCGGGTGTCCAGAGGATGGGCTCCTGCCATTTACCCTGGGCTTCTTTCCATCTGTATCCCGTAAAACAGGTTTCCAGAATATGGGATCTGAAGAAAGCCAGCAGCACCCGGAGGTCAGCTGGAGGGGACGCTTGTGCTCCGCGCAGAGGCTCTCCTGGAGGCATTTACAACATTTATCGGCCAGAGGCTTGTTGCTCATGTCACATCACCATTTTCATTTACATAAAGATGCGATGGTTGGGCTAGAGAGATGGATGGCTCTCTGGTTAAAAACATTTGCCACACAATCACAAGTACTGGACTTCAGAGCCCAGCAGCCTGGTACCTCACCATTGCCTGTAACTCCACCTCAGAGGGGTCCAAAGCCCTCTTCTGGCCTTGGTGTGCACAGTGACATACAGTGTGTGTGCCCACACATGTGGACGTATACAATACGTACATACTTAATTAAAAACTTGGTGCTTCCCATGGATTCAAAACTAATAAGCTACTTTCCAATTTACACTGTGTAAAATCCACTGTGTAAAAAAATTATTCCTCATTGTGAAGGTTAATTTTTTTTTGAGACAGGGTTTCTCTGTGTAGCCCTGGCTGTCCTGAAACTCACTTTGTAGACCAGGCTGACCTCGAACTCAGAAATCCACCTGCCACCAGGTGTGGTGGCACACGCCTTTAATCCCAGCACTCGGGAGGCAGAGGCAGGCAGATTTCTGCGTTCGAGGCCAGTCTGGTCTGCAGAGTGAGTTCCAGGGCTATACAGAGAAACCCTGTCTCAAAAACCAACAAAAAAGAAAGAAAGAAAGAAAGAAAGAAAGAAAGAAAGAAAGAAAGAAAGAAAGAAAGAAAGAAAGAAGAAATCTGCCTGCCTCTGCCTCCCGAGTGCTGGGATTAGAAACCCTGTCTCAAAAACCAACAAGAAAGAAAGAAAGAAAGAAAGAAAGAAAGAAAGAAAGAAAGAAAGAAAGAAAGAAAGAAAGAAAGAAAGAAAGAAAGAAGAAGAAGAAATCTGCCTGCCTCTGCCTCCCGAGTGCTGGGATTAAATGCGTGTGCCACCACACCTGGCTGTGAAGGTTAATCTTAATTATTGACTGGATCTGGACCCACTGTAGAAACATACTTCTGGGTTTGTCTGTGTGGATGTTTCTAGAATGGTTTAAAGGAAGAGGAAGATCTATCTGCTCTGGTGTGGGCCGCACCTTCTTCCTGTGGACTGGGTCGTAGGCCAGATGAAGGAGGAAGACAGCTGGGCGGCATCTCTCTCTCCTCCCTGACTGGATTAACATAACAAGCTGCCTCCTTTTCCGTTGTCATCCCTCTCCACCGTGATGGTCTGTACCTTCCAACTCTGAGCCAAAATAAGAGCTTCCTTCCCCCCCCTTTTAATTATTTTATTAGATATTTTCTTCATTTACATTTCAAATGCTATCCCGAATGTCCCCTATACCCTCCCCCCACCCTGCTCCCCTACCCACCCACTCCCACTTCTTGGCTCTGGCGTTCCCCTGCTATGGGGCATATAAAGTTTGCAAGACCAAGGAGCCTCTCTTCCCAATGGTGGCTGAATACGTCATCTTCTGCTACCTATGCAGCTGAGCCACGAGCTCTGGGGGTTCTAAGCCACTGTTGTCAGAGAGTTTGTCAAATCAACCAGGAGAGTAACAGGCATTCAGCAAAGGAAGATGTCCACCAGCCATCGAGACGTGAGTCCTACTTGATACAACCTAAACACCGAGGCACTGTGACATTGAAGCAGCAACTGAGAGCACAAACAGAGACGCCCACAATAGGATGGGCCTTTCTAGGGAGGGATTTCATGTGGAAATTCCTGAATTTCATTCCCAGCACTACATACTGGTGTGGTGATATGTACTTATCCCAGCACTGGGGAGGACCATAGGTTCAAGATTGCCCTTGGTTACATAGAGAGCATGAGCCTAGGCTAGGATTCGAGAGACCCTGTTCCCCAGAACTATAAAACGGCAGCCAGCGAGATGGATCAGCCTAGTGATGCGTTCCGTCCCTACTGAGAGGCGCCCAACAGAGGGAGGAAGCAGACTCCCACAATTATCTTCTGACCTCCGCAGGTTATGCTATGGCTTGTGCGTGCCCCCAGCTAAGTAAGTGTGATGGTTTGTATATTCTTGGACCAGGAAGTGGCACCATTTTTAGGTGTGCCTTGTTGGAATAGGTGTGACCTGGTTGGCGTAGGTGTGTCACTGTGGGTGTGGGCTTAAGACCCTCACCCTAGTTGCCTGGAAGTCAGTCTTCCACTAGCAACCTTCAGATGAAGATGTAGAACTCTCAGCTCTGCCTGTGCCATGCCTGCCTGGATGCTGCCATGCTCCCACTTTGATGATAATGGACTGAACCTCTGAGCCTGTAAGCCAGCCCCAAATAAATGTTGTTTTTATAAGACTTGCCTTGGTCATGGTGTCTGTTCACAGCAGTAAAACCCTAAGACAATCAATCAATCAATCAAATCAATAAATAATTTAAAAGATAAAATCAAACACTAAAAAGAATTTAAAATTTGGGTGCTCAGCACTTGGGAGGCAGAAGCAGATGGACCTCTGAGTTCAAGTCCAGTCTGGTCTATAGAGTGAGTTCCAGGACAGCCAAGGCTATACAGAGAAACCATGACTCAAAAACAAAAAGAAAAACAAATTAAAACGGCTCTTATCCATGGCATGGTTTTCCTCTGCTGCCAGGCTTGCTCTGCAGCAGTGTATCTAATAAGCTGCAGTGTATCTAATAAGCTGCCGGGGTCTGGCTCTGGTAATCTCATTCTGCTACAGTGTTATCTAATAAGCAGCTGTGCCTTCTGTCTCTGGTAACCTTATTCCCAGCCTGTCATTAGCCTGTTAGTGAGGGTTCTCAGCACAGCACTTCTAACCCTTGTACATGTATGCTATGATTCCCTTTCATGAAGGACAAACTGACTCAAGCTCAATCCACAGGGATGTACCCTCTGGACCTGCCATGGGGCTTCAAAACCCCGTCTGTTTTGTTAATATAATGGTTAA
>NC_034590.1:110265505-110277728 GCF_900095145.1 Mus pahari
TAGCCCTGGCTGTCCTGGAACTCACTTTGTAGACCAGGCTGGCCTCGAACTCAGAAATCCTCCTGCCTCTGCCTCCCAAGTGCTGGAATTAAAGGGGTGCGCCACCATGCCCGGCTTATAATGGTTAACTTTATGTGTCAATTTGACTGGACTCTGAAGTCCAGATATTTGGTCAAGCATTATTCTTGATGTCTCTGCAAGACTGTTTTGGGGTGAGATTAACAGGCAAGTTGGTGAGCTTTGGTGAAGCAAACAACCTTACATGACGTGAATGGTCCTTGTGTCCAGTTGAAGCCATGAGTAAAACAAAGTCTGACTTAGCCTTGAGCAAGAGAGAACTCTACCCCCAGGCATCTTCAGATTCAGGTGCAAAGTTAGCGCTGCCCTGGGTCTCTAGCTGCCAGCTTCCCCGACAGGCTCCGGGCGCCCCAAGCCCCACAATCAAGGAATCCAGTTCCTAAATTTAACCTACCTCTCTCTTTTCCCCTCCCCCCTGCTGCTCTTCCTTGCTCTTCCTCCCGATGATAATTCTGTGGCCCTGCAGACTCCTGACTGAAGTGACACAGTTGGGGAGCTTTTCTGTCCTTTCACTTTGCACTGAAGCCCCATCCATCCTCTGTTTCTGCTTGCCATGGTAAATGGTGTCTGACATAACCCAGATGCACTGTGCACTGGAGAAGCAGAGCATCCTGCCTTTCACGGTCGTGTACACCTGAGGTACCAGGACACACTTGTTCCTGTGCAGCAAGTGGCCACCCACCCAGCGACTAGACATGGTGTGCTTGCTTATCAAAATCTGTGTTTCTGTGGGCCAGAGACAAATCCAGGTAAGCTGGGTCCCTCCTTGGGTCCACCGAGTGATTCACCGTATCCGCCAAACTGTGTGCTCCTACCAAGCCTGAGGTCTGCTTCCCAGCAGAGCCCTCACTGTTGACTCACTAGTCTGAGCCCAGTTTCCTAGCGGGATATTGACAGACTTACTGGTCCTTACTGGTAAGGCTCTCCGGGACTCTCAGTGAAAGGACTGGCCATGTGTGACTCCAGGTGGTACTAGATCAAGATGAGCAAGTGAATCTCTCATACTTCAGATCTCTCTGGGTTCTTGAAAAGGTTGGGGGTTGGTTTGTTTGTTTCTTGTTTTTGTTCTTTTGGGTTTTTTGAGACAGGGTTTCTCTGTGTAGCCCTGACTGTCCTGGAACTCACGCTGTAGACCAGGCTGGCCTCGAACTCAGAAATCCACCTGCCTCTGCCTCCCGAGTGCTGGGATTAAAGGCATGCACCACCATGCCCGGCCGAAGGTATGGGTTTCTTATGTTAGCTTTTCATATCATTTATTAAGATAATTTCTTATTTCATATGTATACTTAATACTGATACATATAGGGCTGAGGAGATGGCTCAGCGGTTAAGAGCACTGACTGCTCTTCCAAAAGTTCTGAGTTCAAATCCCAGCAACCACATGGTGGCTCACAACCATCCGTAATGAGATCGGGCACCCTCTTCTGGGTTGTCTGAAGACAGCAACAGTATACTTACATATAATAAATAAATAAATTTTTTTTTAAAAAAAAAAACTGATACATACAGCCACTTCTTATAAGATTCGAAACGTCTGCATTTTGGGCTTCAGAGATGGCTAAGTGGGAACCCCACTTGTTTGCTTTGGCAGAGGATCCAGGTTGTGTTGCCAGCACCCTCATGATGGCAACTCGAGCTCCATGTCCTTCTCTGACCTCTGATGGCATCCTGCACACATGCAGTACAAACATGCAGTACACACGTGCAGTACATACTGCACACACGCAGTACACACAGATACACGCAGGCCAGATGACCACAAATCCATCTTTTAAAACGTCTTTTAATTTAAAACGTCAGCCTCAGGTCCTTGTCCCTGCCACCGTGCCAGCCAGTCTTGCCGCTGCTCCCAGCCATAAGGCCAAATAAACTCTGTTGACCAACAACAAAGTTAAATGTCACAGGGCAAATCCATCGTCCCCTGACTGTTGGAACCACTTCTCTCGCTGGTGCAGCAACACAGCTTTTGTTTCTACACCCCACAGGGACTGTGCCTGTGAGCAAAACAAAACAGGAGGTGCAGTGGAGCTGAGAAAGGCAGGGGTTTGCTCAGGGAAAGGGTTGAGGAGAAAAGGACAGGACAGCCAGGTTTCCAACCTTGTCCCCCTAAGTGCTAGGAGAGGCATGAGCCAAGGAAGAGTCGGGAGGTGCTGAGAGTCTGTTTGGGGAACAGAAATAACAGGATGCTATAGAGGGAGGAGAACTCCACCTCTTTGCTGCAAATATCTAGGAATACTGACGTCATAAAATGAGGGCCTTCGACCCAGGAATTCTCCTTTGCAGCCTGCAGGAGGAGCTGTCGAACCTTGGAGCTTGTCTGACCTTGAAGATCACCAGCAGAGCATGGGGTGTGGGCAGGGTTCAAAGAAGTCTGAGTTCAGAGTGCAGGAGTGTGTGTGCTCAAGTGCTGGGGGAACTGCAGGGCGCACAGTGTGCTGCAGGAGAAGGCAAATTACAGGGCACAGGTGCAGAGGCCGAGAGCGCTCTTCAAAGTTCACACTGATGGCTTTGTCTGTGACCCACAGCTACAGGTCCTGGAGGTGACAGTGACAGAAACAGGGCTCTCTGTGGACAGAGGAACTGCTGCAGGAGAGCAGTTTGAGAGGGCTTGATAGACTAGACCCTCAGAAACACAGATGCTGTTCCAAAGAGTGGAGGTCACCAGTGCACTTGCAGGGGCAAAGGACGGCTGGGAGGAGGGTGGGGGCGGTGTTAGTTAGTGAAGGTGAAAGTGTGAAGCTTGCTTTTGCCATTTGGAGTGTACAGTTCAATGGCATTAACTGCACCCAAGTATTGTGCAGGCGTCACTATTATTTATCAAACTCTTATTACCCCAAACAGAAATCCCTTACCCTAGAGCAATAGCTTCAGGTTCTTTCTGTCACTTCTGAGTTTTCTTTGTTTTGTTTTGGTTGATGCTGTGTTGTTTGTGGGTTTTGGTTGGCGATGTTTGGTTGATTTGGTGTTCATTTGCTTGAGATGAGGGCTTACTGTGTACCCTAGGCTGGCCTTAGATGCACTCTTTAGTCCAGGCTGGCCTCTAAATCAAAGCAATCCTCTGGTCTCGACCTCTTGCTACTTCCTCTCTGAGTGTGTGTGTTTGGTGTGCTTCACTTCTGTAGAGTCATAGATTTCTACATCTCCTCCTTGGTCCTTGATGTGCTCAAGGTTTGCCCTGAATCCCGTCATTTTTGAGGCTGGACCATATCCCCCTGATGGTCCTGACCTTATCTGACAATCTGTTCATTTGTTATAAACAATTTGGATCCAGTGAGTGTAGTTCCTTACTCAAAAACTACGAGGATATGAATTCCTATTTTCATTTCTTTTCAACAATCACGAACTTACACACAGTGGCTACATCTGGTTTCTGTGAGTTTGACATCGTTTTTTTTCTTTTCTTTTTCTTTTTTTCTATTTGTACATGATTTGATTTGATTGATTTGATTTGATTTGATTTGATTTGATTTGATTTTGAGACCAGGTCTCTTTATGTATCCTTGGATGTTCTGTAACTGACTGCGTAGATCAGTCTGGACTCAACTTTACAAAGATCTGCCTGCTTCTGCCTCTGCCTCTTCCCCCTGTCCCTTTCTCCGGCCCCCTGGCCCCGGGCCCCTTCCCCTGCCTCCCTGTGATGGGATTCATGGCATACATCACCATGCCCTGCTGTTTTATTTTTTTAATGATGGTCTTCCTCCAGTAGATATGCCCATTAGAGTCTATTGCCTTTTTCTTTTTCTCCATTTAAAAAATACTTTATTAGGGCCCAGAGAGATGGCTCAGCAGTTAAGAGTACGAGCTACTTTTCCAAAGGACCTGACTTTGATTGCCAGCACCCATTTCTCTGCTCAAAAATGTCTATAACTCCAGTTCCAGAGGTTCAGAAGCCCTCTCCTGGCTTTCTTGGGTACCAGGAACACACAGACTTACATGTAGGCAAAACAATCAAAACATATAATAATAATAATAATAATAATAATAATAATAATAAGAAGAAGAAGAAGAAGAAGAAGAAGAAGAAGAAGAAGAAGAAGAATTTAAAGAGCACACACTGCTCAGAATTTTTATTTTTATTTATTATTTATTTGTTTGTTTGTCTGTGTGTATGTGCTGGCTAGTGTTTTGTCAACTTGACCCCACTAGAATCATTTGTAATGAGGGAACCTCAGTTGAGGTAATGTTCCCCCTCTGTGTTGGCCTATGGGACAGTTTTGTTTTGTTTTTGGTTTTTTGGGTTTTTTTCGAGACTGGGTTTCTCTGTATAGCCCTGGATGTCCTGGAACTCACTTTGTAGACCAGTCTGGCCTCGAACTCAGAAATCCTCCTGCCTCTGCCTCCTGAGTGCTGGGATTAAAGGCATGTGCCACCACTGCCTAGCTGACCTGAGAGTTTTAAGATGAAATAAACTCTTTTCTCCAAGTTATCTTTGGTCAAGGTGTTTTATCCCAGGAATAGAAACCCTAACTAAGACAGTGTATAAGAGTTTTGTCCAAATGTGCACAAGTGTCCTGCAATGAGTACCTGGTGCCTTGGAGGCCAGAAGAGGGCATCGGCCACTCTAGAACTGAAGTTACAGGTGGTTGTAAGCCCCGATGTGGGTGTGGGAAACAACCCTGGGTCCTCTCCTAGAGGAACAAGCGCTATTAACTCCTGAGCCATCTCTCCAATCCCCTTTCACCCATTTTTAAGTTGGGTTGTTGGGGGAGGGGTTGATACTGACTGGGAGGCATTATTCGTGTCTTCTGGGTATTAATCTCATGGCAAGTGGATAGATTCAAAGTTTTCTTTTTCTCCTGTGCTTTCTTGCCTTTCCTGTGTCCTTTTATGCACTGTGTTTTATTCTGATGAAATACCATCTGTGTATCAGTTACTTTTCTATTACTGTTAAAACACCATGACCAAGGCAACTTATAAAAGGAAGCATTTGGTTGGGGGCTTGCTTGGAGTTCAGAGAGTCCATGACCTTCATAGTAGAGATCAAGGCAGCAGGCAGTAGGAATAGCTCCGGAGCAGTAGCTAAGACCTTACATCTGATCTATAGGCAAGAGGCAGGGTGGAGTGGGGGAGGGGAGAGAGAAGAAAGAACACTAACTGGAAACCATGTGGGCTTGTGGAACCCTAGAGCACACTGTCTGTGACACACCTCCTCCAAAGAGACTATACCTCCTAGTCTTTTCCAAACAGTTCTCCCAACTGGGAACCAAACATTCAAGCATCTGAGCCTATGGGGCCATTCTCATTCAAACTATCTCTATTTATTTATCTTGAGACAGGGTCTCCTGAAGTCAGGTCTAGCCTTGAACTTGCTATGTAGCTGAGGGTGACCTTGAACTCTCGGTCCCTTGTTGCATCCTCCCACTGAGGAGATAGTTCAGTGGGCATTAATTACATCTAAAATATTGTAAAAACATATTCTTTTTTTCTTTTTGGTTTTTCGAGACAGGGTTTCTCTGCATAGCCCTGGCTGTCCTGAAACTTACTCTGTAGACCAGGCTGGCCTCGAACTCAGAAATCCGCCTGCCTCTGCCTCCAGAGTGCTGGGATTAAAGGTGTGCGCCACCACGCCCAGCATAAAAACATATTCTTAAATTCTTATCAGCACAGAGACCCTTTATGTTAAGCAAAAGCTTCAGTTCCAATAACTCATACTTTTAAAGTTATTATTTATTTTTATTATTATTATTTGTATGTACATGAATGTGCATCGTCATGCCACACACATGTGTGGGAGATGGAGAAAAACTCCTTGCGTGGCTTAGGATTAGCCAGCTCAGGTTGTGTGACTAGGTTTCTTATCTACTGAGATTCTCATGGGCCGTTTACCGATGCTGTTAGTACTGGGTCTGAGCATTGATGTAAATCCAGACAAGATCTCCCTGTGTTCTTACTAAGGGTTCTGTGGTTTTAGATATCGACTACAGGGCATTGGTCTATGCTGAGCTGGTTTACGTGTGTGGACTGAGGGACACTTTCATTCAGGAACAGGTCTCAGCTGCTTCGGGATTCCTTCTTTCACACTCACAACAAAAGAGAGGAACTGTCATGACTCCAGCCCAGGCAGGTCAGGAGAACCTCACAAGTTACAGATCAGCCAATGAGCAGCAGAACCCCAAGTCAGATCTAGATGCCCATTCAGCAGTATTGAAGGGGGACTTGGGTGTAGGAGCCAGAGAGCTCTACAGATGAGGTGGGTGTAAGCAGAGAGGAAGGAAGGGAGCAAGCGCCTTGGGGAACACGGGAAGACACAGCACTAAGGTGAGGACAGGCGTGTAAGGCTGGGTACCTGCCACCCTTCACACTGCAGTCAGAGTGCCATCCTGAGATGGGTGGGGACTCCTATGCCCACAAGACCCCAGGGGTGGAGGACAAGGCAGAGGCTTTAAACACCGAGCTCTGTGAGGAAGGGGAGGCTGGCATTTGGCCCTTGGGGCGCTCTCCCAGTATAATAGAGAAGACTCCCCATAATCCTAGCAGCTCAGAGATCCTCAGTCCTGCTGTATACCACATGGGGGTGGTTCCCTCACCTCAGGGAAAGGTACCCTGAGGGCATTCTGCCCCGTGCTACCAGGCTACCTGTTCCCACCCTTTGCCCTAAGACATACAAGGGACTGACCCAGGGCACTTTAAAGGAAGCTCTCTTCTCTTCACCTGCTAAGGCAAACAAGGGATGTCTGTTCTCAGAAGCTCCAAGTCTGGCTCCCTTAAAAACAAACTCCTCCCCATGACCCCTACCCACAGAAAGTGCCAGTTGATGGCAGGTGCTTTGCAGGCAATGTTGATTATTCATTCAGCCTTGGGGAGGGTTCAGGGTCCTTGCCAACCTACACTAAGTGAAAGGCAGGCATGGACTTGCTCCTGCCCTCTGAAGGTGATAACAATTGACTTTATGGCCCTGTTCTCCCAGTGGGACAGCACAATTACTGTACCCAAGGTCTTGGTTTCAGCCTTCAGTTAGACAAGCAACAGGGGCCCTGGGGAGAACACTCAAGCTAATAACTAACCAGACTGTGTGTGTGGTGATCCTTTTGTATTATTTATCCATTGGTGGTGCTTGGGACAGGGTCCAGGGTCTTGGGCATGTAAAGCATGCAATCTACCAAGCAGCTACATTTGATTATAGTAAATAACATTAGCAGGAGTTTCCCCCAGTTTTAAAGAAAAATAAACTCTTATCACTTACAGGAAGAGAGGTACAGCTGGAAATTATTATCTAAAGTATCCCAGATTTAGAAAGCAAATACTGGGGGTTGGGGATTTAGCTCAGTGATAGAGCACTTGCATAGCAAGCACAAGGCCCTGGGTTCGAGCCTCAGCTCAGGGGGGGAAAAAAAAAAAAGACAAAATAGAAAGCACATACTGCATGTTTTCTCTTCTGTGGATCCTGATTCTAACTTGTCTGTGTGCGTGTGATGAGGGAATCTAAAGTAGAGGTCAAGATACTGGAAAGGGGACCATGAGAGGGAGCAAATGAATCCCAAGGAAGAGAAGAGTATGGCAGGGGGAGGGGTAAAAATAAAATAACAGACCACGTGACACAAAGAAGGCAGAGTCAGTGGCAGGAGGAGCAGCAGAGAGGGGGAGGCAGGGGCAGATATCAGCAAAAACAAAGGAATCTTATAATGAAACCCATGATCTCTTACATAGTTTTTAAAAGATTTACTTATTTTCAGTTTAAGAGTTTAGGTGTGAGGTCTATGTGTGTACCCATGCCTGGACGACAGGGGAGGCCATCAGGTCTCCTGGAGCTGGGGTTATAGGCAGTTGCAAGCCACCATGTGGGTCCTGGCAACTGAACCTGGGTCCTTTGTAAGAGCAACCATTGCTCTTTCTTAACCACTGAGCAATCTCTTCTTGCCCCTCTTACATTTTTTTTTTTTTAAAACTAGCAAAACATAAAAAGTTTCTGAGCCAGCAAGATGGCTGTGTGGGTAAAGGCCACTGTGTCCTGATTACCTGAATCCAGTCCCCAGAACTCACGTGTACACAGAGAAAACACACCTGCAAGTTATCCTCTGGCCTCTACATGCACACTGTGGGATGTGTGCCCACACAACACTCACACAGACACGCAAACACTCTCACAAATAAATAATAAAAACACACTTTTCCCATCTTGCCCACATCAAAGTGCACAGCTCCATGTCAGGAAAGCACTTTCACAGTGTCGTGTGGCCATTGCCACCATCCATCTCAGAACTTGCCTCAGAACTCTTCAAAAGCTGAACTCTGTCCTCATAAAACACGTACCACCCCACCCATACCTAGCCTCCCAGCCCCTGGCACCAATCTCAGTTTCTGTTTCTGTAGCTCTGAGGATTCCAGGAAAGTTCTAGAATAACTCTATAGTCCTTGTCCTGCATCTGTATTATGCCCTCAGTGTGCTATCCTCAAGGCCCATCGGGGTTGATACATAGGTTCCTTCTTTCTAATGTTGTCCTTTATTTTTACTTCATTTTTACTAATTTACTCATTTAGCCATGCTAGGGTTCACAGGATCAAATCCAGGCATGTGCTAGGCAAGTGATTTACCACAGAGCTATAGCTCAGACCAAGGCTGTCTGAAGATATTAAGTCCTCCCATTGAGGCTACTTGGCAGCCTTTGTCAGGTAGGAGAGAGGACAGAGGAGACAGTCTGAGGATATATGAAATGGAGCTCTGAGGACAAGGGTTTTCTGGGCGGGGGCATTCTCTGACCTTGAAAGATGCTTGGATGCAGGTAACATGGTGCTCCAAGGCTAAAAGCTGTAACTTCTAGAGGAGGCCATATGCTTATTCCATGAGAGAATCCTCCAGGATGCTGCCTCTCACCCTGGCACTCTATGCCAGAGCTGGGGAGCACACCTCCAGCACCACTCAGGCTAGAACCCATGTTGACTCCGCAGAGTGGAAACCATGGGGTCATTGAGTATGTTCAAGTGGGAGCAGAGTCAGAATTGTGACATTTTGAGAGACAGGTTTGTGATGGAGCCAGCCTTGTGATATTTGGACTGGCACATGTCTGGTAGGCCAGGAGTGATTCTGTCCCGAGGCAAGCAGAAGCAACCTGTGTGAATCTTGGTAGTGCCCTACAGGGAAAGGTGGCCATGTCCCTCTCCTCTCTTTTTCTCTACTGGCTTGAAGCTTGGTCTCCAGAAGAGGGAGCTGCCCCAGACGGACACAGCTAGAACCTGACCTCAAGCCCAATTGTTTGGCTTAATCTCAGTTGCTAGCGCTGTCACCGAGCTGAGCTGACAGTCCAGCTGCAGATCTGTAGGTCTGCTGCATAGAGACAGAGCCTTCGCAGGCCTTCTGTGATCACTGGATTTCAGCCATGGAAACCCTCATGTAACTGCAGACCGGAAACAGTCTTCTGAAACCATCAGGAGAGCTTGCCTCACCCGCTGCCAAATTGTGTCATCCACCCATGGACGCTAAGACCACACTGAGGGGAGGCCCTCCCTGCGTCCAGACACTAGCACCACAGCCAGAGGTCCTCACCCTGGCCTCCTTTTCTGAGGTGCCTGTATCTACTCCACCTTCATCTCGTAATGCAACAATAAGCCGCAGAGGGTGGGATCCTTGCCCTGTCTTAAAGCAAACTTTAAAATTTAAAGTAATTTAAATTCAAATTACTTAAATAAGTCAATTAAAAAACAAAACAAAACAAAAGAGATAAAGATGCAGTGAGCAGTGGCACACTCCAGGTAGCACACACAAGGCTCTGGGTTCCATCTTCAGAACTCAGGGGAAGGACCCACAATGAAACCGTGACAGCCGGGGTCAATGTTCAGCCGCTTTGGCCTGGCTCATTCCCAAACGCCCTGACCATTGTCAACATTGGGAGCCTCACCTGCACCACAAGAGCAGGGAGTCCAGGGAGTCCAGGGAGCCCAGAGCCTCACCAGAAGACAGCCCCTGCCCTCTGCACCAAGGCCGCCTCAGCTGAGGGGAAGAACACAGACGGGAAGGAGATTCTGAGGAGACTGGGTGACAGCATGGGCCTCAGGATTTTTGACTAAATCTCTTTTGTTAACACAATACAAAGCTGGTTCTGTTTTTTAATATCTTACACTGGGCAGCGGTGGCATACGCCTTTAATCCCAGCACTCGGGAGGCAGAGGCAGGCAGATTTCTGAGTTCGAGGCGTGGTTTACAGCGTGGGTTCCAGGACAGCCAGGACTACACAGAGAAACCCTGTCTCGAAAAATAAAAAAAAAAAAATTAAAAAAAAAAAAAAACCTTTCCAAATATGTAACTTACAAACTATAAACATACCACTTTCTGTGAATAACTCGGTATGGCTTTGGTTGCAGTTGTACATTCTGAGAGCTGAGCCCTCACTTCTGGAGCCCTGGCTGGCTTGGAGCTCTGTAGACCAGCGTGACTTTGAACCCATAGAGATCCTCTTCCCTCTACCTCCTAAGCGCTGGGATTAGAGTTAGGCAGCACCACGCCCAACAACATTTTGACATTTTAAGAAAGTTTTAGAAAATCATTTTCTAAGATGGCTGGGCCATTTCCCACAACAAGAAATGTGTGAGAACATGGATTTCCTCACACGCCCACCACCATGTCTTACTGTCTACAAGTCTGTCTCTCTTCTTCTCCTCCTCCTCCTCTTCTACCTCTTCTTCCTCTTCCTCTCCTTCTTTTTTAAGACAGGGTTTTACTATGTGCTACGAAGGTCAGAGACAAACCTTGCCTTACTTTCAGTTTCACAGGGGAATGTTCCAGTTTGTGAGCATTGAGCATAATGTTAACTATAGGTGTCTCCCAGATATTCTTCACCAAGTTGAGGAAGTTCCATTTTATTCTTACTCTACAAAAAAATTTTTTTTATTTGTTTGTTTTTAAGTCAAGACCAGTTGTTAAGTTTTCACTTTGTTTTGGACAGAGTTTTACCATGTAGCCAAGGTGAGCCTCTAACTTTCTGTTTTTATCCTTCGGCTTCCTGAAAACTGACATTAAACGTCCAGCCTCAAATTCCTTCCTGCCTCTGTTGATGCCATCATAGGATGCAATGGGCTTAATAGATATCTGAATGTGAAACCAGACTTTGTTGCTAGGAGAAAAAACCCCACTTGATTGTAGTATATACTTTATTTACACAAGGTGGATCAGACTTATTGGTACTTAACGGAAGACCTGCACCTGTGTCCGTGTTCCCACGATATAGAGGTCTACAGTTAACTTGCCTTGGGATCTCCGTTAGGTCTGCACATTAAGGCATTAGCGGCTTCCTTAGGAGCTTCAGGAAATGTTTCCTCTCTAATGTTTAGAGAATTCTTTTGTTGCTGCTGGTGGTGATGGCCTAGGCTTTTTGTTTGGTTGGTTTAGTTTGTTTTTTTGAGACAGGATTTCTCTGTGTAACAGCTCTAGCTGTCTTTGAACTTGCTTTGTAGACCAAGCCGGCCTCAAAGTCACAGAGATCTACCTACCTGTCTTTGCCTTCTGAGTGCTGGCACTAAAGGCACATGTCTCCACACATGGAATTTAGAGACTTCTTATTCACTTCTTCAAATGTTTCACAGAATTCATCAGAAACAATAGCAGCCCATGCTTATGTTTGGAAAGTTACAAGGTATTGCCTGATTTTGTTTATCAATGGATAAAAGCTATATTAGTAACTTTTCCATTGCTGTGCTAAAATACCATGACCAAGGCAACTTACAGAAGAAAGGGTTTATTATTTATTAGGGGCCTATGGTTCCAGAGAATCCATAATGGAACTACAATGTTGGGGACAGCAGGTAGCAGACATGTCAGCTGAAGCTGGATTTAAGAGCTCACATTTTAAACTGCAAGCACAAAGCAGAGAAAGCCAACTCAGAATGGTTCTTAAAACCTATCCCCAGTGACATACTTCCTCCCTCAAGTGTCCTGCCTAAAGAGGGCTGCCAAATGGAGCTAAGCAGTCAAAACTAAAAACCATAGAGGACATCTTATTCAAACCACCACTTGTATGGGTTTGGAAGACTTTATTCTTCAAAACACTGACACATAGCCAGGCTTGGTGGTACATGTCTTTAATTCCAGCCCTTGGGAGGCAGAGATAGGTGGATCTCTTGTGTTCAGTGCCAGCCTGATCTACATAGCAAGGTTCAGGCCAACCAGGCTCATGGTAGAATCCTGTCTCAAGACAAAGAGGAGGAGGAGAAGGAG
>NC_034590.1:110277808-110288097 GCF_900095145.1 Mus pahari
AGGAGGAGGAGGAGGAGGAGGAGGAGGAGGAGGAGGAGGAAGAGGAGGAGAATGGCACATTTTGATAAATTTATAGACAGAGAGTTGCTCAGATTGCTCCCTGAATAGTCTTTAATTCATGGAATCAATTGTGATTAACTCTCTCCAGTTCTAATACTAATAACTTATATCTTACCTCCTTTTTCTTCCTCTGTTTGGCTAGGATTTTATGATATCCCCAAAGAACCAGCTTGATTTTTATTAATTTCTTACTGTCAGTTTCATTGATTTCTGTTCTGATTTTTATTATTTTCTTTTTTCCCCTAATGACTTTGAACTTAATTTGCCTTTGCTCTTCTAGTTTCTTTTTTAAAACCATTACTATGTTATGTGTATGGCCATATATGTATGTCTGTGCCTGGTGCCCACGGAGATCCGGAGAAGGTCAGCAGGTTCCCCTGGAACTGTCTTTCCACAGCTGTTATCAGCAATCCTAATGGGACACAAAGTTCAGAGGGTTCCTCTAAAGCAGATGAGTTGTCCAGCCACCACCTTGGGGTCCCAAGTCCCAGACAGCCTGTGGCAGATGCCCAAGAGCCAAAGCGGTGCTGGTCTTCAGTCTCAGGCCCTGCAGTCTCAGTCTCTCTGACAACAGGAAAGAATGTCGGAATGACAATGGTAAGGGCAGATGAAGGTGACATAGAATTAGAACTGAGTCAGGTTTAGAAACCCAGCGTTATCTGCAAACCAGAAAACACAGCTTCCAAGGGACAGTGTGGGAAAGCCACCTAGCAAATGTCACCATGACACTTCATATCTTGTGGGTTATCATGCCTTTAAAAAAAAGTGGGTTCTGGGGATTGAAACTCTGTTCCTCAAGCTTATGCGAGACTTACAATGAACCTGCTGTACTGGCTGCACCATCTCCCCAGACCTTATACTTCAAACCACTTAATATGAATACTGTAAGTGTTTCTTCTTCTTCTTCTTCTTCTTCTTCTTCTTCTTCTTCTTCTTCTTCTTCTTCTTCTTCTTCTTCTTCTTCTTCTTCTTCATTTATCTTGTGTGTGTGTGTTCTTTGCTTACATGTATGTCTGTGCACCATGTGCATTCCTGGTGTCTGCAGAGGCCAGAACAGGGTGTCAGATCTCCTGGAACTGGACTTACAGATAGTTTTGCACACCTTGCTGGTGCTAGGAATTGAACCTGGGTCTCCTGGAAGAACAGTCGGTTTTTATAACTGCTGAGCCATTTCTCCAACCGCCTGTGAGTGAGTGTTTTACTTCACAGAACAAGAAATAGAAGCATAGAGGTTAACAAGCTGTACCAGGTCACACAGCTGTTGAGTAGTGTACTCGAGACCAGCTTGGCTTCATATTCCTTCCCTTCTTCCTTTTTATTTAGACGTGTGTTTTACACACACACACACACACACACACACACACACACACCTGTATGGGAGTTGGATAGCCTGAAGCTGAAGTCATAGGTGGTTGATAGCTACTGAATGTGGGATCAGGAAACCCGAGTCAGTCTCTTCCTGAGAGACAGACTACCCTAAGTGCTATCTATCTCTCCAGCCTCCCTCTGTCACCTTGAAACATTTGATATTTGAGGGCAAGGTGGCGTGCATTCCACAGATTGGGTGTGGAGGTCAGAGGACAACTTGGTGGAGCTGGTTCTCTTCCCACTTTTATGTGGGTTCCAGAGATTGAACTCAAGTTGTCAGGCAAGCCCCTTTTACCCTATAAGCCATCTCACTGGCCCTGGCCTCACATTTTCTACCTTCAGTAATGATGACAAGGAGACAAAGCAGACTTGTTTTCCAGAATTTATAAAAATAAATAAACATATCCATGCCTGTGTGAACTGTGTCTCCATGGACTTTATTTAGTCTACAACAAACAGTCACTTAAATATAACATTAACTTAGCCATGTGGAGGTATACACACATGCCTTTACACATGTCCGTGCCAGCCACACAGTGGAACTCAGTATCCCTGTAGTCACTTGCAGGTCCTAGGGTCAGAAACATCAAATCTCTGCCCTAGAGCTGAGTGTGGGAGGACTAATTGACTGCAGTGCCGAGGACCTGTTTCCCTTTCTCTAGCCACCCTTATCCCTGCCCACAGGCACCTGCCCCCTTGATTTTCACACCCTGTGTGCAAAATTTAAGGCACCTTAAGGCCATTTCTGAAGACCTGGTTGTGAGTCAGCTACGTAAACTGAATCACTTCACAGCTGCATAGGACGCCACACCCAGGAGGAGGAGTATTGATAGAAGAAAATAGAAGAAAACCAAAGGTCGCTAGTCCAGCACATATATGATGTTACAATCCCTGCTTAACTGGGGAGCCTCTTGACTCTGTCAGCAAGAGTCCAGCTGAGCTAGAACGAACAAGACTGAGAAACACCCCCACTCCCAGGATGAGACCAGTTTAGCCCAGGAAGGATCACCTCTGCTCCCAGCTTCTGCATCTGAGAGTTAGATCCTGAGATAAGACTCCATGGATGCCGCTGGAGCCTCCTGCTCCAGGTGAGTGTGGTTTCCCGAGAGAACTTTCCAGTTAAGTGGGCTCACCTCTAGAACCGGTCTTGTGCTGGAATTCCAAGCCCTTCTTCTGTGCCCACCCTGAAATCCAGGGCATTTATGCGTCTGCTCCCCACAGGGGACTCAGACTCAGTCCCTGGTGTAGGTGGTCCAAAAAAGACACACCAAAATGTGCTGTGTATGAGCTTGGAGCAGAGAATTCAGGAAACCTACCAGGCAGGGCCTGGCCTGTATGAGGGGAGCCGAGCTGGAGCCCTATCAGAGGATGTGACAGACCCATGTAGGGACACTAACTGACTTTATCTGGTGTGCCCAGTTAAGAAAGACGCAGGAAGACTAGCCATGGAGTGATCCACTTCACCACAGTTAGTAATTTGAGGTGAAGTCTTGGAACATCCCAGTGGGTCTCTACAGTGTATTGTCCTGGGTCTCCATGTGGAGAATGTGCGATGTGTGACCCGGGGTGCTTTGGAGTTTCAGGGACAGGTCCTATTCAGGTCGCATCAGTGATGATAACCCTTCTCATCACCAGCTCAGCGGATGCGGTGGCAAGGGAACTACTTATGGCTGCACTGCAGGAGCTGACCCAGGAGCAGCTGAAGCGTTTTCGCCACAAGCTACGGGATGCGCCCCTGGATGGCCGCAGCATCCCGTGGGGGCGACTGGAGCGCTCAGATGCTTTGGACCTTGTCGACAAGCTCATTGAGTTCTATGAGCCAGTACCAGCTGTGGAAATGACCCGGCAGGTCCTGAAGAGGTCGGATATTCGAGATGTGGCCTTGAAACTCAAGGAGCAGCAGCTGCAGAGTAAGCTGGGCAGAGTAGGATGGGGCCGAATCTGGTGGCTGGGCCTTAATCCTCCCTGCTCTCCTTGGGAAGATCAACTTTGTCCACTCTACCACTTCCTGTGACTCCCCTTCCCGGAAATTAGCCCAAAATTTCATGCCCGGGGGGTGGGGGGCGGGTAGTTCCAGAAGCTCCCATGGAAATGCCTTGCCCCATCCCTCATGCTCAGAGAGCCTCACGTCGGGTTTGCCTTCCAGAATTCGGCCCCTCCTCGGTGCTTCTCTTCGTGTCAGGTATGTTCGGTCGGGCACACAAGTGAAAGGTACTATTGGGCTCCTCATAGAGCCCAAGTTTCCTGGACGCTGCTTGGGGATTCTTGGGTGTGAGATGGCTGGAGGAGGAAGCTATAGCACACTAGAGGAAAGGGAGCCCAGATTTAGACAGGCAGAGCGTTGGTTCCATAGTGGCAGCAAGCCCATCCCTGTCTTCTGCGATCTTACGCCTTCCAGAGTTCAAGAAGAAGTACCGCGAGCACGTGCTACGACAGCATGCTAAGGTGAAGGAGAGGAATGCCCGCTCTGTGAAGATCAACAAGCGCTTCACCAAGCTGCTCATCGCTCCGGGGACCGGCGCTGTGGAGAACGAGCTGCTGGGGCCGTCTGGGGAGCCGGAGCCCGAACGCGCTCGGCGCTCGGACACGCACACTTTTAATCGGCTCTTCCGGGGAAATGAGGAGGAGGGATCGCACCCGCTGACCGTGGTGCTGCAGGGCCCGGCGGGCATCGGCAAAACCATGGCCGCCAAGAAAATCCTCTACGACTGGGCAGCAGGTAAGCTATACCACAGCCAGGTGGACTTTGCCTTCTTCATTCCGTGCGGCGAGCTGCTGGAACGACCGGGTACGCGCAGCTTGGCGGACCTGGTGCTGGATCAGTGCCCGGACCGCTCTTGGCCGGTGCGGCGGATACTGGCGCAACCCAGTCGCCTACTGTTCATCCTGGACGGTGTAGATGAGCTGCCTACTTTAGCATCCTCAGAGGCCACTCCCTGCAAAGACCCTTTCGAGGCTACGAGTGGCTTGAGAGTGCTGAGCGGGCTGCTGAGCCAGGAGCTGTTACCATCAGCTCGCTTGCTGGTGACTACACGCAATGCCACTACCGGGAGGCTGCAGGGCAGATTGTGCTCGCCACAGTGCGCTGAAATACGTGGCTTCTCAGACAAAGACAAGAAAAAGTATTTCTTCAAGTTCTTCCGGGATGAGAGGAAGGCAGAGCGCGCTTACCGCTTCGTAAAAGAGAACGAGACGCTGTTTGCACTGTGCTTTGTGCCCTTCGTGTGCTGGATCGTGTGCACAGTGCTGCAGCAGCAACTAGAGCTGGGCCGGGATCTCTCTCGTACCTCCAAAACCACTACTTCTGTGTACCTGCTCTTCATCACCAGCATGCTGAAGTCTGCAGGCACCAATGGACCCCGGGTTCAGGGAGAGTTGCGCACGCTGTGCCGCCTGGCCCGGGAGGGCATCCTGGATCATCATAAAGCACAATTCTCAGAAGAGGACCTGGAGAAATTGAAGCTTCGGGGTTCCCAAGTCCAGACAATATTTCTCAACAAGAAGGAGCTACCAGGAGTGCTAAAAAATGAGGTCACCTACCAGTTCATTGACCAGAGCTTCCAGGAGTTCTTGGCTGCATTGTCATACCTATTAGAAGCTGAGCGAACCCCGGGGACGCCCGCAGGCGGTGTGCAGAAGCTCCTGAACTCCAATGCAGAGCTGCATGGTCCTCTGGCACTGACCACCCGATTCCTCTTTGGCTTGCTAAATACAGAGGGGATTCGTGACATTGGAAACCATTTTGGCTGTGTGGTGCCAGATCATGTGAAAAAGGACACCCTGCAATGGGTACAAGGACAGAGCCACCCCAAGGGGCCACCAGGAGGGGCAAAAAAGAATGCTGAACTGGAGGACATCAAGGAAGCAGAGGAGGAGGAGGAAGAGGAGGAGGAAGAGGAGGATCTCAATTTTGGACTGGAACTCTTGTACTGCCTGTATGAGACACAGGAGGAGGATTTTGTTCGACAGGCTCTCAGCAGCCTTCCAGAGATGGTACTGGAGCGAGTTAGGTTGACCCGTATGGACCTTGAGGTTCTGAACTACTGCGTGCAGTGCTGCCCAGATGGTCAGACTCTGAGACTGGTGAGCTGTGGGCTGGTGGCAGCAAAGGAGAAGAAGAAGAAGAAGAGCCTGGTGAAGCGGCTGAAGGGGTGAGTCTAGAGTGTAAGGTTGTCCTCACCGGTGCTATTTGTGTGCACACACTGCCCATTAGGCTGGGAAGCAGTCCACACCTGATACCCCAAATGGCAGAGCGGACCTCAGGGCTGCTCTACCCATCCCTTGCAAAGCAGCTGTCTCTATTCCTCACCAAGTCATGACCTCACCTCATCATGACCACATTTTTAAAAATTATTTATTTATTTATTTATTTATTTATTTACTTATTTAATGTATATGAGTACACTGTTGCTGTCTTCAGACACACCAGAAGAGGGCATCAGATCCCATTACTGATGGTTGTGAGTCACCATGTAGTTGCTGGGAATTGAACTCAGGACCTCTGGAAAGAGCAGTCAATGCTCTTAACCGCTGAGCCATCTCTCCAGCCCACCATGACTACTTTTAATCATCCAGATCGAAGCAACCCTCCAAGCCCAGCCGATATAGTTCCCCGAAGCAGCTTAGCCCGCTCGCTGATGCACTTTCTCATACGTTCTGGAATATACCATGTCCTCTGTATGCTGAGCCTTGTACCTGCTGTTCCCTCCATCCCAACACTATTTGCTGTCTGTCTTCAAAGCCCACTCTGGCTCTACCGCTTGGGTCCACCTACTGGCCCCAAGGTACCTTCATTGACCACACTATCCCTGCCCATCCTCCACCTGATCCTAGGTTCCTACACCAACATGGGCATTTGCTTTCTATGAATTCAGCTCTACTCAATACTTGTCCCAAGGCTCACCTACTGTTGAAAGTATACACCAGGAGAACAACAGGACCTGGTCCTAGGGACCTGCAGTCCACACTTGGGTTTTTTTCAAATTTGTTGGGGAGGGGATGCAAGGGATGTGGGATAAATGATAGTTCTGGAACCTCAGGACCTTAGGTAGGAAGGATTGAGGCCTTTCTAGAAAGGCCCGGAAGGAGCCCTACAGACATCAACCTTGTTCTTTCTCTCCCTACAGCTCTCAAAGCACCAAGAAAAAACCCCCAGCCTCCTTGCTGCGTCCACTCTGTGAGACAATGATTACCCCACAATGTCATCTGAGTGTTCTGATGTGAGTCACTGTGCTCCAGCATGGAGGGGATTTATACCGGGGTGGCCTGTACAGAGACAGAATTTGCCTTCCAGGGAAGGCTAAGGACGTAGGCCGACCTGGGTTCCACCACTATTAGGGGCTGCCAGGGAAGGACTGGTGTTAGACCTCATGGGAGTCAGAGTACAGCACAGCCTTTGGGGATGGACAGAGAAAGCAGCAGTGGTTTTCTTCTGAAGGAAGCTGCCAAGTGCTGATGGACACTGTCTGGCCATCCCTCTGCAGGAAAGTGTTCAGGGAGGTCAGCAGCTGGTGCACCCTGCCTCTCTGTGCCTTTCAGCAAGTCAGTCTGCCCATGTGTTGGTTTCCTCCGTTTAAGATACCCAGCTGATCCGAGCTCAGAGGACTGCTCTAAGATCTACTAAGGCTTCACGGGTAGAGTTCTTAGGAAATGCTAGATTTTCTATTTCTGTTAGCTATCACCAGTGAGCAGAGAGTAAGGAGAGTTATAGGAACCGATAGAGGCAGGCCATGGTGAAGCAGATAGTCAGGCATACATCAATAGAGGATGAGGAGGAAAGCTGGCTTTGTGGGAGTCAGGGTCCAGCAACATGAAAATGAAATGAAAGGAGCCAAAAAGACAGTCACATTTGGCCCAGGAATTCTACCAGAAAACTAAGTACACAGAGGAGCTCACATCATGATTTGTAATAGGAAAAAAATAAATAAATCAGAAACAGCAGAGCAGTTCAGCCACTGGGGATGACTGCTCAGCTAATGGGGATGACTGCTCAGCCACTGGGGATGACTGCTCAGCTATTGGGGATGACTGCTCAGCTATTGGGGATGATTGCTTAGCCACTGAGGATGACTACTCAGGTATTGGGGATGACTGCTCAGGTATTGGGGATGACTGCTCAGCCATTGGGGATGACTGCTCAGCTATTGGGGATGACTGCTCAGCCATTGGGAATGACAGCTCAGCCACTGGGGATGACTGCTCAGCTATTGGGGATGACTGCTCAGCCACTGGGGATGACTGCTCAGTCATTGGGGATGACTGCTCAGCTATTGGGGATGACTGCTCAGCTATTGGGGATGACTGCTCAGCTATTGGGGATGACTGCTTAGCCACTGAGGATGACTGCTCAGGTATTGGGGATGACTGCTCAGCTATTGGGAATGACTGCTCAGCTATTGGGGATGACTGCTTAGCCACTGGGGATGACAGCTCAGCCACTGGGGATGACTGCTTAGCCACTGGGGATGACTGCTTAGCTATTGGGGATGACTGCTCAGCTATTGGGGATGACTGCTTAGCCACTGGGGATGACAGCTCAGCCACTGGGGATGACAGCTCAGCCACTGAGAACGATAGCCCATCCAAACCAAATTATAAAGAACTGTAGGTTTCTTGACTGAACATCAGGCTACCAGAGAATAGGTAGTTTGTTCCACTGGAGGTAGAGAAGTGACCAGTCTTGCAACCAATCTACATGCTTCTTGCCCACAGCTTGTCACACTGCAAACTCCCTGATGCAGTTTGTCGAGACCTTTCTGAGGCCCTGAAGGTAGCTCCTGCCCTAAGGGAGCTGGGCCTCCTCCAGAGTCAGCTCACTGACACAGGCCTACGTTTACTGTGCCAAGGCCTGGCTTGGCCCAAGTGCCAGGTGAAGACACTCAGGTGAGGCCTGGTTTTGAAGGGGTGGGGTGGGGAACCATACCTCCAGCAACCCCTGAGGTCAGCTCTCCCCACAGGATGCAGCTGCCTGGCCTCCAAGAGGTGATCAATTACTTGGTCATCGTGCTCCAGCAGAGCACAGCTCTGACCACTCTGGACCTCAGTGGCTGTCAGCTGCCTGGAGTCATGGTGGAACCTCTGTGTTCAGCCCTGAAGCACCCTAAATGCTGCCTAAAGACCCTCAGGTAAAGGCAGGGGAGGCATGGTAGTGAGGACGTAGCCTGTGGACCCTAGAAGGGAGTAGGTGCTTAGGAGTCCTTTCTCAGTGAGACCTCAAACATGATCAACTCATACAAATCTGGGTGCACAGCCTATGAAGACTTACCTTCTGCAGGCCTATCCAAAGTTCTGGGTTTCAAACAAATATCCCTCAGCTGTGGGGATAGTCTGAACCCTCTCCTATATTCCCTCAAAGAATAGGTTGGGTTTTTTTGTTTTGTTTTGGTTTGGTTTTTGGTTTTTGGTTTTTCCAGACAGACTTTCTCTGTATAGCCCTGGCTGTCCTGGAACTTACTCTGTAGACCATGCTGACCTCGAACTCAGAAATCCACCTGCCTCTGCCTCCCAAGTGCTAGGATTAAAGGCATGCGCCACCACTGCCCTGCAAGCCTCCACTTTTAATAGATTCCAACAGACTGCCTCCTGGTACTTGCTAAATCCTAATCAGGCAGCTCCAGCCACGCCACTCTCACCTCAAGCCCTGGGTTCTTCCCCCCGCCCACACAGCTGATTGACCTTTGCCCCTGATCGACCCTTGTCCCTTCTGTCTTACGCATGTGACTGCAGTCTGACCTCTGTGGAGCTGAGTGAGAACTCACTGAGGGAACTTCAAGGTGTGAAGACATCAAAGCCAGACCTGTCCATCATATATTCAAAATAAGGCACACCTCCCCGGCCTCTGAAGGGTTGAGGCAGTGTCTTCTGAGGCCCCGGAGTCCAGAACGCGATGGAAGATGCTGTAGCCAAAGTCCCTCTGAATATGACCTCCCCATTCAAAAGCAAGAAGATGCCAGCTTCTCCCTCCAGGCAAGTCTTTCAAGCCAAGAAGCCACAGAAGGGCAAGCAAAAGACCCAGGTAGATATAGGCCCTTGATAGCTCCTGGAGAGGCCTGGCATGGGCCCTGCCTTGGACACTCTGCGGTTGGTCTTCCCTCAGTCCCACAGCCAGCAATGCCTTCCGTTCTGGGCCTACCATTCTGTCCCTGACGATAATCCCAACAGTAATAGAAGCATTCAGCAACTGAGCGTGTTGTTGAACGATGTCACTCATGTGTGATCTGGCCCCCAGCTGTCATATGGGTGAACGAACATAGGTTCCCAGAGTTCTGGCCTCTGTAGGCAAAAGATAGATGGATCACCATTGCCGTCTGGAATTTTGGGTGTCGGCTTTTGGAAGGATGCCATCCCTGAAGCCTTAGGCCTTTAAGCCAGGAGGGATCCACTTGCTGCCTGAGAGATACAGGAAAGGAGCCAGAAGCGTGACAGCTTCCACTGATGGTGGGAGCTGGCACAACACAGGGAATCTCTCCCAATATAATAAATTTTCTTTTGGATTCCCTTTTGTTGATCTCTGTAACACTTGTCAAGGTATCAGAGTAGGTGTTCACACCATCTTCCCTATAAACACAAATCCAGGCCAAGGTTTACTCTGCAGTCCACCACGGAAGAAACAGGCTTGGCCTACTGGCCTGAGCACAGAAAGTCTTCAAGAAAGACTTGGCCTTCAGAGCCAGGGCGAGTCACGAATACCCCAGACCCGAGTTTTCTCTGCCCAGCACTGCTGGCTCAGAGCACTCTGCAGTGAGCCCCTTTACTTCCCAGGGGAAATTACCTCCACAATCCCTTCATAAATTCATCACTTCATCCTTCCTTTTTTTTTTTTTTTTTTTTTTTTTTTTTTTTTTTTTTTTTTTTTTTTTTTT
>NC_034590.1:110288119-110337798 GCF_900095145.1 Mus pahari
GCCTCAAACTCAGAAATCTGCCTGTCTCTGCCTCCCAAGTGCTGGGATCAAAGGCGTGCGCCACCACCACCCGGCCCCTTCATTCTTCTAAACCTCCTGTTTTCGTTACTTTTCTGTTACCGTGATAAAATACCATGACCCAAAGCAACTCACAGAATACAGAGTCTACTTTAGCTTAAAGTTCAGAGGGATAAGGGGTCAGCATGGCTGAGAAGTAAGATAACAAGGCAACTGGAGCAGAACCTGAGGGTTCACATCTTGAATCGCAGGCACAGCAAAGAATGAACTGGGAATGGACATGTCTTCAAGCTCTCAAAGCTACCTCCAGTGACATATTTTCTCTAAGCAAGCCATCCCCCTAAGCCTCCCACAAACAGTGCCGTCAACTGAATATAGAGTGTGCAAATATTTTGGTAGTTTGAATAAGAAGCCCCCATAGGCTCAGATATTTGAACACCTACTTCCCAGTTGGTGGAACTGTTTGGGAAGGATTAGAAAGTGTGCTGTTGGAGACATGTCATTGGAGCTGGGGCAGAGGTTGAGGTGTCAAAAGCCCATGCCAGGCCCACCCTTGCTTTCTGTCTACCTCCAACTTGCAGATCAGAAGTGAGGTCTCAGCTACTGCTCCAGCACCATGTCTGCTGCTATTCTACCCGCTACTCGCCATGATGATCATGGACTGATCCTCAGAAACTCTAAACAAGGTCCCATTAAATGTTTCCTTCTTTAACTTGTCTTGGTCATGGTGCCTCTTCACTGCAGTAGAACAGTAACTAATACAAATACGCAAGCCCACATGGGACATTTGTCATAAAAAGCGCCACGTGGCTCCAGAAGGATAAAAATCCTTGATGGGAAAGCATGGCAGATGTTGGCAGGCTTGGCAGCAGTTGGCAGGCTTGGCCGCAGGAACGGGGAGCTCGAGAGCTCACATCTTCAAAGGCAAGCACGAAGCAGAGAGAAGGAACTGAGAGGAGAAAGAATGGAATCTCCCGAAGCCTTCCTCCATACTGTTTCATCAAGAATGCCTCTCCTAAGCCTCTCTCAGCAGCACCACCAACCGGGACCCAGTGTTCAGATGCCTGAGCCCATGGCGACACTCTTCATTCAAACCACGGAGTTCCACTCCCTGGCCCCCTTCAACACATTATTACGTGAAATACATTTAGTCCAACTTCAAAAGACTCCATAGCCCTTCATAGTCTCACCACTGTCTATAAGTCCAAAGTCTCTTCCGAGACTCAAGGCAATTTCTTAATAAGTCCCCTGCAGAATCAAAAAGCAAATTACAAACTTCCGACATAGAATGGTACAGAATGCACCTTACTGTCGCAAGAGGGATGAATCTGGCACAGTGACAAAATACCAGGCCAAAGCAAAACCACACTCAGCAGGGAAAACATCCAATCCTGTAGCTCAAAATTCAGTGTCTGGGACTTAAGTTTTAAGGAACTTAGACTGTTTTGCCCCTCCAGTTTTGTTGCCTGCAACATGTGTCTCTCCATTGGACTGGTTAGACTCCCTGTATGCAGCTCTCCTTGGCAGATGTCTCTCAACTTTGGATCTCCAACATCTTGAGGTCTCCCCTGCAACCCAGGCCTCACTTTTATAGCTTCACACAATGGTCTCTCACTGCCTCATTGTAGGGAATTCCACATGTTGCCCAGCCTTGGTGTCTCTCTGAAACTACTAAGAATTCATGATCCCTGGGACTAGAGATGGCTCAGCAGTTAGGAACATTTGCTGCTATTCTAGGGGATCCAGCTTCAATTCTCGACACCCATATGGCATTTCACAACTGCCTGTGACTCTTTTTCCATAGGATCCAGAGCTCTTGCTCTCTCTCTCTCTCTCTCTCTCTCTCTCTCTCTCTCTCTCTCTCTCTCTTTCTCTCTCTCTCTGGACTCTGTAGTCACCAGGCACACTCATGGTGCACAGACATATGTGCAGGCAAAACATCCATTCATACTAAATAAAATTAAAAATTATAAAAAAGAATTCATGACCCCCTTTACACATGCATCCTTCATGTTCAACTACATGAAGTGCTACATGGACAACTGCCAGGATTGGCCTGGGTCACATTTACAGATATTGTTTGTTTGTTTGAAGTTAAATTGCTTTTTTGGAACACAAAACTCATTAGTTGGGAGCTTAGCTGGATAAGGTCTTGTCCTAAAGGTACCCTACCCTCTTTTTAGGGCAAAGTGGTCCTCTCCTTTCTCCCCCTCCCCTTCTCCCTCTTGCTCTGGCCCCTTGCCGGCTCCAGGCCCCCACTCACTCCTGCCCATAGTGTGGTTCTGGGATTTGAACTCATGGCCTCCGGAAGAGCAGTCAGTGCTCTTAACCACTGAGTCATCTCAACAGCCTAGGTGGTCCTCTCTTTAATGGCACTTCTTAACAATTATAGTCTCAGACAGGTGGTGGTGGCACATACCTTTAATCTCAGCACTCAGGAGGCAGAAGCAGGCAATCTCTGTGGGTTCAATGTCAGCCTGGTCTAAAGAGGGAGTTCCAGAAGAGCCAGGGCTATACAGAGAAAACGTGTCTTGAAAAGCCAAAATCAAACAAACAAACAAAAACAAAAACAAAACAAAACAAAACAAAAAACAATAACAGCTTCTCTTCTAGCACAAACCCTAGGTACATTAGGCTTCTCAGTGTTTCCGTGTAAACCATATGTTTTGTAATTATTTTTGTCCCACCTGCTCTTTTCCACTGTAGACCTGTATAAGTGCTACCAGTAACAACCATGCACAGATGCAATATTATCTTGTCTCAAATTTTTCCTCCAGAAAATTAAGGACATTGCTTCAAAATTTAACCTCAGACAAGTTCTTAGGACAAGGGCAGAGAAGGCAGCTACATTTTTTTTTTGCCAAAAATACCACAAAAATGTCTTCTGCCGAGTTGGCAACATTGTTCTCTGAAATCTCTTGAGCTGGGCCTCTACAATCTAAATTGCTCTCAGCACTGCTGTCTCACAGGGTCTGACTAGAATGGCTCTTTAAGCACCACTTACAACATTCAGCCACTTTTCTAGGTCAAAGTTCCAGAGTCTTCCACATTCCAGAACCCAACATGGTCAAGTTCTTTGAAAAAAAAAAAAAAAAAAAAACCTCTCCCTGGTACCAACTTCTATATTAGTTACTTTTCTGTTGCTGTGATTAAACAAACAAACAAACAAACCATCAACAGAAAACAACCATGAAAACATAATCAAAGGCAATTGAAGGAGGGCAGTGCTTATTTTAGTTTATTGTTCCAGAGGAGTAAGAGTTCATCATGAGCCGGGCATGGTGGCGCATGCCTTTGATCCCAGCACTCGGGAGGCAGAGTCAGGCAGATTTCTGAGTTCGAGGCCAGCCTGGTCTACAAAGTGAGTTCCAGGACAGCCAGGACTATACAGAGAAACCCTGTCTCGAAAAACAAAACAAACAAACAAAAAAAAAAACAACAAAAAAAAGAGTTCATCATGGCAGGGCAGCATAGTAGCAGTTGGCAGGCACAGTGGTGGGAACGGGATGCCAACAGCTCACATCTTCTACAGCAGGCATGAATCAGAGAGTGCAAATTGGAGGTAGTGCAAGGATATACTCTCTCAGAGCCCTTCCCCAGTGACATACTTCTAGCAAGGCTGCACCTCCTACACTTTCTCAGTACCACTAACTGGGGACCAAGTGTTCAAACAACTGAATCTATGGGGGAAATTCCTAATTAAAACCACCACACCTGTCTTCCTGGGCCTGGTGTTCTAGACCTAGAATAGAGGCAGACAAAAAGTACAGAGATGATATTATGAATTTCATTCAGTAAAGATAAACATATAGATGTAGATGTGTATGATGTATAATCATAGATGTATATATGACACATAAAATATGGCAAATAGCTATATTATACAATGTTGTCATAAATGGCATTTTTTTAGAGATCTATTTATTTATTTATTTTATGTATGTGAGTACACTGTAGCTGTACAGATGGTTGTGAGCCTTCATGTGGTTGTTGGGAACTGAATTGTTTTAGGACCTCTGCTCACTCTGGTTAGCTCCAGTTGGCCCCAGTCAGTCCCGCTCGATCAGTCCCTGCTCACTCTGGCTCAAAGATTTACTTAGCTATCTTCAGACACACCAGCAGAGGGTGTCAGATCTCAATACAGGTAGTTGTGAGCCACCATGTGGTTGCTGGGATTTGAACTCAGGACCTTTGGAAGAGCAGTCAGTGCTCTTATCCCCTGAGCTATCTCGCCAGCCCATAAATGGCATTTACTAACTCTATCAATTAGTTCTTTTTTTTTTTTTTGGTTTTTCAAGACAGGGTTTCTCTGTATAGCCCTGGCTGTCCTGGAACTCACTCTATAGACCAGGCTGGCCTTGAACTCAGAAATTCGCCTGCCTCTGCCTCCTGAGTGCTGGGATTAAAGGCATGCGCCACCACGCCCCGCATTATCAATCAGTTCTTAATATGATCCAACCAGTCCCCCCAGTAGTCAAGAATGAGTCCTACTAGATTTCTTTAATCAGCCTCAAGCACAGTTGCCCCTACTCTACTCTTCTATGCTAGACTGTCTGTTTCTAAGCCGTGCTCCCCAAGTACTTGTTGTTTCAGTCTCACCTGGGTTGTTTCTGTTCCATCAGCTTGTCCTCAGGGGGCATTTCACTTGGCCACATGCTCCTGGTGCATCATGTGTAACAGAGACCTCCTGTTCAGTCTGTCTTCCTTCTCCTTCTCCCTCCTTCTCCCTTTCCTCATGATCCCTACCTGCAGCCCCCAGCCAGGAGACTGAAATATAGCACCAGATTAGCCCCCAACAATAGAGAAACAAAATACAGTAAATACATAGGATATAATACACTAAATGTCTGTATGAAACACAAAATAAGTGTGTGATATATCAAGTACATGTTCAATACACAAGCAAGTTACAGTGTGACACACAGACAGATGTGATAGATTAATACATAAATACATGCAGGGAGACTGGGAAAATTAAAATGGCACGGAATGTTGTAGGATGTTTGATCACACTGTGAACCCCGAGATTGTGTTATTTACTGAAAAAAACCTGTTTCTAATTGTGGTGTGGCTCAGCCTTAGAACACACCTTTAATCCCAAACAACAAAGGTAAAGTTAGTTTGTAGAAGGAAACACACATGTTTGAAAGTGATGTCTAATTGAGTGGCAGACAAACTGATGGATCGGAGAAAGATCTGACTGAATAGGATATGCCCAACTCTCACGAGAAGACAAAGGAAAGAGAAGCTACATAAGAGAAACTCTCCTGGTCAGTTTTACCAGGAGAGTTTTACAGAGAAAGGCTGCAGAGAGAGAACAAGCTAGACACAAGTGAGGACAGAAAGAGTCAGAGACCAGAAAGTTAGAACATACTGTCAAAGTTATTATGAGGCCATGCAAAGCAATTCAGGAGAAGACAAGAAAAAGAAGCCAGACTGCATCAGTGAGTGTGGAGAGGAGTTTGAGTCAGAAGAGCTGGGTGGAGCCAGTCAGCCAGAGCCAGAGAGAACCAGGAAAGGGTCAGTCTCAGCAGCCAGTCTTAGAGGCTGAAAACATTCAGACCTAGAATAGATGGTACGGAACGGAGGCCAGAAGCTTCCAGGACTAGGCCTGGGGTAACAGACAGGGAGGAGCGAGCCTTGGAGATGACAAATAGAGGAAATAAAAGTTACTTTTACCTGGGCGTGGTGGTGCACACCTTTAATCCCAGCGCTCGGGAGGCAGAGGCAGGCAGATTTCTGAGTTCGAAGCCAGCCTGGTCTACAGAGTGAGTTCCAGGACAGCCAGGGCTACACAGAGAAACCCTGTCTCAAAAAAACAAAAAAACAAAACAAACAAACAAAAAAAGTTACTTTCCCAATGAAAAGGGAACGAGGGGCAGGGCGTGGAGGGGCCAGGCATAGTTGCCCAAGCCTTTAATCCCAGCACTTGGGAGGCAGAGGCAAGGTGAATTTCTGAGTTAACTTTTTTTTCAGCCTAGCTGTATCCTTTGAGCAATGTAATTTCAAAAGCTACAAAATCATACATAGCTATTGCTCGTGTTAACTGAGAATTTGGAGTTCCTGTTCCTGAGTTCTTAGTCTCCTTAAAAATAGATTCTGAAGGGAGCTAGAGAACAATTTGGCTAGGAATTTGAAAGAAAAGTCAACAGGGCAAGTGTATTAGTCAGGGTTCTTCAGAGGAACAGAACATATAGAATGAATGTTAGAATGAATATACATAATGAATATATTCATTTTATATATATTCTAGATAGAATATATTATATTATATATTAATTATTATATATATGTTTATTTATTTATGTGTTTATTTATTAGAGTAACCACCTATCTATACCTTCCTAAATAGTCACACCAACTGGGATCCAAGTGTTCAAATACCCAAGGCACACATTCCTCATTAAAACCACCACACCTTCCTTCCTGGAGCTGGTGTTCTGGACCTAGCAAAGAGACAGACACTAAGTATATAGATGATATATGAATATCATCCAGTAAATATGTGATATATAAATATACTGTATATAAATATATAGTATGATGTTTAAGAATGATACAGGTACCTGTATCATATAGGTATTTACCATGTGTTGTATAATCCTGTATCAAATAGGTATTTACCATGTGTTATGTAACCCTGTATCAAATAGGTATTTATCATGTGTTATGTATCATGACTGTGGTCCAGTTAGTTCAACAATGGCTTTCTCCTAATTGAGAGGCCAAGAATCTGGTAATTGTTCAGTCCTTGAAGTTCCATGTCTCAGCTGGTTTCAGTCCATGTTTGGAATCCCAAAGAAGTAGGATCTAATACCAACTAATTGCCAGGTCCTTTTATGTAGGCTGCCACCAGAAGATATGGTTCAGATTTAAGGTGGGTCTTCTTTATCAAATATCCCAGATTGCTCTTTGCCTTCTTCTCTCCCCCCTCTTTCTCTCTCTCTCCCCTCTTCTCTACCCTTCTACCCACCCACCCCCATTCCCACATAATAAACATCTCCCACGTGAAAAAAAAATCCCAGATTCAGGATGGGTCTCCCACATCAAAAGATTCAGTCAAGAAATCCCTTCACAGTCATATCCAGCTGCTTGGGTTTTAGTTGATTCCAGATTGATCAAGTTGACAACCAAGATTAGCTATCACAGCGGGCAAGCTGTAAATCTTACAGGGAAAGGGAGATGAAGAAAAGAGAATAGTCAATCTTTTTTTTCTCAGGGTCAATGAAAGCTGGCAGGTTCAGTCAGGGAGGTCAGCAAGTAGCAGAAAGCAATGGGGATTCAAATGGGAAAGGTGGGAGATGGATGACTTCAGCAAAAGAGTGGGCACATCCAGAGGGGCAAGGATGGAGAGAGCTTATTTTAAAAAGAAGGCCAGTGAGACCACTTGGTGGGAAAAGCACTCGCTGCCAAGTCTTCCGGTCTGAGTTAGATCCCTGGAACCCACCTGGAGGAAGGATTGAACCAACTCCCTCAGGTTGACTTCCGGCTACATAGAAGCACGTTTAAGTGCATACCCCGCCCCAACACACACTAAATAAATGTAGTAAGAATTTTGGTTTCTTTAAAAACCCAGTTATGTTCCATGAACATGGTTTTGTTTTAGTCCCAGGTGTGGGACAATGGCTGCTTCACAGCAGGTGACCAGGGTTTCTCTTGTACACTAAGACAGGCGTGATTTTTTTTGTTTGGAATTCTGGGAACTCTTGAGAGGGTACACATGTCTGACCTGGAGGCTAGAGGTGCTCTGAGGGGGCTGCAGAAGCTGGTTCCTGTCATCGCTCTTTGGCAAGTGATCATGATCAAAGAGATGAGAAGAAGTTGGAGATATCCTAAGGAGAAAACAAAGCTTGACACCCCTAGTCAGCAGGAAGAAGTCTAAAGAGGTCTAGGCCCCTTTCCCCTCTAACCTTTTTCTCCTACCTGGTGTTGGGGGTTGGAACAAGGCTTGAAAGGACGGTAGATATAAAAACCCAATGAAGTAGCCAAAAAACAGTGCCAACAAATAAATAACTATAGTAAAAATATTTAAAAACTCCTTGTGGGGTTTCTACCCACCTCTGGCCATTTATGTTCCCAGATGAAAGACACACACAGCCTTCATATTTTTAAATATTCCTTAGACAGCACCATAACGAGGCAGCTGCCTACCCTCATGCTGTTATAATCTGCCTTCTAGCGATAACCCCGAATTATCACTTACTATGTTTCATTGTTCCATCTGGGCTGCTCTGAGCTCCAATTGGCTAGCCCATGTGGCCATGGTCTCTTGGCCTTTAGCCCATGGTGGCTCAGGCTCCCCCTTCTGTGCATCTTCTTCTGTGGCTGCTTCCTTCTTTTCTCTCTTCTCCCCTCCTCATGGTCTACTCTTTCTAAGCTCCAGGAAACCTTCTCCCCAACTATGGGCTGTCAGCATCTTTATTCACCAATCAGAATTCACTTGGGGGCAGGGTCCCAGGTACAGATGCAAACTCCAGGTTTTGGGAGACCACACTTAGCATTACAATAGACAGTAAAAGACAAAACCTCAACAAATAAGTGTACAAATTTTTAATAAAAACGGGAACAGCGAAATGGTTCAGTGGGTAGAGGAGCTTGCTACCAAGACCGGTGCTCTGAGTTTGATTCCGGGACCCACACAGTGGACGGAGAACTGACTCATGAAAGTTGTCCTCTTGTTAGAATAACAACCTCCTGGCCGAGAGAATAGAATCTACATCCGTGGTGGAGACCAAGCATTCTGGTTGGGTGTGTTATTCTTCTGCCAGGCTCAGGAACAGCAGCAGGCTCATTTTAAGCTAGGAGACTGGACAAAGAAGTCATGTAATAGGATACTATACTCTTCCTCCACTGAATCCCTGTCCCCAGTGCCATAGCTTAGAGCCATGTCAGCCCCTGTCTCCAGTGCCATAGCTTAGAGCCATGTCAGCCCCTGTCCCCAGTGCCATAGTTTAGAGCTATGTCAGCCCCATCTTTTGAATTGTTGAGAAAAGCATAGTGACTTTTTTTTTCTTTCTTCTACCTCTATTTTTTGTTTTTGTTTGTTTGTTTGTTTGTTTGTTGAGACAGGGTTTCTCTGTGTAGTCCTGACTGTCCTAGAACTTGTCTTGTAGAACAGGCTGGCCTCAAACTCACAAAGATTCACCTGCCTTTGCCTCCCAAGTGCCGGGATTAAACGCATGCGCCACCACTGCCCAGCTTCTTTTCTTTTATGTTTTCCTTAATACTCTGGGCTTTGAACACAAATACACAACATTTGAACTTTCTCTAAAGCCTCCCTCCTCGAATGGCTGCTCGTCAGCATGGCTTTTCCTCGCCTGCCACATGGCTGCTCGTCAGCATGGCTTTCCCGCTTCTCTTCTCCAACCTCCTCCTTTGGACAGCTGCCGAGGGTTGCAGCTGGGCTGACCTGGGGTTTTCTTTTAAATTCTAGTAAAAGTGTCCTTGAGCTTCCATTTCTGTCTATTCTTGATTCTTTTACTACTGAGTCCAAGAAACACAAAATCTAGGACCGGAGAGATGGCACAGATGTTAAGGGTCAACGGTAGAATGTCAGAGGATCCAGCTTCAGTTCCCAGAACCCACCGATGACTCACAAGCATCTGTAACTCCAATTCCAGAAGATTCAACGCCCTCTTCCGGCCTCTGCAGGCACCAGGCATGAAAGTGGTGCACAGACACACACGCAGGCAAAACACTCAGACACATAAAGTAAAATAGAAATGAACTTTTAAAAAATGTTAAAAAGAACCCCAAAAAGGAACCTGATTTCCCCTGTATCATTCTGACCTCTGTTGAAGCACTGTGGCACATACAAATAAACAAAAATAAAATCAGGCAAGAGACATGACCCAGGAGGCAAGAGCACTTGCTGCTCTTCCAGAAGATATGATTTGATTCCCAGCATCTTCAGTGTGGCTAACAAGCATCTATTTCTCCAGTCCCGGAGAATCCAGTGCCCTCTTCTGACCTCCATGGGTATTAAACACACATAGGGAACAGATATCTATGCAGTCATAACATTCATACCCATAAAATAAAATCTCAGGAAAAAACCAGAAATCTCTTCCTTCCAGGAGCCCAGGTAAGAGAAGGCCTCATCCCTCATCAAACGTGAGACTCAGTGACGCCCCAGGGCTGAAAGGGGAAAGTTTATTCCACACAACCAGAGCTATCGCTTGGGAAAGCAGAGAATGGGGTGGGAGAGGCATATATCTCTAGAGTTATAAGAGGGGAGCCTGTGAGCTGAGGTGACTTTCAAGTATATAACACTTTGGGACTTTGAAGTGTATAACAAGTACTTTGTGAGTAGGAACTGAGGGACCCTAGAAGCTAGCATAGACTGTAAGATGCTAATAGGGACCACAAGCATATGTTAATGGAAGAGTCACAGGTCCTTTTTATCCAAGTAAGGAGCCCCTTGAGCAAGCAAGGACTATCTTCTCAAGCCTCTGAGAGGATATTGGCTTTTTGTCTAAGTGCCAGCCTTTGGGAAATGGAATTTCTCAGCACCTAACAAGAGGAGGACATTTCAGAAAGCCACAGCTCGTCAAAATGCAGAGGGTAACTGCTGGATGGACAGCCCCAACAGATATATTTACAGCACAACTCCTGCACTTAAGGCTCAGGATACATCAAGGAACAGGGCGAGGGAAGGGCTTGTAAGAGCCTGATGACCAAGCCATCTGCTGTGAAATTATGCATTCGTGCTGTGTTGGGGAAGCTACACCCAGGAAATCTCAATAATACAGCTGCCTAAAGACTGCACAATTTCAACAATAGCTGAAGTATATATAATGCCAGGAGGTGGCATGTAGTGGGCCCATGCCAAGGTATGCCCATGTGTAATTATGCCATGCAACATATCTGGTATAAAAGAGGTCTACTGGGGAAAGGAAGAGGAGTGAGGACCCGGAGCAGGAGTAGAGGCAGACAAGTGGACAAGCAGACAGACCAGACCAGAGCCATGGGGGAGGGGGCAGGGGGTGCAGAGAGGGACAGAAAGGAGAGAGGGGGAGGGTAGGGGGTGGGGGAGAGGGAGAGGGAGAGAGCAGTCCATCACCTAGCAGCGCAGGCCTTTGCTAGGTCCCTGGGAGGAGCCTAGTGGAGGCCAACACAGGGAAAGCTCATGGGGCCCCTCCCCTAGATGAAGAGCTACAATCAATTAACTATTGCAGAAGGAGGGAAAATTAGTCTTCCCCAGGGATGAGCCTCTTTTAGACCTGGGGGGAAGGGGGGAGGGGAGGGGGTGGAAACAAACAATTCCTGAGTGTCTGATTAAAGCAAGCTGTATTTACAACTGGCCAGCTGGCTGTCTCTCCCAAAGTCAGGATTTCAGAGAGCAGCCCCTCACTGGCTTTTGAGGTTCCTTTTATGGGGAAAGGTTAGGGCTGATAGAAAACAGATGTCAGGATAATTGGCTGTTAGAAAGGAGGCAATAAAAATGAGTGCAAGAAAACATCACGTGGAAAGGGAGTCATCAAGGTATCTCAGAAGACATTTTCATAAGGCAAAAGGATAATCGTATCACAGGTTCAGGAGTTTAGCAAGACGAAGGGGTGGGCACACATGCTGGAGTCACAAGTTCAGCACAGGTTGGAAAACATGGTTTGCAGGATGCATTAGGCTTAAGAAACAGAAACTGATTCTCATGGAAGACTTAATAGCAATGCATAACAATGTGGCTCTTTAACATCAACGTGGAACCTGTTCTGGTTTTACAGCTCCTATTGCTGTTCCAATACCAAGTGGTCAGCCCCATAAACATATACTCAAATGCAACACTGAACAGACTCACAGGTGGCATTTATCTATTTATTCATTTAT
This sequence comes from Mus pahari, assembly GCF_900095145.1. Lineage (NCBI taxonomy): Eukaryota > Metazoa > Chordata > Mammalia > Rodentia > Muridae > Mus > Mus pahari. The sequence continues at coordinate 110,299,964 of NC_034590.1, forward strand.
ATGTATATGTAACAACAGTGGTTTAAAAAGAGTCCCAGGGGCCAGAGAGATGGATCAGCAGTTAAGAGCACTGGCTATTCTTCTAGAGGTCCCGAATTCAACTGCCAGCAACCACATGGCTCACAACCATCTACAGTAAGTTCTGATGCTCTCTTCTAACATGGAGGTGGATGTGCAGATAGAGCACTCATTTACATAAAAACACATAAAAAAAGAAAAAAGAAAAAGAAACTCTTCAAAAAAAAAAAAAAAAAAAGCCCCTGTGCCTGGCAGTGGTGGCACATGCCTTTAATCCCAGCACTTGGGAGGTAGAGGCAGGTGGATTTCTGAGTTCGAGGCCAGCCTGATCTACAGAGTTCCAGGACAGCCAGGACTATACAGAGAAACCCTGTCTGGCAACCACCTCCCACCTCCCCCCCCCCAAAAAAAAAGAGGTCCTGTGAATGTGTGTGGGACATACATGGGAGGAGTAGGAGGAAATGGTGTAATTATATTTTAATTAAATCAAAATAAATAAATACTGCTCAAGTGTGCACATCTTTAACCCTAACACTGAGGAGGCAGAAGTAGGTTGGAGCTCTGTGAGTTTGAGGACAGCTTGGTTTGCATACCAAGTTCCAGGCCAACCACTCAAAAAATAAGATAAAACATAAAAATAATTTCCCAAAACAGGAAAGGTCCCGTGAGCTAAGGGTAAAGTCTGAAACGCATTCAGCTGTGGGACTTTTACACAGCACCCACTTCTCTCAGGTTTGTATGACATAGGCTTTTCTTACACGCTTCCTGTTCCTTAAATAGCCAGGGTCCTTTCTAGTCACTAAACGTCACTGTAGAGTGGGATCTCAGGTCTATCCCAGCCCTGCATACATCTTATAGCCAAAGCTCAACTAACCCCTAGTCCTATTGCGCGGTCTCTTCCATGACAGTTTCCCAGGTCCCGCCTAGACGCAGACCCGCCCACCTGCCACGCGGCAGGACCCCTTCTTCTTCCTGCCGCCAGGGGCAGCTCGCAACCAGAGTCTTCTTACAAGGAGGTTCCCCGCTCTGAGTGGAGAGGGCAGCGGTGAGTTACAAAAACAGCCCGCACTCTTCTCCAACCCGCCCTCACCCTCTTTCACCAAGTACTCTGAACTCTTTTTCGTCCCTTTATTCCCTAGTCTCTCTTCCCGACAACCCGCGATCCCCCTCTTTGCCCCCACCCCCACCCAGGCTTCCTCTTTCCATTTCCCGGGCAAGTCCCGCTACACCCCAGTTGCGGCCCCCGGCCCCTCCCACCCCACCCCATCTTCGTCATCCACCCCATCCGGTTCCTCCTCCCCAATCCCAACTCCTCTCCTTGCTGTCCTTCTCCAAATCTCTGGGTTCCTCTTCCTCCACCGTCCGACCTCACCCTCCCTGAGGATTTAGGGCCCGCGCAGAACTCCCTGATTCCTTCCTCAGCTCTTCTTACTTCAGGAAGCTGGCTCAGGACCTCACAAGAGGGAGGTCGGCTGTGGGTGCTGAGGGAACTTGTTTACAGATTCCGTTGAGTTCCTGGCAGTCTTCTTACTTTAAGAATGTTCTTGGCGCGGGCAACCCTTATTTAGGGTGGTTACCCAGCTAGGCCCCCCCACTCCCCTCACCGTCTGTGGGGATTGGCCAAGTTTGAGGGTTTACTGTTAGTGTGCGTGCGGAGGGAAGTCCAGCTACTCACTGTTAACTGTCTCCTCCAGGCCGCCTGGACTGAGGCAGCTTTCTATGGACGGCTCTGAAGATGACCCGACCATATTCAGTGCCCACTGTCTGCCCAGTGACCCCAGGCTCTGGGCCACTGTAACGAACTCATACCTAGGTACACGTGTATATCATGACACCATGCATATAAACGGTGTGTACAATGGAGCTGGCGGGGACACTCACCGGGCCATTCTGCCCAGCCCCCTCAATGTCCAGCTGGAGGCCCCTGCAGGGACAGAACAGCTGACAGAAACCTTTACCCTGGACACCAACACAGGTTAGCTGTCACCGACCCTTGCCAACCTACTGCTCTGCGGGAGAGGGGTTCCTCACTTATCCATGAAGCACGGAAAGCGGCTGCAACCACCAGTGTGTGCCTCAGGCCCGTAACCTTGGCACTGGTACCGGGAAGGTTGGGACGGGAAGATGGAGAGTTGGAGCTCAGCCTCCAGTACACATCAAGACGCATCTCAAAAAATAAGTAAACAAATGGCCTTTAATTTAAGGAAGAAGAAGAAAAAAAAAAAAAACCATGAAAAAGCTGCCTCCCAAGATGAGGCCTCTGTGGTTGGTCTTGCTTTCTTTTCATCTGGGTGGGGCCCACTACACGGTGGGGAGAGGCAGCCTGAGGTCTGAAGGACCCCACTCCCAGCCCAGGAAGGTTGTGGTGCTCTGTGGTATTGAGAGTGTCTCTGCCTTTCCCCAACCCTCCCTAGGTTCCTTCCTCCACACCCTGGAAGGCCCCAGCTTCCGGGCTTCCCAGCGCATCTATGCTCACCGTGTGTTACCCCATGTTCTGGCCTTCAGCGTGTCCATTGCACGCTTGACCACAGGGAACAAGCCCATCACGGTGCCGTTACGGGCAGACTTCTCCCCAGAAAGCCCAGACCTGGACCTGCATGTGGGGCCTGACTTCCAGGGACTCCGGTAAGGAATACACTGGGTAAATCTAGGTAGCCCAGAGAGCGGAGTCCTTTCTTAAGACTCAGCTATGCCCTTGCAGGTACCTGCATGGCCACACACTTACCCCTGAGCAGCCTGGAGAGCCACAGCAGGAAGTGCATATGCTATGGATGCCTGTCCCCCCAGCCTTGACCCTTGGAGAAGAGGAGAAGGACAGGACCTGGGAGTTTCTGACTGTTGTGGGTAGCAGCCAGGCTGAAGCCCAGAACTGCTTCGCTGAGGCCCTACAGCTGCAGACCAAGGGTGTTCTGTATACAGTCCATGCAGACTCCTGGGGCCGGCTCTGGGCAGGCTGTGGCCTGGATGTGACTGGGCCCCTGGCCCTGTGCCAGGCCCTTCGTGGCTCTCTCTACTACCTGTTTAGTGAGCTTCCCCAGCCGGGCACTCAAGGATTCATCAGCCATGGGTTTAGCCCCGGAGGCCTCTCCAATGGCAGTCAGGAGGAATGTTACTGGGGCCATATCTTCTGGGATCAGGTACATCCTGCACTGGTTACACAGCGGGAGTTGCATGCAAAGACTGCGGGCATTGCCTTTGCACTACCTAAGATCAAGACCAAGCATGGGAACAATAGATAGGAGGGCTTCCTGGAAGAGATGGTTTCTGAGAAGAAAGGTGTGTGGGAATGTGGTGGAAAAGAGCGGTCAGGGTTAGAGCAACAGAAGGCGCAAAGGCTGAGGGTGTACATTTGAAGGCAGAGAAGGAGCCTCACAGCTGGCTAAGACCTCCAGAGCCTCAGAGTGAGCCAGGTGCAAGCCTGGAGCTTACTAAAGGACTGGAAGACCCATAGAGACTGTAGAGGAATGATAGAAGGAGAGATGCAGTCTGGAAAGATCTGGGACTGTCAGGAGCAGCTGGGTGCAGGGAAGCAAGGACTGGAGAAGACAGTACTGTAGGTTGTAGCCTATGGAGATCAGTGGCGGCCACTGCAGTGAAGGAGTAGCAAGAGGGAAGGCTCAAGGCCACGCCCACGTCTGACACCTTGTGAAGTCTGCAGTGGCCCATTTGACAGTTGGAAGTCCAAGAAAGCTGAGGTCAGGCAGCCAGAGAGCAAGCTCTCCCTAGAGGCCTGATGCAAACTAGTGCCCCTGAGCTGCTCCTGTTACTGCCCGGACTGAGGACCAGATCTCTGAGCTGTCCAGGCTGGAAAGATAGCACTGGAGTGGGCAAGCTGGGGAGGCCTCTGGTGGGTCTGGGTGAGCATGAAATGAGGGACCCAGGGAGAGGCAAAGGGATGGCCAGAGGGTAGGGATGGAGGAAGCCCCCAGCTGCCTACTTGGCCTTGTGTCGTCGGTTGGAAGCCTTGGAAGGGTTGAATGCGGACAGTCCATAAGAATAAGGGAGGGAGAAGGTATGGACTCCTGTTTACCCTCAAATGGTTCATCCCTCAGGACATCTGGATGTTCCCAAATATTTTGATGTTCCACCCAGAAGCCGCCAGGGCCATCCTAGAGTACAGAGTCCGTACGCTGGGAGGAGCCTTAAAGAATGCCCAGAACCTGGGCTACCAGGTAATGAATGGGACCTGGGTACCACCCCATAAGCCCTTGCCCCAAGGTCTTCCTAATGCCATTCAGTGGCCATGAGAGCCCCATACCTCCTCTTTCCTTTCCTCCACAAAGGATTGCCCCTCTGGTAAGGCTGGACTGCCCCCTCCCCAGATCAAGACCTGACCATGCCGTCTTCTTTCCTCACAGGGAGCCAAGTTTGCTTGGGAGAGTGCAAGCACTGGCCTAGAGGTCTGCCCTGAGGACATTTATGGGACCCAGGAGATCCATATCAATGGGGCTGTGGTGTTGGCCTTTCAGCTGTATTACTATTACACTCAGGTAAGGCTCTGTCAGATATGTGCCCATGCACCTCACCTCACCTCACCTCAGGAAGCCACACTCCACCCCAAGACCCTAGGAAGCTGTGTGAAGAGGGACTTTGGAAGCCAGGCACAGTGGCCCTCTTCCGTGTGTCGTACCCGGTCTTTTGCCCTGTTCTCTCCAGGACCTGAAGCTCTTCCAAGAGGATGGCGGCTGGGATGTGGTCAGTTCTGTGGCTGAGTTTTGGTGCAGCCGTGTAGAATGGAGCTCCCAGGACAAGATGTACCACCTGAAAGGTGAGGACCCGGGAGCGTAGTGGCCAGCTCACCATGGGCTTACCGTGGAAGGACATGTCCTGAGCCCCTGCACTAACTGTCATGTGGCCCTGTGTGACCAGGAGTCATGCCCCCTGATGAGTACCATTCAGGAGTCAACAACTCTGTCTACACCAATGTCCTGGTCCAGAACAGGTCAGACAGACAACTTGCCTTTCACTTACCCATAGCCACAGCATGGCAGACAGGGCCCAGTCAGAAGCCATGCAACTGTGGCTTGTCCCTTTTCTAGCCTGCACTTCGCGGCTGCTTTGGCCAAGGACTTGGGTTTGCCTATCCGCAAACAGTGGCTGGAGGTAGCCGATAGGATCAAGATACCATTTGACCCTGAGCAGAACTTCCACCCTGAGTTTGATGGCTATGAGCATGGTGAGTGGTACTGACTCTTCTAAAGGCCCTCTGCTTGGTCAAAGCCCCCCACTCCCCCCACACACTCTCATCTCTTTGACCAGTAACCTATCATGCTACCCCTTCCCACAAATCAGGAGAAGAAGTGAAGCAGGCAGATGTTGTACTCCTGGGGTACCCAGTCCCCTTTCCCCTGACACCTGACATCCGAAGGAAAAACTTGGAGACTTATGAGGCCGTTACATCCCCCCGGGGCCCTGCCATGACCTGGGTGAGGAGCCTGCCGGGTCGTCTTGTCCCACAGTCCTCATGCCTTCCCACGTGGTGGGTCTAACCACTTCCTGTTTGAATTCTGACCGCAGAGCATGTTTGCTGTGGGCTGGATGGAACTAAGGGACTCCTCAAGGGCTCAGGTCCACCTGAGCAGGAGTCTCGCCAATGTCACTGAGCCCTTCAAGGTCAGCCTCACTCCTGCCCACCACTCACTGCCTCCATCTTCTCCCTCTGTGGTAGCCTCAGCAGGGTAAGGGTCCTGCTTGACCTTAGGATAATAGCCTCAGGTGACAGCCACCCTTACTGCCTGCAGGTGTGGACGGAGAATGCAGACGGGTCTGGTGCAGTGAACTTCTTGACAGGCATGGGGGGCTTCCTGCAGGCAGCACTCTTCGGGTGCACAGGATTCAGGTGAGTGCGGCGACCCGCGACCAGCCGTGAATTCCCACTTGTCCCAACCCTCTTCACACAGCTCTCCCCACAGGATCACTGAGGCAGGTGTGACCTTTGACCCCCTGTGTCCAGACCTGGTCTCCAGAGTATCTGTCTCTGGTATCTCCTACCTGGGGAACAAGCTCAATTTCGCCTTTTCCAAGGACTCCGTGACACTTGAGGTCACAGCCCGTGCAGAGCCCTGGGCACCCCCACTAGAAGCTGAGCTATGGCCATCGCTGGCCCGCCTTCCCCTGACACCAGGTAGGGAAAAGCCTTTGGGCATGTGACCCAGGTGTCTTGGTCCATGTCTTCAAGGATTAACCCTCTCTCTTGCAGGGCAAAAGGTCTCCTTTCCCCACTCAGCTGGCCGGATACAAAGGTCATCCCCATAGCTGCCCAGAAAGTCTTCAGTGTTTCCTGATAGGGGTTTTGGCATTAGAAGTCCCTTTCAGTACCTCTGGGACACTCTTTTGCCCTCCCCTGCATCCCCAACCCCATAACCTCTCAGTCTGGATCCAGCCAACCAGCAAGGTTACAGGGTGTTCCTTCTGCCCCTTCCCCTCCCCTCCCTCCTTCCTCTCCTCACCCTCTCCAGTCCTGGGCTCTCTAGAGACTCACAGATCCTTTGTTTTGGTCTGACCGCAGCACCCTCCCCCCTTATCTCCCCATCTTCCTGTCTCTCTAGGCCTTAACTTCCTGTTCACACCTCTGCTCTCTGGAATACTCTGGTCAGTAGGCTAGGTGGGAAGTGGCCAGCGGCTCCGCTGAGAAGTGAGTCCCAGAGTCAGGGGCTTGGCTACAGGAGCTTCTTGTGGCAGGCAATTGACACCAGGTAGGGCTAGCCTAGGGCTCAAGGGTTTGCGGCTTTGAACTCCCTAGTCTTTGATTCCTTTCTGACATCAGATGGTATCTAGCATACTGGGCTAGGGTGAGAGCGGTCCTTAACCACCACGCAGCCTGTGAGAAGGAAGGCAGTGTTATCACAGGACAGGGTAGATGAAGTCAGACTGGCGACCAGAGGGACTGGAGTCAGATGGACAGGGTTCCAGGCCACAGTCCCGGCCATCAGGGCTGAGCAGCTGCGTGGCCTTCACTTCCAATCTTACTGTTTCTCCAGAACAAGGTTCATAGCATAGGACCATGATCCTGGTAAAACCTGTGCTCCTTGTACCAAGCCAACTTGGCTAATTAAAGTGCTGGCAAAGGCTGAAGTCAGAGTGTGTGATGGGTTCATGTCCCTCTGCACAGGGAGCTGGATGCTGATGTGACTTCAAAGTTTAGGGGCAACGCGGGGCCCTTGTGTCTCCCTTCACCTTCTTTATGGTGGGCCAGGAGCTACCCTGGCAGAAGTGGATGCTCATCTGTTGCCTCAAAGACAGGACTGGGCATGAGCATTGACAGGTTGCTTGGTGGCACTGTGCTCAATAGAGGTAGCCCAGCACCTGGGTGTGTGTTCTGCCTGTGTGTATGTGGTCACTTCTGTGCATGTGGTATGGTAAGCTTCTGGGGTCATGGAGGGTGACAGAGCCTGGCACAGCTGATCGGGTCTAGCCTAGCAGTCTGGGGCAAGGGAAGCTGCTGCTCCCGCCTCGCTGACTCGACCACACACTCTGTTCTTAGCGCTGGGGCACAAACCAGGCAATCCCTCATTATAGATGGTGGCTGGCAAAATATCCCATGTTTGGGGACCTCTACTCAGGAACACACAAGTCCCTGTAGCCAGCAGGAGTTGACCTTCTCGTGAACTAGACCAGGGGCTCATGGTCAGCACACTGTCTCCATCTTTATCTAAGCACACTGTTCTTGTCTCTGCTCCATAACAGGACTAATAACCCGCACTAGCTTCCTCCCCAGCCCCAAACACATGCAGGTCAGCAAAAGGTCTTATCTCTTAGGCTTGGCTTGGAACACTGTCAGTAGCTTGGAACTCCTCAAGGTCAGCTGTTGGCTACAGGCATGGAACAGGATGCAGAACTGCCTAGAGTCTCTAAATCGGGCAGCTAGGCAGAGACGTCCGTGGAAGCCAGGGGCGTGTGACACACAGAGAGAAGTGACTTGAGAACATTCACTTAGTGCCACTGCCTCTGACCATGTGTGAGTGGAAGAAAATGAAGGGAGCAGGCTGTAAATGTCTCTCTGTGTGTGTGTGTGTGTGTGTGTGTGTGTGTGTGTGTGTGTGTGTGTGTGTGTCATGTTGCTGTCCTCTGTGAATCCAGTATCCAGTCCCGCATAGGAAATGGCCCCCGTCTGCCTTCCCCACAGTCCAAGAAGACCATCCTCATCAGTGGCAGATGAGGAGTCAGGGCACACCCTCACATGTTCTCGGACACAGCCCATCAAACCACAGGGCAGTGGGAATCAAAGGCCTGCGTTCCCGAACTTCATCCTAAAATACTTAGGCTCCTCCACCCCAGAAGCCACAGGGCGCTAAGCAAAAGCAGTAGTCAGACAGCCAAGCTAACAGAATAAGATGACTGGGGTTGGCCAGAGGATTTGGTGTTGAAGCTCCCTACCCAACCACCACCACCACCACCAGGAAAGGAGGAGCCCACACATTTCTGGAATCTGCCACTTTTAATCGTGAATGGAAGCTCAGCCTGGTAAGTGGGTAAAGGGACAAAACCAGGCACTGAGGACCCTCTAGGTTAGAGGTTAAGTCTGAGGGATCTGAGAGGGTCAGCATCGAATACACATCGTGGACAAGAGGGTGGCCTCTGAGGTCACGGATCGAGGTGCTATAGTAGGCTATAACTCCCAGGAGCTGGTTTTGGGCACAAGCTGACCTGACATGGTTGTCCTCGGTTCAGGGACAGGCTCGGAACTCTTAGTTATAGTCCTCCTCATCAAACTTGGTGCTGAAGAAAGCCGCAGAGTCTTTGGCTAGCTTGGACAGGTGCAAGGCGCCAGTCACCACCAGTCCCAGGAGCAGCAATGGGGGCACCAATGTCCACATTGCAGCCAGGATGTTGTAGCACTTGGCTTTGGAGCCATACTGCCTTGCAGCCTCCAGGTTCCCAGCCATCTTCTGGTCTCGGGCCTGCAGGGCAGCACCAGAACTAAGATGTTAACACGTTCATGGTGTCTAGGGGACCCCCCAGAGCAACTGTAGGGCACAGGCTAAGCTCTAAATCTTTTTTTTTTTTTTTTTAATTTTTTTTTAAGTATGTGGCAGTGACCACTACCAAACTCCAGTCATAGAGGCAAGCTCTACTGGTGTTAGCGAAAATCCTGCCATAAATTCAATGTAGCATAAACTCTAAATCTTGACGAAGGACTCTGGCTCGAGGAGACATCCCTAGGCTGGACCTAGTTCCTTCACAGGCACAGTTTGGCCTTTGGCAGGGTCCTAACCTGATAGTCTTCGCCTAAATAAAGGTTGCAGATAGAGATTCAATGGCCATTCTGGGCCAGCAGCACCCTCTGAGAGCCTCCTGTGGGTGAGGAGTCCTATGGGAAACCAAGAACTCAGTGCTATTCAGGAGCTACAGTGGGAATTCCACTATGGGCAACCTTTAAGGACTTTCTTTGCCCTTTGAGGGAGAGTATATAGCCAGACCTTCCTTTCCTGTGAACAGTGCATACACTCCTTAACGGTCCCCAAACTTGGTGAGGTACTGTAGCTATGGCAACAGACACCCTCATATACTTTTCTTTTGAACACTGCTCTCTACTCCACATCACCTCCCCCACCCCACACTCATTCTCCCATCCCAGAAGCCTTGAAGCCAACCTTGACAGAGTGGACCAGCGCCAGGAATCCAAGGCAGCACAGATTCAGGTACATCGTGCTGAAGACAGACCAGAGCATATGGTCTCGTGGTGTAGGGCCAGGTGTTCCCATGGAGAGGGCTGTGTGGGCCGCAGCATCAGCCTTGCGGGATGATGGAGCCCGGGGGTCCTCACGGGGATATAAAGTGTCCATGGGTTCCAGCGCCGTGTCTTCCTAGCTGAGACTAGTGCTCTCTGAGCACCAGGCCTGCTTATAGCCCCTCGCTACCCTCCCTAGCTGGCCAGCTCCACCCGCTATATATATCACAAATTACAGCCTCAGCTTGCCAAATAGAGTGGCCCGCCCTTGCACCCCAGCGTCCCCCGCCCCTCTCAGAGGACCCCATCAAAGGCCCCTGTGCCACATGGGCAGTGGCTGTAGACCACCCACCAGAGTACCCCTGCTGTCTCCACTCCACAAAAGGCTGCCCCAAGGACACTGGCTGCAAACAGTTCCATGGTGGGCTGAGAAAACATGGGGCTGCATCAGTTTCAGGGAACAGCCAGAGCCCCCTCCTCAGGTGTGGATGTCCAGCAGCCATGGGTGAACTGGCTTACCTCAAAGTGGGGCTGGAAATGAAAAGGAATGGGGTGAGAGAGAAGGATGAAGCCAAGACAAAGTTTCTGATCAATCTCAAAGTTTAATTTTCATCACTGCATTTACAGAGGGAAAGCCCACAGACCCCCTTCCTTTGTTTCAGCTGGATTATGTTACAAAGCTAGCTCAGTGGGCAGTGCACTCCTGTAGGAAATCGCAAATGCAGCGAGGCCAGAGACTCCAGCTAGGTTACAAAACCATTGTGGATCTGGTTAGCCTACTCAAGGCTGGGGGGAGGGCACACTCAGGATCAGAGCTGTGTATTCCCGCCAGAACCCAGACTCCAGGCTTTGACCATGGCCCCTGCTGACATGCATAAATGGGACCACAGATACATACCTGCTAGAGACAAAGACTAAGAAGACAGCAGGCAGAAAGGAATAATGAAGGAGACTGCCCCCCTTCCCACTGCAAACTGTAGGAAGCTCCTCCCCACTCCCTGTGATCAGCATTCTCTCCTGCTCCTGGGAGGGTAGATCCTCTTCAGTTTCCTTAGCTGTTAGTCCTGCCCTTCCCAGTCCTAAAAATGTGAGTGGAAGAGTTTCCTTGAGGGCTCAGATACTTGCATGTGCCAAGAACTCAATGCATGTCCAGCAGGAAGTCTAACTCAAGGCTCTCATGCCAAGAGCCTCCTCGGTAAAGGGGCCCTCAGTGTCTTCCCAGCTCAGATCCTTAGCAAGAGCTAAATCCTCCTTCCCATCACCACTGCCCAGCCTCCCTCAGCTGCTCCTGCTCATGCCCACTCAGGTCACTCAACAAGCAAGCAGTGTAGGGCGCTCAGGATGATACATGAAAATGGAGAGAGGGCCCCTGACCTGATGTAAAGAGGCTGCAGTGGGCAGGGATATGACAGGGACCTAGTCAGAGCATCTGGCTCCCAGATGACTTTCCCCAAGGTCCCTTGCATTTGTTCTCCTCCAGTCTGGGGACAGGAGAATGATGGATAATATTTGGAGCCCAGGCCTATACCTGGCCTGCCAAGTGCCCTTACATCAATGCCTTGGTCTTCACCATCTGTGTAGGTGTGGTTTCTGTCCCTTCTGTTAATCTCAGAGACCTTTTATATTTTCAATTATATATGAGCGTGGGATGTGTATGTACATATGAGTGCAGGTGCCCACAGAGGTAGGGTTGAATTTCTAGAGCTGCAGTTACAAGTGAGCCACCTGAAGTGGATACTAGGAATCAACCCGGGTCCTCTGTAAGAGCAGCATACGCTCATCACTGCTGAGCCTTACAGAAGACAGGTCTGCCTTCTGTCCTGCCATGTCTTCCTCATGAGGTGAGCTAGAGAAGGCACAAGAAAACCAAGGGCAAGCCGCCATGGTGGGGCTGACACGAACTCAGACCTGGCTTCTTCCAGGACTCAGAGGAAAACATGACCATCCCAAACTAAGCAGATGAGCTCCGCCTAGCCTTTGCTTCATTATAACCATATCTTCATAGCATCAGAATTATAAAATCTCTTGCTCCCGTGATGCCTGAGGACAAAGGAGGAATGGGGGGAAAAAAAAAAAAAAAACTTGGCATCCCAGGGATTTCCCTACCATTACCCCACCTTAACTCGTGACTAATCAATTCATCCCCCCAGTTAAAGTTTAGCCATAGGCCAGGAACGGTGGTGCACACCTTTAATCCTGGTACCCAGAGGCAGAGCATGTGGATCTCTGGGTTCGTGGCCAGTGTGATCCATATACTTCTAGACCAGACCCCTGCCTTAAAAGAGAGGGGAGAGGGAGAGGGAGTGAACAAGGGGGAGAGAAAGAACATGAATTTTCAAAAACCCAGCAGTTGAAACGATCCAGAAGCGTGCTCCCAGCCTTTGAGTACATCCCTTTACCCAAAGTGTAACTTTTTATTTCCCAGTGTCCCTCTGGTTCCCGACAGTGCCAAGAACCTAGAAACACTGAGGTCTCAGCCGTGTACCTCTGAGAGCCCCAGCCTTCACTCACCAGCAGCAGATGCTCCACAGATGCAACAGCCCTGACACCTAGACCCTTACTGCCACAGATATTACACTTTCACATCTGCCCAGTGAGACTTTGTAAAACATCTGGTTCTAAGTGTGCTGTGTTACCTCTACTGTCACCTCCACCGCCGTCCTGTTGCTATCTGACTGGGGGGAGAGGGACCCATTTTCTGGCCTCCTGCTTGGGACAGATGGAACCACGGTGAAAGTCCTGGAGCACTGGGGTCTACTTTAAGAATACACTGTGTCTAAATTTTCTAGGCTCTAGAGCACCCTGTCCGACTCTTGGGAAATGAGAACAGGGCTGGCCCTGAGAGATGGATGGGCCCTGGCACCTTCAGAAGTAGTTGATGACACCCTGGTCCTTACCCATGCTCTGGCCCACGACATCTTTCTGTCCCCTGAGCATTGCCCACTCCTCTATGGGGCTGATTGCAGAGACACCCAGTAGCAGGTTGGCAGGGCAACATCCTCAGCTCCAGGTCCACTGCAGAAGCCAAATGTCAACACTCATGAACCTGAGTAGTTGTTCTCCCTCATGGTGGAGGAACTGCCCTGGACCCAAGAAAGTTCCTAGGCCCCTGGAAACCCAGAGTATTAGCAGATGAGTTCTCTTCCCAAGAGGTTCCCACGGCTTCAGGAAGGTCTTGAGGTCATGTACTGTTTAATTCCTTCCTGTGGACTGTAACCCTCAGTCTGAACGCACAGCTTGTCCTAAGTCTTCCTGCTGACCCACCACCCAGCTCCCCTGGTCCCTTCCTGCCGTGCATTCATGAGAAGGAAAAGCATCTCTCCTCCTGGAAACTCTCACCAACTCGGAGTCAAGAATCCCAACATAATTAACATCTTCTGAAACCTGCCATTTTCTATAGCTCTCACCAGAGACTCCCCGTAAAGCACAAGCAGCTCCTGGTTTTCCCTTCTCAGTGTGGTCCCCATCCAAAGTCCCTGCAGTCACTGTGTAGCCTCAGTTATGGAACGAGGAGAGAGGAGAGAATAGTTTCTTAGCACCCTGTTAAGCAATGACATTCTAAAAAGCTTCCCCCAATCCTACACAGTCACCTTAAAACACTTAGCAGTGACCCCTCAGAAGCCCACACTCCTACCCCTGACTGTGCTTTATATTTTACCGTGGGCACTATTTTGAATAAGCTCCAACTTCTGCCTACTATTTTGGGAACTTCTCTTCCATCAAAGGCACGTTGAGATTTCTAAAAGATTAAAGGAACTCCCCAAACTGGCATGACATAGCCAGAAGCTGACCCCTTCCCAGCTGCTGCTCTTACAACTTCCTGTTAAAAACCATACTTCTTATAGCAAACAAACACCACAGGGCTCAAGTCACACAGGGCCTTCACCTGCACCTCTATGGTGGGGATCACTGTGCCGCCACGCCCAGGATTTTAGATATATTCAAATCATCATGGTGGGTTAGGGAAGCAAGGAACTTTTAGACAGAACCCAAATCCTGCAGACATTAGAAGCCCAGTCTGACTTTTTGGTGCCAGGCTTGGGTAAGCAGAAAGAAGTACCCTCTAGAAGGAACTCCCAGGATGCCACGGCATGTTAGCGGGGTGCCAAGGGCAGACAGTCTCACCCCCAGGGGTGGTGGAACCTGGGAGCCCAGAAGAACTCACTGTCATGTGGTCCTCCCTACGACTCAGAGACCATGAGAGATCTTCTGGAGTCCCCACCCACTGCAGGTCCCTACATAAGCCTGCGTGTGGAGAAGGAGACAGGGCAGCTAACTTCACAGCAGCCAACTTTTGTGTGCGGGCCAGCTCAGGAGCCTGAAGCCAAAAGGCCACCACAAAATGAGGTGGCTAGGGACTTCTTTTCCCTTAAAGTAAAGGACTCTGGGTGTCCTTCACTCCTAGACCGAAACCTCCTTTTCGCAAAGTTCTGCACCCTTCCTGGGACCCCTGGGAGCATGGCGTTAGCGTTCAGATGATCCTCGGATCCCCTCTACCTGGATCAGCCAAAAGCCCACAGGTCGGCTGCTGCCCATATCAGACCAGGAGCCTGACAAGTTAAGGACGCTTGCTCTCCTCAGACAAAAAGGATGCAGGGTGAGCTTGGTACAGAACCAGAGAACAGTGAGTCACAGCCAGAGTTGCCACCATGTGCACTTTATTGAATCCACTGTGGACAACATTTGCATATGCATAGGGGAAAGGGTCGAGGCTTCAGCCTGGGGGGTGGGGGGGAGGGCCAGATGTGGACCATGGAGCACAGGGCAGCTAGAATCCAGAATGTGGCGTTCTTTGTGAAAATGACTGAAAGACTACCACAGAGGTGGTAGAGAAAATAATGATGCAGATGATGACCATAAGGATGCTGAAGATCAGGGAGCTGATATTCAGGCACTTGGCAGTGGAAGCGTAGGCCTGGGCTCCAATCACATCGCCCACCATCTTCCTGTCCCTGGACTGAAGGAAATTAGATGTAAGGGGCCCTGGAGCTGGCCAGCTGAGAGCCAGGTACGCTGGCTCCATTTCCCCAAGTGCTCCCTGCCCACTGCCTCACTCCCTCCGGCAGGGAAACCCCTCTTTTCTCACACACACACACACACAAACTATACAGTAGGCTCCAGCATTGGCTGCATACCCCACTTTCCACACAGATTAGGGCCCCAGTCTCAAGGGTGAAGGGGTGGGAAAAGTCTGGCCCCAGAATCCCCAGGCAGCTTCACCCTGTGACTATCAGAAAGTCTCTAACAACAGAGACAGACAGGCAGGCTCACACGTGCGCGTGCGTACACACACACACACACACACACACACACACACAAATAGGAAGGGTGCACACACTTACTCTCTTACAGAAAGGACCCCACACTCACACCTCGGTGCCATCTGGGTAGATGGAGCTTCAGGCTCACACACACCTTCTTACACCACCATCCCCCCCACACACACACACCCAGCACACTCACCTTCACAGAGTAGGCATAGGCAATGAAGCCCAGGCAGCAAGCATTGAAGAAGAGTGTATTGAACAGGGACCAGACCACATGGTCAGGCACAGACACCTCTCTGGGCATGTTGATCACGGTGGTCCTCACAACAGCTGAGTTGTTGGGTTCCCCCAGCTCAGTCACCCCGTACTCCTCTTTGATTGTCTCATAGCTTGGAGGAAGTCCGGCATTGGTGGGCAAGAAGGCTTGAGAATTGTGGCTCATGGTATTGACTCTGGAACAATCGCCCCAATCGTCTGGAGGATGGCTGCTGCTATCCTGGTTCTGTAGACCCGCCCTTTCTCTAGCAATTTCCTTTTCCTGTTGGTGGGTTAGTCTCCAGAGGGCCTTACTGTGGGGAATTGGCTGGATACTGGAGTGGGCGGTACTTAAGCCTTGAGTATCAAATTACTTCAGGGCTAGTTGACTGTTAAGGTACCTCTGTATAAACTTCCAGGGGTCAAGACTTGTCCCAGGGCTAAAAACTTGTCTGAAGGTCTCCACCTCCTGCTTACAGTAGGCATACTAGAACTTCCCCCAGGTCTACTGTCTCCCCAGCCCCCTGCTCCCACACCCCTGGTACATCCCTAAACCCAGCCTCACTGCAAGGGCCTCCTCTAAAGAACCCCAAGCACACACACATCCCCAAACTAATGTGCTGCAGGTGGGGGCTGGGGAGATCTGCAACTCAATGTTTCTTTGGCTGTCAGTTGGGGAAGGAGGAGCCTTCCAGCGCGGGGGCCTGGATGCTCCTGGCTAGCTAAGGAAGGAAAATTCCAGTCACTTGGCTGCAGCCTGGGAGCTTATGGAAGGCAGATGTTTTCCTGCCAGTTGCGAAACAGCCATTGCTAAAATGAAGCCTGTAAGAAGACAGCAACACAGGGAATGCCATGTCTTTCCTGGCAGAAGCAGTGAGGGAGCTGAGCGCCTCAGAAACAAGGGAAGTTCCCTGGTGGTGAAGGGTCCAGATCATTTGACACTTGAACCCATTCAGTAACCTCTCATCCCCATCTCCAACACCCAAATTTCATCCTACAGAGCAGAGTGGATCAAGGAGATCGGTAAGTCTAACTCCAGAACCTCTGTTCACCTATAGATGTACAACCATCACCATAGATCAGAGCCTCAAAAGCTGGAGCAGGTCACATGTCTGTAATCCTAGCACTTGGAAAACGTAAACAGGAGAATCAGTTCGAGGTCCAGCCTGGGCTACATGAGATCTTGTCTTAAATAAGTAAATAAAAAGTAATAAGTAAAATTAAAAAAAAAAAAAATGACCGAAAGGGGAATCAACATTTCTTCTAGAAGATGTACAATGGGCAACAGGCTCCACATTCTTGGTCATTAGCAAAATGCAGATCAAAGCCCCAGTGGCACACTGCTCCTACCCATTAGGTTTGCTAGGGAAAAACAGACAACCACTGTAGTTTAGAAGCAAAGAAACCACACCACTGATGCTGCAGGCTTCACAGGCAGTGGGCAGATCAAAGCTACAACCCAGAATCCCACTTCGTCATGTGTGAGAGAATGAACACATGTCTGTACATATCCTGTATGCCTCTATCTCGTGTCTACTGTAGCATTCATAACGACAGACAACAGACAGAAGTTAGATGTCTATCAACTGACAAATGAAAAAAAGAAAGCTCTGATATATGCTAAACCTGAATGAGCCTTATGAACAGCACTCAGGTCAGAAGTAGGTGAGCAGCCTCCAGGGGCTAAAGGGAAAGAGGATGGGGTAAGGTGTCTTCGTTATTGTTTGGTTTGGGGGGGGGCACGTTCTTGGTGTGTGTGTGTGTGTGTGTGTGTGTGTGTGTGTGTGTGTGTGTGTGTNGTGTGTGTGTGTGTGTGTGTGTGTGTGTGTGTGTGTGTGTGTGTGTAAGATGAAAATCATTTTAGGGGAAAAATCAGAGATGGTAAGGTGTGGCTCTTGTTCCTAGTGAGCCCTGTGCATGTCCTCTCTGTCTCATCTCTGAGTGAATCTCACTTTTGAATGAAAGTGCCCCCCATAGGCTCACATGTTTGGGTGCTTGGTCTCCAGTTAGTAGAACTGTTTGGGAAGGATCGGGAGGTATAGCCTTGTTGGAGAAGGTGTGTCACTGGGGATGGGCTTTGAGGTTTCAAAAGCCTATGTCAATTAAAAGACTCTCTCTCTCTCTCTCTCTCTCTCTCTCTCCCTCTCCCTCTCCATCTCCCTCTCCCTCTCCCTCTCCCACCCCCATGTGTGTGTCTGTGTGTTGTGTGTGGGCATGTGTCTGTGTGTTGTGTATAGATCATGATGTTAAGCTTTCCAGCTACTGCTTCAATACCATATCTGCCTGCTTTCTGCCATGATGATCATGGACTAACTCTCTACGACTGTAAGCAAACTTCTAATTAAATATTTTCTTTTATGAGAGTTGCCTTGGTCATGGTGTCTTTTCACAGCAATAGAACAGTAACTAAGACACTGATCTTTCCCAAATCCAATCCAAATAGGCTAATTTAGCTAGGATCTCTTCCAACTTCATTAAAGAACTCAGCCAGGTGTGGTGGCAAACGCCTTTAATCCCAGCACTCGGGAGGCAGAGGCAGGTGGATTTCTGAGTTCGAGACCATCCTGGTCTACAAAGTGAGTTCCAGAACAGTCAGAGCTATACAGAGAAACCCTGTCTCAGAAAAAAAAAAAAAAAAGAAAAAAGAACTCAAAAGTTTCACTGTGGCATTGACCTAGCCTAGAAAAGTATCCATATCATTCTAACCATTAGAAAAGTCTCATATCAGGGTGGGGGGAGGGTATAGGGGACATTTGGGATAGCATTTGAAACGTAAATGAAGAAAATAGCTAATAAAATAATTAAAAAAAAAAAAGAAAAGAAAAGTCACATATCTGAGCTCACCCTCAGAATTCGGTTATAGCCTCCGCAGCAGGGCCAGATGGGGAGCTTTGCAGATTGTGTCAGGATACTTACAGGAAAGAGTAGGGGAATGACCCCCTGGTGACTGTATATTTGGTATACTATATGATTGCCTTTTTATTAGAGATAGTACCTCTAGCAGTGAAGTAATCCTATAGGAGGGATAAAACGCCCATAAGTGTAAAAACCTATGGAGAATAACACTGATGGCTTCTGAGAACCCGGACCTCTTCTGAGCTGAAGCCATGGACAAGTATATTAATCCGGACATTGAGAGTCAGAAAGGCCAAGTCATTCTGTTGTACATTTTATAAGACAAGCCTCTCCAGCTATTGGATAAAAATGAGATCAAGAGCCTCCAATGACATTCTGCACTTTAAGGTCTCAGCTTGAAGGTCTAAGCTTGAAGGCCTTCCACTGCTGGGCTCAGAAAACAGATCAACAAGCACCAGTGCTGGTGTTCTGGGTTACACAGACGATTGATCAAAGGAAGAACTCCAGGGTGAGTTTAGGCTTCTCAGTAGCGGGAAGATCAGCCTCTCAGGGGCTGAAATTCGGACCCTTTTTGCAGAGCCTTTTTATTGTTACACAAAAAGACACCTTTAGCAAGTCAGTTTCTGCACACCAAAACTTCTTATCTGATGTAGTAGTTGTCTTGAAAGAACCATCACCTTAAACAGTTCTCAGCCTTGTGAGACTTCCTGGTTTGCCCGGAATGTCAGGATACCAAGTTAGTTATGCAAAGGTTCTGAGAATCCTTCAAAGGAACCACCCCATAAAATCTCAGATAACAATCACTGACAAAAGGCTACCTCAGAGCCTAGACATGAGAGCCCTGCTAAAATTGTGCTACATGCCAGGCTCTCAGCACACTTCAGCTCTAGCTATAAGATTTACCGAACTTTTCATTCTGCTCCCTCTGCCAGATCCCAGCCCTGAGGCCTCTCCAGGACACTCCTGTGTATAAACCTGCTGGGTCACACCTATAAGATTCCACAGTTTCCCAGCCGGAGAGACTGCATGGCTCCCAGACCGTAGCAGTGTGATCGGGACAGGACACAGGCTTTCAGGGTATGCTGAAGGGACACTCACTGAGGTCACAGAGGCTGAGCCATCTCCTGGTAATTAATTCCAAGTTAGCCTCCAAAAGCGGAATCTAATGTTCTGATGAGAGAGTTCTCCAGCTGGGGGCAGGAGTGACTTAAAATTTACACAGAGTCAGCCAGGGCGTCCCTGTGGTCTGTGACCTTGCAGCAATCTAAAGAGAAAGGAATTGAGGAAAGATGCCCCCTGGGGCGCTGACCTTAATATTCATCATCTTGACTCCAACATAGTCTATAATACTCCAGCTTGACTATTACACATTGCAAGATCCATTTTAAAACAAAACCAGGAATATTCTGTCAGTTTGGGTGGGAACAATCAAAACAGCTTACCTTCCAACCCCACACACCCACAGTCACAATTTACTCCTCAGGAAACCCAACAGGCCTTAAATTAGGACAAACAGTCAGCCCAAAGTAACTCAAAAAAAGCTATTGTTCCCTGACTCCTCCCCATATCTGGAGAGGCTCTGCTTATGAAAGAAACCAATCACAGGACAAAAGAGCCTAATTAAAGTAACAAGAAGGAATTTATAGGAGGTAAAAGAGTTTAAACCTTCTTAGGAAAGCTACCCCGGTAGTGTCCTAACCAGGTCTGTACTATATTTTGGTTAAGATACTCCAGGGTTTTGATGTTTGCTCTGGTTTAAGAGAGACTTTTCCACACATCTCTGTGCTGACTAGCCTTTAATATCAATTTAAAACAAGCTAGGGTTATCTGCAAAGAAGGAAAAAAAAAAAAAAAACGCTTGCATAAGATTGGCAGTGAGAGCCGGGCATGGTGGCACACGTCTTTAATCCCAACACTCCAGAGGCAGAGGCAGGCGGATTTCTGAGTTTGAGGCCAGCCTGGTCTACAGAGTGAGTTCCAGGACAGCCACGGCTACACAGAGAAACCCTGTCTCGAAAACCCCAAAAAAAGATTGACGGGTGAGGGGCTGGAGAGATGGCTCAGCACTTAAGAGTACTGACTGCTCTTCCAGAGTTCCTGAGTTCAATTCCCAGCAACTACATGGTGGCTCACAACCATCTGTAAAAAAAAGAGGGATCCAATGCCCTCTTCTGGTGTGTCTGAAGACAGCGACAGTGTACTCACATACATTAAGTAAATAAATAAATATTTTAAAAAAAGAAGAAGAAGAAAAGAAAAAAGATGAGTGGATGGCGGAGGATGAGTCTGTGAGGGGCTTTCTTGGTTGATGATTGATATGGAAGGGCCCAGTTCATTGTGGTCACTGTCGCCTCTGAGAAGGTGGTCCTAGAGGGTATAAGATAGCAGGCCGAGCAAGCCTCAGGGAGCTAGCCAGTCAGCAGCACTCCTCCATGGCCTCCACATCAGCTCTTGCCTTCAGCTTCCTGCCTTAAGTTCCTGTCCTGACTCCTGCAAATGTAATAAACCCTTTCCTCACCAACTTGCTTTTAGGCATGGTGTTTGACTGTAGCAATAGAAACTCTAAGACAATCTTGTAATTTATAAGGAATCATGATTATTTAGGAAAAACAATTATCTCAAGCTGAGCTTGTGAGGGTCTTCAACCCTGCACAGGCAAGGGAAGCATTTTTCTGGGGAAACTCAGGATGAAGGAGCATGGGAACATAATGATGAGCACAGTAGCACCACCCACATTTCCTGTACAGAGAGTGGGATGCTGTAGAGTCTCTAGTGTGCATGAGCTTCAAGATCTCTTAGAGGGCTACTGTGAGAGGCAGTGGTCCTCACTTCATAATAGGACTGAAGCCAGGCATGGTGGAGGCAGAGGCAGGCAGAGCTCTGTGAGTTCAAGGTCAACCTGGTCTACATAGTGTGTCCTGGGACAGCCAGGGCTATAGAGAGATCCTGTCTTGACTGTTTATTTGTTTGAGACACAGATTCTCTATGTATAGCCCTGGCTGTCCTGGAACTCGATTTGTAGACCAGGCTGGCCTCAAATTCACAGAGATCTGCCTGCCTCTGCCTCTCTGCCTCTCTGCCTCTCTGCCTCTCTGNTCTGCCTCTCTGCCTCTCTGCCTCTCTGCCTCTCTGCCTCTCTGCCTCTCTGCCTCTCTGCCTCTCTGCCTCTCTGCCTCTCTGCCTCTGCCTCCTGAGTACTGGGATTAAATGAGTGTGCCACCAAACCAGGCTGAGAGACCTTGTCTTAAAGATGCAAAGTAGCTAAAATGAAGCAGTTTATCTTAAGACTCCCTTGCAAAGTTGGACTTCAACCTAGAGTGACAGGCACACTGACTGAGTGCAGAGAACATCAACCTAGAGTGACAGGCACATTGATTGAGTGCAGAGAACATCAACCTAGAGTGACAGGCACATTGACTGAGTACAGAGAACAACTTATAGCCATAATGCATGACCCTCCCTTTCTTTTATGAAAGATCAGGAGGGAGCAATCTTATATATCATTAGATCTTATATTTCCCTCTCCTATGTATGTTTGTCTTTTTCTCAACAAAAGTGTGTGGGGGTTCTTCTTTACATTTTACATCCTGTTTTATTTTATTTATTCATTTCAATTTATATACAGACAGGGTGTCACTATGTAGCCCTGACTGGATTTAAGTTCGCAGAGGTCACCTGCCTCCACCCTGAGAGCTGGATAAAGCCATGCTCACCATTCCCAGCGAGCCTGTTCATTGTATTTTGTTTTATTTATTTTTATTTTTATTTATTTTTATTTTTTATTATTATTATTTTTTTAGTTTTTCGAGACAGGGTTTCTCTATATAGCCCTGGCTGTCCTGGAACTCACTTTGTAGACCAGGCTGGCCTCGAACTGAGAAATCTGCCTGCCTCTGCCTCCGGAGTGCTGGGATTAAAGGCGTGCGCCACCACGCCTGGCTAGCAGGTGGATTTCTTAGTTCGAGGCCAGCCTGGTCTACAGGGTGAGTTCCAGGACAGCTAGGGCTACACAGAGAAACCCTGTCTCAAAAAACAAAAACAAAACAAAACAAAAATTCCCCTGACCTAAAGCAACTTAGGGTAGCAACGGGTTTATTTGGCTTAAATTCCAGATCACAGTCCTCATTGAGCAGAAAGCAAAGCAAGAACTTAAACAAGTAATCATACCAGATCCACAGTCAAGAACAAAGAGAACCAAGCACACCCAGGCTGCCTCCTGGATTCCTTGCTAGCTTTCCTTGCTCTCATATGACCCAGTCTGGAGTGTTGCACACAGTAGCTTGGGTTTTTCTACATCAACTAACAGTCAAGACAATCCTATATAGACCAACTTAATGTAGATAATTCCTCATCAAAACTCTTTTTTTCTAGGGTCTGGAGAGATGACTCCGTCGTTATGAGCACTTGCTGCTTTTTCAGAGAAATAGGGAGCCCTTCTCAGAATCCACAGGGTGGCTCACAACCATCTATAACTCCAGTTCAAAGGGATCCATCACTTTCTTCTGGCCTCTGTGGGCAACAGGCATAGGTATCAATACCTTCATGCAGGTAGACACTCAGACATATAAAATAAAATATATCTAAACATAAAGTAACTCCCATTCCGGGGCTGGTGAGATGGCTCAGTGGGTAAGAGCACCCGACTGCTCTTCCAAAGGTCCGGAGTTCAAATCCCAGCAACCACATGGTGGCTCATAACCATCCGTAACAAGATCTGACGCCCTCTTCTGGAGTATCTGAGGACAGCTACAGTGTACTTACATATAATAAATAAATAAATCTTAAAAAAAAAAAAAAAAGTAACTCCCATTCCGTATGAATCTACAATGTATCAAATGAACAGCTAAAACTAATCAGTGTGCATGGATTCTGGGAAGCTGAACTCAGGTTACATGGCCAGTGGTTTTTTACCTTCTAAGCTGCCTCTCTGGCCTCTCCCATACCTAGCTCTCTACATGAGTGTTGGGGATCTGAACTCATTTCTTTACAATTGTGCAGCAAGTGTTCCTACGCACTGAGCCCTGGGATGCCGCATCTTAAAAGGATTGCTATGACACTCAAAGGATGTACCTGGAAAGGCACAAGGAAAGTGTCTAAAGTCTGGAGTTTATAGATTTATTTATTTACTTATTTATTTGAAGTTGGCTCTTGTTTTGTTTTTAACAATTTTTAAAGTTTAATGTATTTTTATGTATATGCGTACAGTACACTATAGCTGTCTTCAGACACACCAGAAGAGGGCATCACATCCCATTACAGATGGGTGGTGAGCCACCATGTGGTTGCTGGGAATTGAACTCAAGACCTCTGGAAGAGCAGTCATTAACCACTGAGCCATCTCTCTAGCCCCAATGTTCTTTTTTTTTTTTTTTTTAAATACTTGTCATTGTATTCATTTATTTGTCTATATCTGTGTGAATGTGTGCATTCATGTGTTGATGGGTGTGTGTACAGACACTAGAAGACAGCAGTGGGCATCCTCCTCTGTCATTCTGCCTGTTCCTCTGAAGAAGTGTCTCTCTTCACTGTAGAGCGTGTGTCTCAGCTAGGTTGGAAGCCAGAAAGCTACAGCAATCCTCCTGCCTCAACCTCCTCCCATAGTACTGAGGTTACAGGCATTTGTAGGGAATACCAACTTGTAAAATGGGTGCTGGGTTACAAACTCTGGCCTCAGACATGCACACTGAGCACTCTTAGCAGGTGGCCTCTCCAGTACTTGGTGACCTTTGGGAAAAGAAGTCTTCTATTGGTTTGCTGTTTCTGAGGGCTCTCATCTTTTACTTTGAATGCTTGTTGGAAAGTTGGATCTTATCATAATAGGTGAGTACATTTAGTAATTCCCTACAGGTTAACAGTTGTTGGAGCACTTAAGAACACCTGAAAGCCTTTCAGATTGGCTGAAACGTTCATCTGAATAAGGTTCCCTGTCTAAACCAGTTCATGATGAGACATCTGGGCAATAACTGATACATTTTTATACAATATTATGGATTATTTTGATTTCTTATACTCCCCATCTAGGGCTTTAAAAGTCAAGCAAGGGCTAGGTGTGGTGGCACACACTTTTAATCTCAGCCCTGGGGAGGCAGAGAGAGACAGATGTCCATGAGTTCGAGGCTAGCCTGCTCTACATATTGAATTCCAGAACAGCCAGGTCTACATAAAACAGGGGTTCTCATATGCTACAACTCTTTATATAGTTTCTCATGTTGTGGTAATACCCAACCATAAAATTATTTTTATTGCTATTTCATAACAATAATTTTCCTATTTATGAATTTTAATGTAAATATCTGATGTGAAGATGGCCTTAGGAGACCCTTTGTGAAATGTTCATTTGTCTCCCCAAGAGGTCACAACCCACAGGTTGAGAACCACTGACATAGAGAGAGACCCTGTCTCCAAAAAAAGAAATCTAAATAAATAAAGTCAAAATGGGGGGAGGGGGCAAAATTGAACCTTGTACTGTAGTCAGTTAAGACTCTGTGGAGTTGTGCTAGGGACCTAAGAGGATGCCCTTTCAGCCTTCATTCCCCAGTGTGCCATCTGTGGTCCTGGGTCAGGGGCTTGCTGACTGTGTGAGTTTCCTGCATTACAAAGAAGACCTTTCCCCTCCAATGACTTCACAGCAGGTACGTGAGCTACAGTGCAACCCCTGGGGGCTCCTATGGACTTTCTGAATGAGACCACAAGGGACTTATTAGAGTTGCAGGGCCTTTTTACAGGGGTCCCATTGTCCCCTTGGCCCTGGTTGACCTTTGGTGGCCCATTTTTTGTTCCTATATCCTCATTGGCTTTGGCCTGTATGTTTTGTTGGTTGAACACCCAGAAGGATGGTTTTAGCAGTCATAAAGAGAAAGTAATAAATTTTAATTTTCATGTAACAGACAAAGCTTAGATAATAACACAACTTTTTAGGTAAGTTCTGGTTTTGATACTATTCAATTTTACAAGTACTTCAACTTCTGACAGGCTTAGCAGAAAACACAATTATTATGTTGTGGGAGACCAGGCTGAGAATAACCAGGCCTTCAACAGCCCCCACCTAAAAGCCAAATGGTCCTTTGTTGGGAGCTGAGTCACCCCCTCCTTCCCAAGGCTGCTCGACCCCCTCTCACAAGGCTGCTTGTGAGAACCCTCTGACTCTTGCCCTGAGCTGACACATGGGGCTGTTGAGGAGGATCCCGGACTCTGAGATAAGCCACCCGGTGTTCCTGAGCAGCGGGGCCAGGACTCTTGCTACATTCTCCAGTAGTGACAAGCACAACAGGCTCCAAAAACCTGGGCACTGTCCTGAGGCAAAAAGTTCAAGGAAACTCAGTCTCCTGGAATGGTGGCATTTTGTATAACAAGTGCTCCAATGTCCTTGCTTTAGTTGGAAAACAGATCCATGTGCTTTCCCTTAATACATAGCCATGTTAGATCCTAGGCAGTCAGTCCTTGCGCTGACCCTGGGTTTAGGCAGCTAAGTCACTGCCCTACATAGGAATTTACCGATCTCTAGGAAGAAGGAAGTTTGTGATCTAAAGAGGAACCAGGGTAGATACTTAGAACCATAAGTATCTGAGTTACACCCATACACAAGCATTACAGTGGCCTAGGAGGAAGGTGGACTATAGAAACTATGGCAAGGGCATGAAGCCCTTGCCCCCTCCCCCCACTGGCTTTAAGCTGACTTTAGGTGGAGCTGTTTTTGATTCCCAGCTGTTAACATTTAATGTTATCCCAATTGGTTCCTGCCAGCCCTTCCAGGTTTGCATTCCTCTGTTTTGTGTAACTTCCCTATTTTCTTCTGTATAGTCTGATGCTCAATTTGACAGTTCACATTCAGATACCACACACTCTTGTGTCCCTGTCTGTTTGTCACCCCATATTCGCCCGAATCCTCGCTCACCTGCAACCAGAGACCTGTTCCCCGCAGATCAGGGACCCAAGAAAAGTCCGTCTGCGGCAGACTCTGACATTAATCACAAAAAGTTTCAAGCCTGCAATCAGCATCCCCCCATTTGTCCTTTGCTCTGTTTCTTTTGATCATTCCTCAAACCCCCCCCCAACTCCCCTCACTGTGTGCCTTATAACCAGGCGTTCAGCCCTCATTAAAGGAGACCTCCACAATTTTCCTGCCTGGTCTCCTGAGTGTTTCTGCCTGCAGAAACGCTCCGGTCTGGATTCGCACTGAAGGATGGGAATATCCTAAAAGAGAAAGGGCTGCGAAAGGAAAATGGATGCCCTGTCGATTTGCTGATCAGAGCACGATTTTTATTAATAGGACTTGCTTAAATACAAGGAAAGATTCCCAGCCTGCCCTTGAGTCCCTTTGAAGCTGCCATGGCGGTCCGATCAGGAGCGGGGATGAGTATTTGGTAGGCGGGTCCAAGGATCGTAGGCAGTCCAAGGGATAGTGGGCGTCCGAGGGCGCTGCATTCTGGGAGATCTGGGGAGGTCTCCTCCGTAGCAACTCTGGTATGCCTGTGGAGGGAGAGTGATTAGTGGAGGTGGGAGACCCCAACATTCTCCCTTTTCTTTCCCGCCCATTTCTTTTTCAGGCTCGGTCCCCCTCGACCCACAGGACGGGATATTATGTGACCAAGAGCAAATCAATATTTTCAAGAACCCCAATTATTTTAAATGGAGAACAAGATTTTTTTCGTTTTAGACCAGTGCACTGAGTTTTAGTCTCCAGAATTGTGAAGATCATATATATTTTTAAAAGTTTCATCATCTACAGAAAGCTTCAGATTTCAAGTTTTGTCCACGCCTTTACTTTTCCCTTTTGGGAAAGAAAAAAATCTGGTTATTTTACCTTAGGACAAACTCATATTTTACCATGCAAAAATCGATCTTATCATGAGACAGAGCAGCAGAAGCAAATTTACAATTTATTGAAAAACTGGAATCTAAGTTGCACTCACAATATAGTGTGATGTTGGAGGGGTTCATTTTTGTGCTAGGTGCCTAGGTCCGTACCTGATAGCCACTTGTCTCTGACTCTGTCTCTGGAGCGTAAGTTCCCAGCAACCCTAACTCCTTGGTCCCCACCCAGAAATGTGTCACCACAACCATCTGCTTTGTCACAACTACGCCTAACTGTTGACTTAGGCTTTTGTAACCCACTCAGGCAGATGTCCACAGGCCACTGAAAGGTTACTTTGACTGCCCACTCCTATCAGAGGTGAACAGCTCTTTGGTTTCTGTAACCTCTTTGTGTAGACGCCCAAGGACTTCTTGTGGTTTTTGCCTTGGATTTTTTTCTTTAAGGTACTTTTTTTAAATTAATTTTTTAAAAAGATTTATTTATTATTATATGTAAGTACAACTGTAGCTGTCTTCAGACACACCAGAAGAGAGCATCAGATTTTGTTACCGATGGTTGTGTTGTGAGCCACCATGTGATTGCTGGGATTTGAACTCAGGACCTTTGGAAGAACAGTCAGAGCTCTTAAACGCTGAGCCATCTTACCAGCCCCCTTTAAGGTACTTTTTTGTTTTTGTTTTTGTTTTTTCTTTTTTTGCGTTTTTGGTTTTTGGTTTTTCGAGACAGGGTTTCTCTGTATAGCCCTGGCTATCCTGGAACTCTGTAGACCAGGCTGGCCTCGAACTCAGAAATCTGCCTCTCTCTGCTTCCCAAGTGCTAGGATTAAAGGCATGTGCCACCACTACCCAGCTTTTTTTTTTTTTTTTTTTAAGTATTTTTATAATTTTTAAACTTTTTTTTTAAATTTTATAAAAATGAGTGTCTCACCTGCACATGACCTGTGTAGACCTATATAACACACATATTACTGGTACACACAAGGGCCAGAAAGGTGTTAGATCTCATGGAACTGAAACTATAAACAGCAGTCATATGTACGCTGGGACTTCAAACCAGATTCTGGAAGAGCAACCAGTACTCTTAACCTCTGAGCATCTCTCCAGACTTAAAGATTTTACTTTTATTTTTAATTATGTATATATGTGTTTTTGGGGTCTGGACGCAGTGTACACTTGAGTGTATACTCTAAGAGGTCAGAAGAGGGCATCAGATCCTCCGGAGCTGGACATACAGATTGTTCTGAGCTGCCTGACATGGGTGCAGGGAGTCAGACTCAGTTCCTCCGCAGGAACAGTAAGGGATCATAACCGCTGAGCCATCTCTCCAGCCCCAGCATCTTTTCTCTATTAAATCTTTTTATCTAGATTCTAATCTGATAAATACCTTTATCCCTGTGCCTTTGACTCCTCATTCTTGATACACAATCAAACCCAAACAAAGGTGATGGCATTGCCTGGTGTGTGTGTATCTCTCTCTCTCTCTCTCTCTCTCTCTCTCTCTCTCTCTCTCTCTCTGTGTGTGTGTGTGTGTGTGGTGTGTGTGTGTGTGTGTGTGTGTGTGTGTGTGTGTGTGTGTGTGTGTGAGAATCTGTCAAGGCAACTCCTGGAGAGAGAGTTCTGCCAGCTGCTTTGCCTCCTGCCGCCTCTCCCTTGTCTGGCCTGGCTTGGCCACTCTGCTGTCCTCTATAGCACATTTCGTTTCCTAAAAGATTTCAGTGGCTTCTTCTAGACATCTGCAGGCCTACTCTGCAGCTTTTATGTAGGCGTGACTTCCCAGAAGGTGATATTAAATCTACTCTGGTCATCTCTGTCCTCTGAAACGCCAACTGTGAGTGAAATTAAGTGCTAAGAGCTTGGAAAAGTTTAAGCCAGATTGCTGCAGACCCCAGGAGCTTCAGATCTGAAGCAAACTCCCAGACAAGATTTGTTTTGTTTTGTTTTAAAGATTTTTTAAATTTATTATATGTAAATACACTGTAGCTATCTTCAGACACACACCAGAAGAGGGCATCAGATCTCATTACAGATGGTTGTGAGCCACCATGTGGTTGCTGGGATTTGAACTCAGGATCTTTGGAAGAGCAGTCAGTGCTCTTACCCTCTGAGCCATCTCGCCAGCCCCCCAGTCAAGGTTTTTATTAGGGGCTTTTACTTCAGAAGAAAAAGGAAAGAGGCGGGGAGGTTTGGGAGGATGAAGAAGGAGAGGCACAGCTCTGTGGCTTCCTGGTTTTTAAGTACATTAAGGAGGCAAAGGGATGGCATGTAGCACAGTGAGGACCTCAGACAATAGGGCAGTCTTGATAATGCCAGTATATTCATATGCTGTGATGGCTAATGTTGCTTATCAACCTGACTTAATCTAAAAATCAATGGAAACACAAGCATCTGGGCACATCTGGGAAGGAGAGGTGCTTTTTTATTTTTATTTTTTATTTTCTGGTTGGATTATTTGAGGTCAGAAAAGCCACCCTAAATGTGGGCCACACCTTCTGGTGGCACCCCCACATAAAAGGACATGGAAGAAGGAAGATTTCACCTTTTGCCTGCTTGCCCTCTTGCTGGCCAGTTTCTCTCTCCTGTTCCGGAGATATTGGAACCTACGGATCCCAACGGACCTCTGTAGACTCTCCCTGGGACTCTAGCACCAAATTGACACAGCTGACTTTAGTCTTGTGGACAACGCCTGGGTCCTCGGCCTTTCCATCAGGAGACAGCCATTTTAGGGCTCCTCGGACCACACCTGTAAGTCATTCTAATAAATCCCCTTTTTAGGACACACAGCAGTTTGGGTCAGGATTTGGGGTATAGTTATCTCTGGGGAATTTCCATCTCATAGACCTTTGTTTTCCTCTCAACTTCAGCTTCTCGAATGAGTATCTTACAAAGGCGAAAGCAAATAAAGTAAAAATATAGAATCCTGAGCTCTCGGCCCTGTCTGTACAGAGGGTGGATGTTAGAATCTATGACAAGTTGTGTGCTCCTGTTATCAGTCACAACACAAAGGGAGTAAGATTAAAAAGAATGTGCCAAAAGTCATCACTCCTCAAAGCAAACTACTGAGTGACCATGCTGTTCCCTCTACTTACAGTAACCTATGCACTGGGGAATACTGCTGTCATCTCTTCTCTCCAGTGGAGGGCGTGAGCTGCCTGTAGCACAGCAATTCAACCCCCAGCCTCTGGGGACTAGGACAGCTTGAAAGGGAGTGGCTCTCGCTGCACACACCCTAATGGTAACTTGAAACCATTATTTGCTCTTACTCCGCAGCCCCTAGAAAGCACAGCGAATCAAGAACATAAGGAAGTAGGTTTCTGAGAAACAGACCCCGCTGGAGAAAAGGCCGGCCCACTGTGCAGCAGGCTCCGGACTTCGAAGTGTGGACCACCGTTCTTATTCGCTTCCTTATTCTCAACCCTTCCAGCCTCAAAAGCCAAGAGATGCCTAAGGAGCAGCAAGAGGTGGTTGTACTGGGGGCACCCCACATCTCAACTTCTGCAACAACCACCACAATCAACATGCCTGAGATCTCTACGCCTGATCATGTGGTCTGGTCCCTGTTCAATACACTCTTCATGAACTTCTGCTGCCTGGGCTTCATTGCCTATGCCTACTCTGTGAAGGTACTGTATGGGCCTCAACCTTGACTTACCCGGATGGCACCTGGGGTGTGTGTGTGTGTGGCAGAGGATGGTGTGCGTGGGGGAGCCTGTACCTATATGTGAGTATATTTGCATCCTTTTGTGTGTGTGTGTGTGTGTGTGTGTGTGTGTGTGTGTGTGTGTGTGTGTTGAGGGAATCCCAGGAGGTGCCTGGGATCCATGAGCTAAGCTATCTACACCATAGCCTAGAGTTTGAAGGAAGTCTCCTTACTTTGTGATTCCTGGAATGTACCCCCCCCCCTTTTAAAGATTTATTTATTTATTTATTTATTTATTTATTTATTATTTACACTGTAACTGTCTTCAGACACACCAGAAGAAGGCATCAGATCTCATTATAGATAGTTGTGAGCCACCATGTGGTTGCTGGGATTTGAACTTTGCTCTTGGAAGAGCAGTCAGTGCTTTTTAACCACTGAACCATCTCTCCAGACCCCTAAAATGTTCCTTAACCCTGAAGATTAGCACTCCTGGCTGGGTGGAAAGTTCACTAGGAACTAACAGGAAACAGTAGAGTGAGAGGCTAGTACTGGGTGTTTCTGGTTAGTTGTGAGTGTGGGAAAGTAGAAGAAGGTCCCTGGCCTAAAGATTAAGAGGAACACAGTGGGCTGGGAAGGTGATGGGGGAACCGAGTTGGTACTTGTCTTTCCGTTGGCCAGCTCCAGGGCCACTGACCATCTGGTCTCTTCCAGTCTAGGGACAGGAAGATGGTGGGTGATATGACTGGAGCCCAGGCCTTCGCCTCCACCGCCAAGTACCTCAACATCAGCTCCCTGATCTTCACTGTCCTCATGACCATCATCTTCATCATTTTCTATGTCACTAGAAAGTAGCCATCTTGCAGCATCTCACAGTAGATAACAGATTCTGGGGCCTCCCGGGCTTGCTATGTGTTCCCTTGTCTATCGCTGCCCCAAACCCTAGTCTTAGTCCTGACCATTTACCCCATAAATATGCAAATGTTACACTCACATATCTGTCCATAGTGGATTCAATAAAGTACATGTGCTGTGACTTTCTGTCCCTGGACTAGTCCTGCATTGAGTTTGTCCTGCATCTTCCCAGTCTGAGGGCAGGTTTCCAGCCACTTTCGCTAGGCAGTAATTAACCAGAGTTCTTTGTGTGAGGGGTGGGGGTGCGGTGGGGGACAGGGTATGAGCTTTGCCTCCTCCTGGCTTCGTGTCCCCAGGATGCCCAGAGATGATACAGAACAAGGACCCGACAAGTGTTCAGTCCACTGATGTCTCACCCTTTAAGGTTCTGGTACACCTTCTATCCAGACAAATTATTGGAGACCAGGTTGAGAAAATCCAGGCATTTTTTCAGCTTGCANCTGAGAGCCATATAGTTCTTTGTTAAGAGCCAGTCACCCCTTTCCTCTCAAGGCTGATTCATGAGAATCAGCAAGATTCCGGCCCTAAACACCAAGGCTCTGAGATAAATCACTTAAAGTTTCAAACTTGCAATTAGCTTCCCCCATTTGTCCTTCACTCTGCCTCTTTTGATCACTCCCCTAACCCCTCTCTGTATGCTATAAAACGTGAGCCTTTTTCCTCATTAAACGGACTATGACAAAAGCAGATGCATGGTTCCCTTTTCTTTCTCTTATTCCCATTTCACTTTAGGTTCGTGATCCCCCTCAAGAACCATGGAATAACTTGTCCCTCAGGATGGGAGAACAAATCACATCCCAGGGTTCTGTGTTGGGGCTCTGGGCTCCTGGCCTAAGCCCACACAACACATTGGGTTCTGCAGTAGGAGCTTGTCATCTCTTTCGCCTCTCTAACCTTCCACTTCTAGGGTTTGCTTCAGATCCTGGGGTGGGGAGTTTGAGATGAGGGCCACACAAAGCCCTTGTTACTTGCTTTGGTGAGCAACAAGCAGAAAACCCAAATGTAGTCATGCCAGCCTCTGAGGAGTCTGGATGCCCCAGGCACCCCTAACCTTGGCTGTGCAATACTACACTTGTGCAGAGGCCTCTCGCCCTCCCCTAGCTCATCTTGTCACAGACTAGACCCGGGGGTGGTGGCATCCATGTCCACGCCTGCACCTCAAGTTTGCAAGTCTCTTGGAGTCCCCAGGGCATGAAGATGCTGGTTCAAGACGTCTGGTTCTTCATCATAGTGGTGCCTTCAAAAGAGTGCTTACCTGTGGTTCCCAAGGTCAGCTCCTCAGAGTCCACCCAACCTTTCCCACAGTATCCGTGGAACTTGCCACCCATCCATCCCTTCCTTGTCAACCACCACAGTGGCTTTGATCCAAAATTCCTAGGGTAGCTAAAGGGTCTATGTTAGCATTCTGTCTAAACTCCACCCCACAGTTACCTGGCAACAGCCAGGTAGGCCTGCCCCACTGTAAAAGGGGCTGCTTGTAAACACATCAGTCTGACCTTGGTGCCAGTGCAGGAAGTACTGCAGTGAATTCAGGCAGGGAACAGGTCAGCTCTTAACAGGAGGGGGTGAGGATGCTTGGTGCAGAGTGATAGAACCCCTTACAGGTGGTGGGCCAGGACCCACTAGTCTTCTGCCCACGACTGTGGCTGATTAGAACAGCAGGGGACAAAGCCACCCAGGAGAGATCTAATGGGTGTTGACAGCTGCCATCTGGTTCCCAACTTCCCTTGATGCCTAGGGTAGCAAGAGAAAAAGCAGAAGGCTGGCCTCACGAGTCTCACGTGTGTGCTTACATGCCTCTGCATGTGCATAAGGCCACCCCTCCCACCCACCCCCAGTACAGGGTGAGAAGAACAGGAAGAGCGAAGGAGCTGGGAACTTCCTATCCTGGAACTCAAATCAGAACTTGTTCCAGGGCCCCTACCTCCCTTTTAAGGTTGGAGTCCTGTGGCCACTCCCAGGTGTGGCAGTCTCCTCAGCACCGGTGCTGGTCATCAGTTGGAGTACTTCAGGGCCACAGCCTGACTCCACACAACCAGCCCAGCCCACCCCAGGGCACCCCTAAGCGTGCGCTCACAGTGGGGGTCTTCTCTGATGGTGCTTACCACCTTTCCTTGGTTGCTTTGCTGCAGGTTTGAGCTTGGGAGCAGCCCCTCCTTGAATGTGAGGGAAGGTGGTGCCTCCCAGCTCAGGGACCAGATGCCAGAGGGTCTGCTTTGGGAGACTGGAAAATTCCAGTCACTTGGCTGAAGCCTGAGAATTCCTAGAAGGCAGATGTTTTCCTTCCGGTTATGAAACAACCATCATTAAAGAGACGCCTAGCCGGCGTGGTGGCACACGCCTTTAATCCCAGCATTCGGGAGGCAGAGGCAGGCGGTTTTGTGATTTCGAGGCCAGCCTGGTCTACAAAGTGAGTTCCAGGACAGCCAGGGCTATACAGAGAAACCCTGTCTTGAAAGAGAGAGAGAGAGAGAGAGAGAGAGAGAGAGAGAGAGAGAGAGAGACACGCCTGCATGAGAGAGCAATGTGGGAAACTCCGCGTTTACCCCATGGAACCAATCAGAGAGCTGACCTCAGAATCGAGCTAAGGGACTGGAGAGATGACTCAGTGGTTAAGAGCACTTGTTGCAGCTCACAGCCATCTGTAACTCTTGATGTGTAGGGGGATTCAGCATCCTCTTCTAGCCTCCCTGGGCACCAGTCAGATACAGGGGCTAAGGCATACAGTGCAGGCAGAA
Source organism: Mus pahari (assembly GCF_900095145.1). Lineage (NCBI taxonomy): Eukaryota > Metazoa > Chordata > Mammalia > Rodentia > Muridae > Mus > Mus pahari. Next base: position 110,334,134 of record NC_034590.1, read on the forward strand.
CACTTGTAAAACACTTATAAGTTGCTTTTTTTTTTTTTTAAGTAAACACTCATTTTAAAAAAAGAAAAGGGGGCTGGTGAGATGGCTCAGTGGGTAAGAGCAACCGACTGCTCTTCCAAAGGTCTGGAGTTCAAATCCCAGCAACCACATGGTGGCTTACAACCATCCATAACAAGATCTGACTCCCTCTTCTGGAGTGTCTGAAGACAGCTACAGTGTACTTACATATAATAATAAATAAATAATTATTTAAAAAAAAAAAAAGAGACAGGTGGATTTTTTTTTTTAAGTTCAAAGCCAGTCTAGTCTACATGGAAAGTTCTAGGACAGCCAGGACTAAGAGAAATCCTGTTTGGAAAGAAAAAAAAAAGAAAGAAAGAAAAGAAAAAAAGAAAGAAAGAAACAAAGGAAGGGAGGGAGGGAGGGAGGGAGGGAGGGAAAGTCTTTTGTGAGGGACACAACAAACTCATTAGCCACGTTAACTGGTTCAGTAACTTCACATGGAGCTGACTTTTCAAATTTCAGTGCAGGGCAGGAAGGGTGAAAGGTCAATAAACTGACTCCAAGAGCTGGGGGGCGCGGGATGGGGGGTCACTCTTATCCCTACCATCTTCGTGAGTAGGGAGAGGCAGAGCACATCATGATCTTGGTGGGAGGTGGGATGTAACCCCAGGAATAGGTCATGCTGCAGGAAGCAAAGTTCAAGGTTCAAGCCAGGAGGTCTTCTTTCTCAGAAAGTTGGCGGGCAAGGGACCCAAAGCTAGACAAAGCAAACAACCACAGAGCGAGTTGGGTGGCAACCTTCTCAAGGCCAAGCGGCCGGCTGCCGCCATCAGGCTCTCCGCTGTCCTCACCGGACTACCAACTAAGGCGGCTCTGTGCTGCTGACCCTGCCATGGCTCAGGCTACAGGGCCCTTAGTGCTAAGAGACTCAATAAATGTGAGTAAGCAGAGGCTGGCAAGCACTGTCTCAGTAAGGCTCATGGTCTGAGTCACCCTCAGCAGGAACGGAGAGAAAGCTGGCTCTCCTCACCCAGTCCAGTCCGAGTTAACGGTGATCCACCCCCACTTGTTCCCCACAGGGAGCACACACGTGGCTTCCCTTCAGAAGCAATAGCATTGTAAAACAGCTAGCTGAGACACATTTAGGAAACAAAGCCTAATGACAGTAACAAACCAACCAAAGGCCAGGACAAAATCCAACCACCCCTGCAAACACAGGAATTCAATGGGAATTCCCGGGCAAACCCCATTTAGAGGTTTTATAGCCTCAGAATACAGAACAGACAGAGGAAGGGAACTGACAAAACCCCAGAGAAAGTCCTCATGCTTGACTACAAATCCTGCACAGCTGGATAGAAGCAGCTTGAGAAAAGGGGCACTAAAAGCAAAAGAATTTAGCGGACCAACATGGACTTGAAAACCTAGAGGGATTTGATAAATATGACCTGCTACAACATATTAAAATTACCACCAGACTTCTAAGTAAGATAAATGCATATAATAAACACATGATTACAAGTACTTCAGAATATATCTGCCATAGAATGTTCTAGATCAATGCGAGACTAAGATTCAAAAAAGACAATAAATAGATTGATTAAGATATATAAATACACATCTATCAGATTTCCATATATCAGATGTTATAGAAACAATCCAAAAATAAATGAGAATTAATTTGCCAATTGAATAAACCTTGTGTGGTTTTGCAGCAAGACCGGTATCTCTCAAGTTTTGGGGGCGTCGTTTCATCCCAGGATCTGGGCGAGGGCCTCCCCCTGATTTGGGGGCCTTATAGTACCTAGTTCATTGAACTGTTTTGGAAAGGATTAGGAGATGTGGCCTTGTTGGAAGAGGTGTGTCATTAAGGTGGGCTTTGGGGGTTCAAAAGCCCATGTCAGGCCCAGTCTCAGCTTTCTCTCTCCAATTTGTAGATGAAGTCTTAGCTACTGTGCCAGTGCTGGGTCTGACTGCCTACCTCTTGCCCTGTTCTCCACCTTGATAATCATGGACTCATCCTTTGGAGCTGTAAGAAAGCCCCCACTTAAATGCCTTCTTTTGGGCTGGAGAGATGGCTCAGAGGTTAAGAGCACTGACTGTTCTTCCGAAGATCCTGAGTTCAAATCCCAGCAACCACATGGTGGCTCACAAACATCTGTACGAGATCTGATGCCCTCTTATTGTGTGTCTGAAGACAGCCACAGTGTATTTAGATATAATAAATAATACATAATTTAAAAAAATGCCTTCTTTTATACGTTTCTTTGGTCATGGTGTCCCTTCACAGCAATAGGACATTAAGACAGGAAACGACTGCCTTTAATCAATTTTGTGTTTCTATACCTTGTTTAGTTTGATGTTGTTGCTGATCAAGCAGATTGGTTTGTTTGGTTTTTTATTTGTGTTTTGGTTTGTTTTTTGAGACTAGACAGGGTTCCTCTGTGTGTAGCCCTGTCTGTCCTGGAACTCACTCTGTAGAGCAGGCTAGTCTTGAACTCACAGAGATCACCTACCTTTGTCTCCTGAGTGCTGGGATTAAAGATCTGGGCTCTGATCAACAGGCTTTGTTTCTTCTTAAATGCCATTCTTGAATATGCCATCCTTCCTAAAATGTGGCTCACTAAGAAGATCCTTCCGTAGAACAGGAAGTGATTTCCATTATAGATCTTCACACGTGCAGAAACCTTAGTACAGGAACACCTGAAAGATGGGAAATCCAGACAATATGACTCCAAATTTAAAAAAAAAAAATCTGGAGCTGGGCGTGGTGGCGCACTCCTTTAATCCCAGCACTCGGGAGGCAGAGGCAAGCGAATTTCTGAGTTCGAGGGCAGCCTGGTCTACAGAGTGAGTTCCAGGATAGCCAGGGCTACACAGCAAAACCCTGTCTCGAAAAAAAAACAATAACAACAACAACAAAAAAATTAAGAAATTTTTGGCAGCAAGCAGGAAGGGTCACACCCGTGATCATGGAGGCAGAGGCTGTCAGGTCTCTGTTGGTTCAGCCTGGTCTACATACTGAGTTCTAGGACAGCCAGGGCTTTATAAATAGACTATCCAAACAAATCCATCCACCACCACTCCTCCAAGATAATTCCTGTGGCGCTTCTTACTTACATGTCATGCCTGGTTCTAAATTTTTTTCCTGCGAAGGTCTCTAAGTCAACATCTTTTCATGACCTGAATGAAGGACTCTGAGAGAACTCCTTGAACTGCTATAACTGACCATATTGACATAAGTATGCTGTTATCTACTGATAATGCAACTGGGAAATATATCAGTGTCCCACAACTCTTGTGTAGTTACAACAGGTCACTCTACAGATATCTGAAGGCTACTTCTGCTAACAGTACTGGGTCACCCCAAATGTCATGGGATGAGAAGCCACAGTTTCTATCTTCAAATCCTGCCTGTTACATTAAGTTTTTATCAGCTAACTTCTTCACAAAGACATGCTGATCATCAAGAAATAGTGTAATGCAACCTGGAGTGTACGAGCACAGGCCTTTAATCCCAGCACTCAGAGACCAAGGCAGGCAGATCTCTGTAAATTCCAGGACAACCAAGGCTATGTAGAGAAATCCTGTTTTTAAGAAAAGAAAGAGCGGCCGGGCGTGGTGGCACACGCCTTTAATCCCAGCACTTGGGAGGCAGAGGCAGG
>NC_034590.1:110337818-110353436 GCF_900095145.1 Mus pahari
AAAAAAAAAAAAACAAAAAACAAAAAAAAACAAAGAACAACAACAAAAAAAAAAAGAAGAAGAAGAAGAAGGAAGAAAGGAAGAGAGGGAGGGAAAAAGGAAGGAGGAAAAGAAGGAGCAAAGGAGAGAGAGAGAGAGAGAGAGAGAGAGAGAGAGAGAGAGAGAGAGAGAAATTGTAATGTTGGTCTAGCCTAGCACGCAGTTACTCACTCCACCCTTTATGTTAAAGATTCTCACAAACTAGCATAACCACAAACACCTAGACCACAAACACCCAGAAGAAGAACGCCTCTAGCGTCTGAGGAGATCTTTGTCTCTGATGGGAGATGACTGCATATTTGCACCCATTAGCCTGCCTCACACTATCACTTTTCCTTCCCTATATTTTTTGTTTTGTTTTGTTTGTTTGTTTTGGTTTTGTTTTTTTGAGACAGGGTTTCTCTGTCCTGGAACTCACTTTTGTAGACCAGGCTGGCCTCGAACTCAGAAATCCACCTGCTTCTGCCCCCCCCCCCAAGTGCTGGGGTTAATGGCGGCGAGCGCCACCACGCCCAGCGCTTCCCTGTATCTGTAACTTGAAGCTCCAGACTCAAGGGGTTGCTTTGCTGGGAAAGGTTCACTTTTGGGTTCTTGGTCAAAACAAAAGGTTTCTTTCTTCCTTACCCATTGCTCTCTTTCTAGAGTCCTGGGTCTCAACAAGTGACAGTGGCATTCATTGGAACTGTTCTGACTCCATCACCCCAGAGAAGTGTGCCAGAGTCCCTGTCTCCAGCTCTAGAAGCCCTGTACTCTCCCTAGAGATCGAGAAAGCATCTGGAAAGCAGAACTTGTCTTGTCCCAGGGCACCGGCACCATGGGAACAGAGGAAGCCATGTCTAGGAACACTCAGACACGGTGGAGGTCCTGGTGAAAGCGGCTGGATAGAGTGAGTGCACGGCTTCAAGGAGACAGACTGTCGTCGGGCAGTGGCAGGAGAGAATTACAACACAGCATAGCCAGGAGAAGCCCTGAGGGGTGCTGAGAGGACAGCCAACACTGAACTTGAAGCTCCTTACAAAAGAGCCGCGGTTTTATCCATCATGTACCGACCGATCGATGGCCTAACTGGTGCAAGCGACGATCAGCAAGTAGAGTTCCAAGGTTGGCTCTGGACAGGGTTTTGTCACCAACAACAGACTGTCCCGGTCCACAGATCTGTGCCTCCCTGAGCCCAGGAGTATGTGTGAAGTATGAGTGAATTAATTGATTTTCTGTTCAAGACTTGCTAAATTTTACTAAGAGTTTGTGCTTATAAAGAGGGGGAGGTCCATCCACCACCAATCCATTCTTGGTGCCTGTCCTACAGGTGCAAGCTGAGCCTGTAGGTGGATCTTCAGGATGCTGTCTCCTGAATATCTCTAGAGTCTCTCTCAGCAGGTAGCAGTGTCTTGGAGAAGAGCAGGCAGGTGTAGAACAATAGAGCCATCTAGGTCGGAAGGCCCCACTCCAGGTGGTCTCAGGTTCAGTGGCAGCAAGGGCAAAGTCAGCCTTTCCAGGCTGGGGGAGGCAACAAACATGGCCCTCTCAGGAGCCACACTGATCACAGTCTTCATGCCCTTCATCTCACACCACTAGACTTTAGCCCACTACAAAGAACTCGACGCCTGCTTTCCTGTCTTGTGTGCCTAGTGAATAACGGTTTTCTCTTCAACAAACCTTGTCCTTGTCATGATTGGCACCAAGTGGTGACACATCTTCCAGGAAAATTTACCCAGCCATGTTTCTCTAAATATGGAGTTCCGGCTTTCCTCAGAGCACACTACGGCTGCCAGACTCTCACTTCTAACCATGAAAAAGGTGAAGGAAACAGAACTCGGTTATATTTTACACAATGCCACCATAAAAACTGGAAACAGAGAACATGTATATTAACAGAGCGCAGGAGGCCTGAGGACTTGAGAGAGAGATGCTACACCCTTCCTACAGAGGGTGCAATGACCTCCCCAGACTACCTCCACTTCTTATCCCTCAGCCAGAGGACTGCTCATCAGGTATGGGGGAGGGGGGCGCGAATCTCACTCAGCTTGGCCTGCTCAGCCTCTCTGTCTCCCTCAGAAAGAACAGGAGACACTGAGGCACGATTGGAAAAGTCACCGCCCTGCAAGGACTTGAAATACAGCAGTCATACAACTTCTATTTGAAGCTCACCTTCACGAGAGCCACCAGCAGTAGTAGTACCATGACAACCATCATACCTACAGCATGCCAGCCATCACCAGCTCTTCTACAAAGCCAGTGAACTCAAACTCTGGGAAAACTCAGGCGGCAGGAGAGAAACTGGGACTTTACAGCACCTACTGATAAAACCTGGTCTTGGGGGCTGGAGAGATGGTTCAGTGGTTAAGAGCACCAACTGCTTTTCTGAAGGTCCTGAATTCAAATCCCAGCAACCACATGGTGGCTCACAACCATCCGTAATGAGATGTGATGCCTTCTTCTGGTGTGTCTAAAGACAGCTACAGTGTACTTACATATAAATCAATCAATCAATCAATCTTTAAATGAATAAAAAATAAATCTTTTTTTGTTTGTTTGTTTGTTTTTCGAGACAGAGTTTCTCTGTATATAGCCCTGGCTGTCCTGGAACTCACTTTGTAGACCAGGCTGGCCTCGAACTCAGAAATCCGCCTGCCTCTGCCTCCCAAGTGCTGGGATTAAAGGCGTGCGCCACCATGCCTGGCTTGTGCTGGCTAGTTTTATGCCAACTTGACACAAACTAGAGTCCTTTGAGAAGAGAGAACCTCAACTGAAAAAAAAATGCCTTCCTTAGCTAGCTGATGATGGCTCATCTTTTAGCTGTCTTCAGACACACCAGAAGAGAGCATCAGAACTCATTAAGGATGGTTATGAGCCACCATGTGGGTGGTGGAATTTGAACTCAGAACCTTAGGAAGAGCAGTCAGTGCTCTTAACCACTGAGCCATCTCACCAGCCTCATGGTGGGATGATTAACAACTTTTTTTTTTAAAGATTTATTTATTTATTTATTTATTTATTTATTTATTTATTTATTTATTTATTATATGTAAGTACATTGTACCTGTCTTCAGACACTCCAGAAGAGGGCATCAGATCTTGTTACAGATGGTTATGAGCCACCATGTGGTTGCTGGGATTTGAACTCCGGGCCTTTGGAAGAGCAGTCGGGTGCTCTTACCCACTGAGCCATCTCACCAGCCCCCGATTAACAACTTTTAATCCTAACACTTGAGAGACTGAGACAGGCAGATCTCTGAGAGTCAAGGCCAGCCTGGCCTACAGAGCAAGTTCCAGACCAGCCTGTGCTAAAAAATAAAATAAAATAAATTAATTAACTAATTAATTAAAAGAAAATAAAAAATGCTTCCACTAGATTGGCCAGTGGGCAAGCCTGTGAAGCATTTTCTTGATTAATGCGTGAGAGTCTAGTCAATGTGGGTGGTGCCAACCCTGGACTGGTGGTCCTAGGTGATGTCAGAAAAAAGGCTGAGCAAGTCCTGAGGAGCAAGCCAGTGAGCAGCACCCTCTCCTCCATGGCCTCTGCTTCAGTTCCTGTCTTCAGTTCCTGCCCTGACTTCCCTCAGTGATAAAGTGTAGCCTGAGAGTTATACGCTGAAATAAACCGTTTACTTGCCCAGTTGCTTCTGGCCTTAGCGTTTTATTTATCACAGCAACAGTGTTGCAATCAAACACATGAGATTTACCTAAGGACTGCTATTGTGTTTTCAGGCTCCATTTTGATCATAAGGTGAAATGAAGTTCAAGTTCCCAGGCTCTAGGGAGCCGGGGACTTTCCAGGTGACTTGCCAACTTCCTTCCTATTCTTTAGTCCCGCAAAGCATAACAATTGTTCTCAAGGAGGACGAGAAAGAACATTGATTCTGACGCATTGTAATAGTATCTTGCACTCGCTTGCAGGCTAACTGTATCTTGCATTCAGATGCATACAGTGGGTTTTGTGATCGGTTCAGGTGATTCTGACTGATGAAACATTGTGACAGTATCTTGGCACAGATGCTTATGGGCTTTATGATCTTTCTGCTTAAAAATAGTTACTAAGATGAAGTTGGGGACCCAGTCAGCTCCCAAGTCTATGCTGTTGTCTCTGACTAGGCAGTTTTTGCTGCCTAATTCAATAAAGATCTTGCTTTGCATGGACTCCTGTGACTACTTGGGTTGTTTTGGGTTTTTGGATCCCCCAAAAAGAAAACCTAAGACAGAATTCAAGGTCAGCCTGGGCTTTGTAGTGAGACTCTATTAATACATACAGATATGTTTGATGCTACAGCTGAGGGAGAGTGGGACTAAAGGCAAAACCATGAGGCAGGGAGGGACAGCTGGGGACACTGGGGAAGGCCTGCAGTACCAGGAGACACGTAGGCTCAGGTGAGTGCAGATTTGAATATAGAAACCTATTTGGAATTCTAGAGAACAGGAAAGTAAGAGATGGTTCTTAAAAGATTATCAACACCGGCAAACACAGGGAAAACAGAGGAGACTAAATTATGGAACCAGAATCAAAACAGGCCATGATCATAAGGATCATAAACACTTTAAATAAGGGGTCTGGAGAGATGGCTCAGCAGTTAAGAGGACTGACTGCTCTTCCAGGAGTCCTGAGTTCAATTCCCAGCAACCACATGGTGGCTCACAACCATCTGTAATGGGATCAGATATTGTCTTCTGGTGTATCTGAAGACAGCTACAGTGTACTCACGTACATAACATAAATAAATTTTTAAAAACTTTAAATAAATAAACAAATAAGTAATAAATGGAAGGGGGTTAGAGATGGCTCAGTGATTAAGAACACTGGCCATTCTTCCAGAAAACTCAGGTTCAATTCCCAGCACCCATGTGGCAGCTCACAACTGTCTGAGGACCCAATGCACTCACACAGATAAACATGCAAGTGAAACACCAATACACATAAAATAAAAATAAATAAATCATTAAAAGTAAATAAATAAAAGGGCTGGTTAGATGGCTCCAAGATTGTCGACTGAGTTCAGGCTCTGGGATCCACTTTCTGGAAGAAGACAACTTCCTACAAATTGTCCTCTGACCTCCACATTCATGCTTTGGTACCTGCATGCAACCATATGCGCGTGTGTGCGCGCACGCACTAAATAGATAAACATGCAATCTGGAATTAGAGAGCAGCGGTCATGAGGATGTACTCTGACTTGTTCACAGGCAAATCAATGACTTAGATGACAGGGACAAACCACAAGACAGGCTCAATCATGCTGATTCAAGAAGAACAGGCAAGCCGGGGCGTGGTGGTGCACGCCTTTAATCCCAGCACTCAGGAGGCAGAGGCAGGCCTGGTCTGCAAAGTGAGTTCCAAGACAGCCAGGCCTATACAGAGAAACCCTGTCTCAGAAAAAAAAAAAGAAAGAAAGAAAGAAAAAGAAAACAAAAGAAGAAGAACAGACAAGCTGACAAGTCCAAGAAATAAGAGCACAGACTGACGGGCAGCCTGTCACCTCCCCACAGACACAGGCCCAGGTGGCCTCTTCACTAAATACCATCAAGTATTTTCTCAAAGAATCAATATCAAGTCCACACAAGCTCGGTTTCAAAGGAAACAAACACAGGGACTAACAGAAAGTGCGTGGGGATTTCCCAACACACCTTCCAGGGCCAGGACTAACTGGATCCTAACAAGAAGAAGGAAAAAAATGCATCTCATAAAAAGAAAACCACTGACAGTATTGCATTTTAGGGCAGGAGTCCTATCAAAGTGAATCCAGTAACACACCTGGGCAATGGCATCCCGCGCGACCCGGGGTTTCTCCCGGGGCACATTTGCTCCAAGCCAGAATTGAGCTCTCTGTTGCCTTAGAGGTTTTCTCTTAAAACTACAGTTATTATCTCCCCTTTTAGGAGAGTGGCAAGAGATTTTCTTAAAAATGATTTCTTCTTCTAGAAGAAAATGCAAATTAGTTCTGTTGGCAACTCTTCTAGGCTCTGCCCAACAGCTACCTGGCAAAGGCTTGCTTCTCCACCCTCCAGGTGTGAGCCAACCCAGCTTATAAGAAGGACTGCAGGACTACCTGCAGTCTGTCTCTCTCCTCCCTCCCCCTCTCCTCCTCCTCCTTCCTCTCTCTCTCTCCCCCCCCACCCCCGTCTTTTCTCTCTCTTCACCCATTGTTCTCAGTCAGACTCATCTTCCTTCCTTCCTCTCTCCTCTCTTTCTGACCCTCTCTGTCCCCCTCCTTTCTCTGCCTCTAACCCTTTTCCAGGTCCCCTTCCCTTCCCCCAATAAACTTCCTTTTGTACTAGGCCTGTCTCATGATGGTGATCCCTCAGGGGAACACCTTGGCCAGCCTGCTGAGGTGCTCCCTCCCGCTGAGGTGCTCCCTCATTATAACTACACCCAGAGACATGCAGAGCCAGATCATTCCTCTTAGGCAGAAAGAGCTCTAATAACAGTGCCATATGGAGGTTGTATAAGAAGGACTGACTCCCAGGCCTGTGGTGGGAGAAACAAAAGGTGTACTTGATGAGGTTTCTTGGGCGAATAGGTCTTACACTAGGAGGAAGCCTTAATTAATGTGTGACCTATATGATGTGTTTTATAAAAAGGTCAAAGATATGTTTTATAGGGTGCAGTATGGTGAGGTGGGAGGGGTGCCTCAGTGGGCCTATGCTGAGACATCCCTTCCCCCTGAGGTACCAGCCATACGACAGGTAGAGTATGGAATAGTTTATCTGGGGGCATGGGAAGGGGAGTTGAGAAAGCAGTAGCGGCAGAGAAAGAGAGGGGATGAAGGAGAGAGAGAGAGAGAGAGAGAGAGAGAGAGAGAGAGAGAGAGAGAGAGAGAGAGGAGGCCAGAGCCAAGAAAGAGGAAAGGGAAGAGAAGGGGAAAGGGGTCAGGGAACATGAAGGGGGTAAGAGAGAGAAAAGGGGCAGAGAGAGGGAGGAGGGGCCAAACAGTCCCTTTCATAGCAAGTCAGGCCTACCTGGCTGTTGCCTGGTAACTGTTGAGCGGAGCCTAGAAGGACTGCAACCCTATGTAACAGGGAGGGAGCGCGGGACTTAGGATACATGACAGGGATCACTCTTTGGGGATAAGCCAGTAGGGCTTGGTTAGTGTGTGACCTGCAATATCTAAGTCTCGTCAGGCAGCCTTGAACCCTGGGAGGCAGGGGCTCTGGGACAGCTCTGGCCTGCTCTCAACAGCCCTTTCCTGGTTGTGGTGATGATGTCACTCATTGTCGCTTGCAGGCTTGGAGTTATTCAGATAACTTAAATCCTGAGCGCACAAAAAGCTGTAGGAGTGCCTGCTGCTGTCTCCTCAAACTCCTACCTCATGGCTATTGTTGGTATTCTGTCTGGACTCCACCCCCACAGTTACCTGGCAGCAGCCAGGTGGGCCCGGCCCACTATACAAGGGGCTGCTTGGCCCCCTCCTCTCTCTCTTACTCTCTTGCCTCTCTTTCCTCTCTGTTGCCTCTTGCCCCCTTGCTCCCCCTCTCTCCCCATTCCCTCCCCCCTCCCCCACATGGCCATGGCAGGCCTCTACTCCTCTAGTCTCTCCTCTCTGCCTTTCACTGCCTCTGCTACTCTCTTAACTCCCCTCCCCATACCCTAAATAAACTCAATTCTATACCGTCCTGTGGCTGGTCCCTCAGGGGGAAGGGATGCCTTGGCATGGGCCCACTGGGGCACCTCCTTCCCCCATACCTCACCACCACCCCCCCATAGAACATATCTTAATAGCTCTTTCTCTTTTTATGATCACAAGAGCTATGGGAGGCAAACTCTTACTCCTTGTGGCTATGGGAGGCAGGTTGAACAGAGACTTCATGGGAGTGGCCTTCCGGGTACACACCCAGAGCTGTAACTTAAAACTGCAATTTCTCCTCTCCTTGGTCTCTAGGAAACACACCAACTCACAAAGCGTCTTCTGAGAAGTTTTTTTTTTGTTTTTTTGTTTTTTTTATATTACATTACATTACAGGAAGCTACTGCCATGCTGGTCTCTAGATCCTCTCCAGTACCCACTTCCCACCCTGTCCTGGCTCATGACACTCGTGTCCCCCCAAAGAAGGACATGCACAGCAGCAGCATGAAGTGGCCATGCTCAGGGGACCACACTGGCTCTACAGCCACGATAACCACCACCGTCAACGTGCCCAGTGAGGTCTCAGTGCCTGGCTACCTTGTCTGGTCCCTGTTTAGCACACTCTTCATGAACCTTAACTGTCCAGACTTTGTGGCCTATCCTGGATGGTGATGGTAGAGGAGGAAAAGCAGGAGTCTGAGACCGTATGTTTGAGCCTGAGGCTCTACCTGCCCAAATAGCACCTGGTGTGTGTTGGGGGAGGGAGGCGCCTCTGCTATGGCTGAATGACAGTCTGTTTGCCTGGTCCTACTGTGTGTGCCAGGGACTTGGAGGATGATACCTTGGAGACTCTCCTGGGCAGATACAAGGTGATGTTGCCAGGATACTCTTGGGGTCAGATTGTCCCCACCCCCCCCACCTCCCCCACCCCCAAGCCTAGAAGAATTCTTACTGTCCAGTTCATGAAAGGCCTTTTCACCTTGCAGACTGGGCACAGACAGGACTCACAGGAAACAGAAACCCAAATGTAAAACGCCAAGATGTCTGTGCTAGGAACTCCCGCACAGTCTGCGTGTGTGAAAGGGGAACAGGGCCCCTGGCCTAACAGAGGCTGCACTGGGAGTGGAAGATGGGGAACTGAGTTGGAACATTCTCAGCTCACTGGCTCCTGGGCACCTCACCATCTGTTTTCCTCCAGTCCTGGCACAGGAAATGACTGGGGCTAAATGGAAGGCTTTTGGCTCCCTGCTGCGGGCAGTGGTTAACAGCATGCTGGGTAGGGGCCTCTTTTCAAATAATTGGCCTTTCCTGGAAAGGTAGGGCAGAGAGAACTGTCAATCTCTACTGCCATTCCCCCATGGTGCCCAAGAAACGTGCCAATCCTGACCCAGACAATCCTCAGACCTTGACCTTGGGTGGATGACCACTGCTTGATCTCAAAGAGAAAGAAGTCTGTTGTGCTGACAAACTTTGTCCGGAATTCCAGGGTGGCCCTGGAATGAGGGTCCGGGTTCCCTGAACTCAACGGATGATGAGATGGGAGTTGGACATCCTCCCCTTTCCTCTGCCCACCCACCTCCCACAGCCTTGCTCGGGTTTATTCCTAGTTCTGTGGGTCGGTTCCTGGGCTTAGTGGCAGCTGTGTGTGAAGGCAGATAGTCAACAGGAAGGAGGCTCAGCACTCAGGCATCCCCTGATGGTGGTTGGCAACGTTGGAACAGGTCCTTTTCTAGATTCCTTGCTGAACACTGTTCAGTGCAGTCCTCGCTTCCCCTGCAAATTTACTGGAGTTTTCTGGAGGGCCCAGTGTTGGTGCAAGGATTCCAGTCCTGTGCTCGAAGGATAAAATGTGTGAGTCCTGGAAGACTATTCTAGTGAGCTTAGTAGGGCCACACTGGGCGTGTCTTAAAGAGACTGAGGCCCTAAAGACAGTGAAGACAGGATCCCAGTGGGAAAGTTGTCTTACAGTAGGCTTGGCCAGAATGAGTCCTCAGGAGAAATCAAGGCCTGTTCCATTTGCATCAGCCAGTTGAAATTAAGTTTTGCTAACTATTAAAAAAATTACGGGGCTGGAGAGATGACTCAGTGGTTAAGAGCACTGACTGCTCGTCCGAAGGTCCTGAGTTCAGATCCCAGCAACCACATGGTGGCTCACAACCATCTGTAATGGGATCTGGTGCCCTCTCCTGGTGTGTCTGAAGAGAGCAATAGTGTACTCATACATAAAATAAATAAATCATTAAAAAAAGAAATTACACAGAACAAAAGTAATTGGTTGGGCTGGAAAGATGGCTCAGTGGTTAAGAGCACTGACTGCTCTTCCAGAGGTTCTGAGTTCAATTTCCAGCAACCACATGATGGCTCACAACCATCTGTAACGGGATCTGATGCCCTCTTCTGGTGTGTCTGAAGAGAGCAATGGTGTACTCATATGCATAAAATAAATAAATAAATCTTTAAAAAAAAAAGTAATTGGTTTCCAACATTATATAATCACTTTGCTGTACAAACTAATTTACAATCTTGGGGTTTTCTGTTTAGTTCCTCAAACGGCTGAAAGGCCACTGGAGAGTGAGCCATCAATTAAAACTCCTCCCTCAGGGTTGTGCTGGGGACAGTTTGAAACCAATAATTGTCAGACAGGACACAACAGCATTCCAGGATCTGATGGGTACCAGCACACACAGGCTCCAGGTGGGATCCTTGACCCAAGACCAAAGCCCTGCTATGTTCTGCTATGACTACAGCAAGCAGCAGCTGGCATCCCAAAATCATCATTAGTTGATGACTAGAGTCCAAAAATATCAATCATAGCAGGAGGTTAAGTGAGCCAGGGCCAAAGACACAAATAACAATTAAAACAGTAGCAAAGGTTATGGAAGCCCAGGTCATACGATCATTAACTGGATGGTCCCACGGTTTTAAAGTTTTATTTGATACTGCGAAGGGTGTAATGTCTCTGGATTCAGTCTTTGAGGAAGGCCGGAATTTTTAATTTTAATCTATGAGGTTTAGATACTTTACTCTTTTATATACTCTTTTATAATGAAACTTATGTAAACGGCAAGAGAGATTCTGTTGCTTAACTGTTTGAATTTATCAGATTCTGAGAGACAACACACATGAGTCTGCATTCAAGGAAATAGGGGTGAAAAACGCGGTGACTTAACTCTGGGTGATAAGGGTGCTTAGGACGGCCATAGCTGCCAATAACTGAGAAAACCGTCAGCCAGAGGACAAAGAAGCAGGCCTGGGGCATGATGGAAGAGAGCAGAGAGGGAGGAAGGCAGGGACTTCCTGTGGTGGGGGTGTGGGGGGGAGGTGTCGGGGCCCTGTGGGAGAGAGGAGGGAACAGAGGGAAATCTGCTTTGCGTTATGACAGGTTCTGGAACCAAAACGTGGGTTCTGCTGCTACCTGTGGTTACAGATGCCAATGATAGAGGCTGGAACTGATATCTATATCTATATCTATATCTATATCTATATCTATATCTATATCTATATCTATATCTATATCTATATCTATATCTATATCTATATCTATATCTATCAGCTTATTCAGAGAGCCAACGATTCGAGATGATGGGGGACTGGGGTCTGTTTCCAGGGCGGGAGAAATGAGTCACCAGTGAGCAGCACTGACTGCTCTTTCAGAAGACCCAAATCCCATCCCCTGCACCCGCTGGGCAACTCACAACCATCTGTAACTCCAGTCCCAGAAGACCCAACACCCTCTTATGGCCTCCCCAGGAAACAGACACACAAGAGGTCCACAGACATACATACAAGCAAAACACCCATACAGATAAAATTTTAGGAATTAAGGAGTCTATCTTCTATCTCATCTCCAGCCAGAAAATGCAAAGGGGGAAAGGAAGGGGGGATAACGCTGTCAGTCACTGCTCCTTGGTCAGGTGGTCAGGCACACTGTAAGACTTGTGACTCCTGTGTTTCCCTCCCCCTCGTCCACTGTGATCTACCCCAAATCTGTGCACTCCTGAATAGAGACTTTTCTTGAGCTTCTAAGTCAGGTGAGTTTCTGCTGGTTCCAACCTCGTTCCACTCCCGGGGCATCTGGGTTAGAAGGGGGTAACTAGGAAGAAACAAAACACTTTTAACAGTGTGTAGGTGCTAAGCTGGTAACAACACTGTGTGTGCAGATTCTTTCTTACAGCACGGATGATGATGTGCAAGGTGGCTCAGGGAGGAAAGAGTACTTGCCACCAAACTCAAAGACCCAGGTATCCGGTGACTGCCTCAGGTAAGATCATCTTCCTGCACGTGTTAAAGCATAGAAACAGAGGTGACCCGGGGGGTCCCTTAACCATTCCAGGAACTCAGAGTAACTGGCTGACTGAATTCCTGAAGCTACATTCTCCCCAAATCACTTCTGCATCCTTACAGAGAGCAGCTTTAGAAAGTCACATCAGGGACTTGGAAAAGGTCTCCGAGGACAAAGTCCTTGCCGCTCATGACTGAGGAGTAGTTTGGCTTCTCAGAACTCATGGAAATGCTGAGCAGGTAAAACATTCCCTGTTACCCCAGAGACTAGGAGGCAGATATGGGGGATCCTGGACCAAGATGGCTTAGCTAGACTAATGAAATCAGTGAGCTCTGAGTTCAAATGAACATATATGGTGGAGAGCAATAAAGCAAACACTCCATGTCAACCTCTGATCTCCACATACATGTACATACATGTGGATGTACACCAGAACATACATGTAGTCTGTATGCATGGTACAAGTTTGCAAAAGAGGAGTCTACAGACTTTAAAATTTCTGGAACTCAGATGTTAGACTGTGAAAGGCAAATGGGATAAGGGGATATCTTTTTCATCTGGGGCTGGAGTCACCCAGAAGCAGACCAAATGTCAAGTGACGGAAAGGTGGTCTCAGGAGTGTCTCTTCGTGTCATGTAGAACAAGAAATATTTGCAATAGACACAAAAGAAATATTCTATTGTTGGCAATAGAAAGTAATAAACTCAGGCTGGGCGTGGTGGCGCAATCCTTTAATCTCAGCACTTGAATGGCAGAGGCAGGTGGATTTTTGAGTTCGAGGCCAGCCTGGTCTACAAAGTGAGTTCCAGGACAACCAGGGCTATACAGAGAAACCCTGTCTCGAAAACAAAACAAAACAAAACAAAAAACAAACAAACAAAAGTAATAAGCCCTATCTAAGCCTTCGTCTGTGTCACTAAAGGGAGGACTGTAAGCAAGGAGGAGTGGTATCTCATCAAATTCCCTTAGCAATTACAAGTTTCCTTCTTGGCCAAACTCAAGAGAACTCAGTCCCACCGAGTTTCTAGGCAAAAAGAGGAAACCAACAAAGAGAGGAATTGACAATCCTCATCTCCTCGCCATCAATCAAAGGAAGAAGGGACATAGGTGACAGCAGAGATTAACTGGGGGTTTTAAGTAGCCACAAGTGAAGGGAAGTGGTAAGAGGAGGGTTTCACAATGAGGAAAGTACAGAGGCCCTGCAATAGGGAACGTGACCAGAAGAGAAATGCTTTGTTGATTTCCAAGACATGCAAGTAAGAAGATTCAGGAGGGACATAGAGCTTTCCCAAGCTCCAGGAAAGAGGAGACAAATGGTCTCATAGAGAGGGGGCTCCTCCATCTTGCCTTTGATCATCTGAACCATGGCACCAAGATATTACAGGATCACTTAGTTTTGGTTATTTTCTTTCTTTTTTCTTTTTTCTTTTTTTTTGGGGGGTGGGGGTAGGGGGAGGGATTACTAATTTTAAAAGCAAAACAAATTAAGGCATATACTCCAGGGCTGGAGAGACGGTTCAGTAATAATAGCACAGGTTGTTCTTCCAGAAGACCCAGGTTCAATTCCCATCACCCACATGGCAGTTCACAATTGTCTGCTACTCCAGTTGCAGAGAACCTCTCACCCTCACACAGACATACATGAAGGCAAAACAGCAATGCACATAAAATTAAAAATTTAAATAAATAAAATAAAATATAAAAATTAAATTAAAAATTTAAAAACAAAATAAAAAAGCAGAAACAAACAAACAAAGCAGGTACTCCAGCAATTGAAAGGATGGGGTGGGCAGACAGCCCAGTGGAGTCAACCTTATGGATTTAAATATTTTATAAACATTTATGAGGTAGATGTCAAATTCATGAGGTAAGGTTGACTTTTTTTTTTTTTTCCTTCCAGAATCATAGTAGATTAGACCTTCCTTTTAGGGTGTAGCTGGCCTGTCCAATTCCTGAAACTGAGTTCTCTCTTTCTGAATCGTCTTTGGACTCCCATAGAGAATCACTTTAGCGAGTGCAGGCTGCCAGATCTGAGACAGGAACCCGGCATATGGTAACTGGCTCATAGAGAGGATCTTGGGAGCAGGGGTCTCATAGCAGAGGCAGCAAGAAGAAAAAAGTGCAGTGCGTTCGTGAGACATTTGGGCAAGAAGATTCTTCTTGCAGGTGAGGGGATGCGGTAAAGAAACTGCCGACATGACGGCTCCACTCTCCGGGGGAAGGATTTTATTGTGAGTAAGAGAGAGAACCTAACCAGAGGCATCTGGAAGAAGTCCAGAGCGGAGAGCAAGGAGAGCAGACTGGACATGGCCAGGGACGCAGGAGGAACAGTGGAGATAGCAAGAGACAGAGACTGGCAAGAGATAGCAAGTAGGAAGAGAAGAGTGGAGGGAGTGGCAAGAGAGGACACAAGAGGAGGTGGCCAGGTGTAAGATGGATGCAAAGATGCCTGCAGGGAGGCTTGTAAACAAGAAGGAGTTTAGGTTAGTGGAAATGAGAAGGGCTGGACTAATTGATGGATAAGCACTCATGCCTTTTCAGAAAAGCCAGGTGGAAGGAATCCAAACCGCCTTCCATTCAATGTGATACTGGAGTGACGCTTGAGCCTTTCAAGGGTGCACACCCATGCTTCGTGCATGTGTATGACTGGAAAGTGTTCTAGAGCCTTAGTTCCTGATACAGTAGCAACATCCTAATTGAACCATCACCCAGTAGTTTTAACCATAAAAGGATGTTGTGACCACTGGGAGACACAACTACCAAGACTCAGCTGCCATTGTCCTTGGTGCTCTCAGGTCTAACCACTTGCCTATGGAGTTATTATCAGCTCTTCACACTTTTCGTGACCAGATGTTTCTGGTTGTAGTAGTTAGTGCATGTCTTCAGCCTTAAATGAGGAAAGGTTAGATCAGATGAGTCTGTCAAACCGGTGGAGGTTATAGTTCAGAACAAAAAAAGTCTCTTTAATCAACATAGTAAGGCCCTGTCTTCTGGAGGAGGGGGAGGGGGAGGGGGAGGGAGGGGAGGAGGGGGAGGGGGAGGAGGAGGAGGAGGCATTGAGCCATTAACAACCATTATCGGAACATGGATTCAGATGGCTTAAATGTACCTTCCTTGACTTAGTCTTCAAGAAGTGTGGAATGGCCCTTTGGGTCTTCGCGCTCGGCAGAGCAAGGTCGTGAAGAAAGGAGAGTTAGATGGTATGGCCATTTCTTCTGCCTTCCGTGTCTGCGTCCCTCGAAGAACTTCCAGCAGCGACATGTTGGGCCAGAGTATCCGGAGGTTCACCACCTCCGTGGCCCGTTGCAGTCACTATGAGGAGGGTCCAGGGAAAAATTTGCCATTTTCAGTGGAAAACCAGTGGCAGTTGCTGGCTATGATGACCGTGTACTTTGGTGGATTTGCTGCACCTTTCTTTATAGTAAGGCACCAGCTACTTACAAAATAAGGATATTTAATTCATCCCTTTAACAGAATGAAGAAAGTTTAAGAGATGATCTGAAAATTGGATTAAACTCTTGAACTCTTAAACTAGAAAAAATTGTAAATAAACTAATGACATTAAAAAAACAAAATTAAAAACAAAAACAAAACAAAACAAAAAAAAGCATGGGATGGAGAGTTGGATCAGTGGTTAAGAGCACTGACTGCAGCCGGGCGTGGTGGCACACGCCTTTAATCCCAGCACTTGGGAGGCAGAGGCAGGCAGATTTCTGAGTTCGAGGCCAGCCTGGTCTACAAAGT
>NC_034590.1:110354281-110357311 GCF_900095145.1 Mus pahari
AGAGAGAGAGAGAGAGAGAGAGAGAGAGAGAGAGAGAGATCTGATGCCCTCTTCTGGTGTGTCTGAAGACAGCTACAGTGTTCTTACATATAAATAAATAAATCTTAAAAAAAAAAAAAAAAAAGCAAAGAAGTGTGGGACTGGAAAGACGTGCAACAGGGGATTCAGTCTGGACTAGAGTGAGGTCAAGATGTGCCCAAACCCTGACAATCTCACCCTAAGACCAGCAGCAGGGGTAGAACTGCTTCACCTAGCTCTGGGCTTACATGGCCCAGTGCACATAAGCCTTAAGGTCCCTGTGTCTGCCACCTTTGAGCTAGTCACATAGCCCAGTGGCCAAATGACAGGTTAAACTTCCTCTCTCCCTATAAGAATATGTCCAGCAGGCACATGGGATTCCTCTTCATGCAAATGGAGCATACCCAGCACCTCACCCCCAAAACCTCCTCCCACTCCCCAAAGTTTATATAGCCCTGGTTCACTCCCAATGAAGACAGCGGTTTCCCTAGAAACTGTCTTTGGAAATGGCTGTCTCTTTCCCACTCAGCTGAGATCCTGCTAACCCACCTGCTCAGTTAGGTTTCCTTCTTTCCAGTCCAGCCTCTGTCTGTTTAAGCGTCATTCCTTCCGGTCCAGCCTAGTGCACAGTGGTGCCTGGATACCTGGAAGGTAGAGGCAGACCCAGGCTGGCAAAGGAGGTAGTTTGCATTCTATACAGCTTGGGGTCAAACAGTGCTGAAAGAAATGACATTTCCCTGTATTCCCTGCTTCAGAAGGCTTCCGTGTCCTAAAAGGATACGCCTCACTGCAAGGAAGTATGTGCCTCTGAAGGGGCTTGTTTTGTGACTTGGCCTTGGTCCATATCTTGGGATTCTGTGAGATCAAAGAGCTAAAGTTCAGCCCCTATCCCCAAAGCTATGAAAGGGGCACAAGGGCTGCCTGTGCTTACCCTAAAGTGTTTGTTGTTGTTGTTGTTGTTGTTTGTTTTTGATTTTCAAGACAGGGTTTCTCTGTGTAGCCCTGGCTGTCCTGGAATGGAACTCACTTTGTAGACCAGGCTGCCTCGAACTCAGAAATCTGCCTGCCTCTGCCTCCCAAGTGCTGGGATTAAAGGTATGCACTACCATGCCCAACTACCCTAGAGTGTTTATCGGTAACATCTAGGGTAGGGGGAAGTGATGAAAGAGTGATTTTCCCCTTAGTACCACGTGGTACTGCCACCTACAGAGTATGATGTGTCTACTGGTCTGTGAATGAAAACTGTTACTGAGGCCACTTGTAGCGAGAACTTTTCCCCTGGGAGATATGAATAAACATCTCTCTCTTCTTTATTAGACTCCAGTGATCAAAGTACAATTCTACCCAAACCTAATTTGGTGAACCAATGAGATTATTGTTGACTATTTAGCATAGGTAAGGAATTACTTTAAAAGCATGGATCATTCCAAAGCAGCCACACACCACACACACACACACACACACACACACACACACACACACACACACACACGCAGAGTCTAGTTGTACTGGTGGAGTGCCCCTCCAATTAACTTCTTCTACTCACCATATATTCTTTCACCTCCTGAGACTCCGAGGCCACGTGCAACTACTACAGAATTACAGCTGGCATGGAGCACAAGACTAAGTGGCTGGACTCTCTGGTGAGTTCCAGTGACTCTCCCCTACTATGAAGGATTCTCAACTGTTGATAATCCTTATCCAAATTCCAGAGGAAGTATCATATTTGTCTTGGTTAAGGTTTTACTGCTGTGAATAGACAACATGACCAAGACAACTCATAAAAAAAAAAAAAACAACAACAACATTCAATTGGGGCTGACTTACAGGTTCTGAGGTTCAGTCCATTATCATGAGGGTGGGAAGCATGGGAGCAGCCAGGCAGGCATGGTGCTGGAGGACCTGAGAGTTCTACATCTTATTCCAAAGACGAACAGAAGACTGGCTTCCAGACAGCTAGGAGAAGGTTCTCTAAGCCCACTCCCACTGCGATACACTTCCTCCAACAAGGACACACTTATTCCAACAAGACCACAGCTTCCAGTAGTGCCACTCCCTGGGTCAAGCATATTCAAACCACCACAACATTCCATGGCTGAGAGGAGACAGAAGCATTTTAGACTGTCAAGGGGTCATTCAGCCCCATCTCATGTGTCTGTCATATGTGAGATGTCAACTGAAGAGACAGGCTGCTAACTTACCAAGTAGTAAATTTTAAAGAGCTAGTGTTCTTTCTCTCCTCTCTCCTTCTCCCTTGACTAACAATTAGACCAAAGCATCCTAGTTCATAAAGAATTAAACTCCTTAGTATGAATGAGATGTTCCCCATATCTCATACATTTGAATAATTGATACCCAGTTGGGTCACCAACTAACAGGAGATATGGCCTTGTTAATGGATGTGTGTCATTGGGAGCAAGCTTTTAGATCTCAAAAGCCACACACATTCCCAGTTGTCTCTCTCTGCTTCCCATTGTGGACTGAGATGTGAGCTTTCAGTTTGTGCTCCAGCCAACACATCTGCAGCCTTCTACCACACTCTCTCACCATAATAGACTCTGGAATGCTCTTAGTGCTCAGGAACCATAAGCCAAACAAATCCTTTCTTCCATAAGTTGCCTTGGTCAAGGTGCATGAGGATCCTTCCCAGGCTCAGACAGGATTGATTCAAAGAGATGCCAAGAGATCAGGATCATAACAGTCTGGGTTTTGTCTTTTGTCCCTACTTCCCACACGCAGGATTTCAGAACCGAGCTCCACGATGTCACCCCTGGGTTGGAGGTGGGGACATTGCTCAGCCAGATGCCAGGAGGCACAGAAGATCCCAAGTTAGCTTTCAGGACTCTGGTTGTTAAGACTCTGATTGTACATCAAACCAGGTGGTGGTGGCGCACACCTTTTATCCCAGCACTTGGGAGGCACAGGCAGGTGGATTTCTGAGTTCGAGGCCAGCCTGGTCTACAAAATGAGTTCCAGGATAGCCAGGGCTATACAGAGAAACTCTGTCTCAAA
>NC_034590.1:110357641-110362501 GCF_900095145.1 Mus pahari
TTCCCTGTGTGTTCCTATAGGCTGTGTGTGTGTGTGTGTGTGTGTGTGTGTGTGTGTGTGTGTGTGTGTGTGTGTGTGTGTGTGAGAGAGAGAGAGAGGGGGGGGGGCAGTTCCTAGTTTGTTTTTCTTGCTGAGATAAGCATTGTGAACAGAAGCAACTTGGGGATTTTCTTACCTTTTCATTGCTGGGATAAGACACTATGGCCAAGGCAACTTTGGTGTGGACCACATGGAGACCACTGCTGCATGACAAAGGTCCAGCACATCGACATCACAGACCACAATTCTCCACCATCCTTGACTTTCATCTTTGATGATTCTCACTATGCATTATGGGAGTTTCCTTGCGCTTTTCTCCTTTGGGGTATTTTGTGTGAGCTGTGGTAGAAAATGTAAATGTGTACAATGGCAGTCTCTCTAAACAAAATATTGTTTGGAAAAAGTCTCCACCACAGTGGAGCCACACAGAGTGATAACTCTGCCTGCTCCGACACAGGANTCCCTATTGTGCCCCTCTGTTTGTACCCAGTGTAGAGAAGTTAAAGATTTACTAACTGAAAGATGGTGCCAGAAACCCCTGGATACACCTGGTCGGAAGGATGAAAGCATACAATGGGAGAGGGAAACAAGGGCCCAGCCCCAGAGCCCGAGGCCTGGGCAGCTGAGGGCAGGAGTTCAGGTAATAAGTATAGGGCAGTGCCCACGATAGATGCCCTGGGCACGTGACTTACAGCATGAATGGTGAGGTCTGGTCTGCCCCATGAGAAGCAGATCCTGAAAAGTTAGACTGGCTTGATCCCCTCTGCCATGTGCAGGAGCAGGCACTGAAGGAGTCAGGATGGTGTGGCACGATGGAAAAAGAGTAAGGGATGAGGACCTTCTGCCATGTGCAGGAGCAGGCACGGAAGGAGTCAGGATGGTGTGGCACGATGGAAAAAGAGTAAGGGATGAGGATCTTCCCTGGCGGAGCTTGGGAGGAGAGCATGCCCATATTGTAAGACTGAGGCACAGAGGAGCACGACTAGGAAACACCTCGATGCTTATCATGCTACCTGGTGCAAACGCTGCTTCAGGCCCCCTGAGGACTGAAAATTGCTCTTATGGGCTTGTTTCTCAGGACTCCATGCCTGGCACCTCCTACCACAAAGGCTGACCGCAAAGACTGAAAGTGCAAGAGGAAATGTCAAAGGGGCACCCGGTGGGGTTGCTGAGCCTTAGAGAACAGTGGGGGTTTAGGTGCGTGCTGGACTTACTGCTTTTGCTTCAAAGAAAAATACTGTAATAAAGTTGATGACCTCTTTCACTCTGGATGTTGAAAATTAGTGCTAAAATGGCTTAAAAACAGTCTGTAGAAAGAATATATATTACTTTCCGTCATTAAGTCTGCTTTCTTTCTTTTTTTCTTTCTTTCTTTTGTTTTTTGTTTGTTTGTTTGTTTGTTTTGTTTTGTTTTTGTTTTGTTTTTGGTTTTGGTTTTTTCGGGACAGGGTTTCTCTGTATAGCCCTGGCTGTCCTGGAACTCTCTCTGTAGACCAGGCTGGCCTCGAATTCAGAAATCTGCCTGCCTGTGCCTCCAAGTGCTGTGATTAAAGGCGTGTGCCACCACTGCCCAGCAAGTCTGCTTCCAATATTGCTTATGGCTAAGCTATTATAAAAATATAGAGTATAAAAGGTGTATTCAATAAACACAGCTATCTTTAATCACCCTCAGATCATGTTGGTCCCCTCCCTTGCAAACTGCAAACCTCTTCTTTGGGACCTGAACTTGGAAGTGGACTCCAGCACAACTTATAAAAGACAGTGTTTACTTCAGGGCTCACAGTTCCAGAGGGCCAGAGACCGTGACTGTCACAGCAGGAACATGGTAGCAGTCAAGCAGGCATACCATTGGAGCAGGAGTTGGGGGCTCACAGGCACAGAGAGGGAAAGAGAGGGACACAGAGAGAGGACAGAGAAAGAGAGAGAAAGAGACACACACAGAGAGAGACAGAGAAAGAGAGACTTTGAAACATCAAAGCTTACCCCACCCTCCAGTGACAAACCTCTTCCACCAAGGCCACACCACTCAGTCCTTCCCAAACCATTCTACCAACTAGCGACCAATTATTCAAGTATATGAACCTAAGGGGGCCATTCTCACTCAAATCACCACAGGGAGAAAAAGGTTTCATTGGCTTATAGGTTACAGTCCGTCAACAGGGGAAACTGAGACAGGAACTCGGGGTAGGAACAAAAGCATAGAGCACAGAGGAGCACTGCTGACAGGTTCACTTCCGTGGCTCACTCAGCCAGGACCACCTGCCCTGGCTGGGCCCTCCCACATCAATCACTAATCAAGAATATGTGGGGCTGGAGAGATGGCTCAGCAGTTAATAGCACTGGCTGTTCTTCCCGAGGACCTGGGTTTGATTCCCAGCACACATGGAGCAGCTAACAACTATGTGTAACTAACTCCAGCTATAGGGGGTCTAACACCCTCTTCTGGTCTCCATGGACATTGCACACATGTGGTACACAGAACGTACATACAGGTTGACAACCAGACTGACCTGCAACAAGTCAGCCCAGGCAAGGACATAAGAACGTCAACAGAGGATGGCCCTATCATGAGCATGGGCGTCAGGCTATTTTCATGTAACTTTAATACAAATTAGGGTCATTGGAAGAGGGAGACTCATTTGAGAAAATATATCTACCAGACTGGCCTGTGGGCAAGCCTGTGGTTCATTTTCTTAATCGACGACTAGTCTTGGATAGTTTTATGTCAACTTGACACAAGTTTTGAAAGGAGGGAACCTCAATTGAGAAAATGCTTCCCTAAGACCCAGATGTAAAGCATTGTTAAAATTAGTAATTGATGGGGGAAGGTTCACCACTGGGCTGGTGGACCTGGGTTCCATAAGGAAAAAAGCTGCGCAAGCCAATGAGCAGCATCCTTCCATGGCTTCTACATCAGCTCCTCCCTGTTTTAGTTCCCATCCTGACCTCCTCAAACGAAGAAGAGCAGGGTTGAGGTTTGAGTAGAAATGGCCCCCACAGACTCGTGTGTTTGAATGCTTGGCCCTAGGGAGTGGCACTCTTAGGAAACCTGGCTGCGTGCAAACAGGTGTGGCTTTTTTGGAAGAGGTGTGTCACTAAGAGATGGGTTTGAGGTCTCTGAAGCTCACCTCACTTTCCTTCCTGCTGCCTGCCTTCCTATCTGAATGTAGAACTCTCCAGCACCGCGACTGCCTGCACGCTGCCATGCTTTCTGCCATGACAATGATGGACCAAACTTCTAAAACTGTAGGCCAGCCTCAATCAAAAGTTTTTCTTGATAAGAGTTACTATGGTAATGGTGTCTCTTCACACCAATAAAATCCTGAGACAAACCGTGGTGTGGGAATGAACACAAGCCAAACAAACCCTGTTTCATCACAGCAGAGTAACCCTAAGACAATGATTGATGGCAAGGGCCCAACTCCCTGAGAATGGTACCACCCCTGAGAAAGTGCTCCTGGGTGGGATAAGAAGGCAGGCTGAGCAAGGCATGGGGAGCAAGCCTGTAAACCATCTCCTCCAAATAAAAGTTGCTCTTGGAGCCAGGCGTGGTAGCACACACCTTTAATCCCAGCACTTGGGAGGCAGAGGCAGGCAGATTTCTAAGTTCGAGGCCAGCCTGGTCTACAGAGAGAGTTCCAGGACAGCCAGGGCTATACAGAGAAACCCTGTCTCGAAAAACAAACAAACAAACAAACAAACAAAAAAGTTGCTCTTGGTCATAGTGTTTTAACACAGCAATAGAACCCCTAACTAAGACAGAGGTGCTCTAGGCATGAAGGAGGTTGTGTGGGGCCTGGCTATGGCTCTGGACAAGGACCGTGAGGTGCTATGACAGTTTTACCTCAGTCGAAAAGACTTCCAAGTCCACAAAAAGCTCCAGTACCTGTTCCCTAAGCAGGGTTGTGGGGTAGGTCAATTCTTAAACAGGGGTTTGGACAGAAAATTTGCCTGCCCTGGCAATGCCTGCTATCCTTGCCCTGGGCAATGTGGTTCTCGGGATTATCTTCCATCAGAGCTGCAGCAATAAGGGAGCCAGCCGATGCCCAGCACTGCCCTCAGTGCCCTGAGAGGCTCCTTCCTGCTTAAGCTCTTCCGTAAAGGAGGTAAGGTTTGACTCTTGACAACCAGGAAAATGTCAGGACAAGACATGAAACAGTAGGTTTGTTAAGTATTATGATAATAGCCAGGCTGTGGTGGTGCACGCCTCTAATTTCATCTCTCAGGAAACAGAGGCGGGCAGGTCTCAGAATTAGAGGCCAGCCTGGTCTACATTCCAGGACAGGTAGGGCTACACAATAAAACAAACAAACAACAGCAATCCCAGAATTTCTGATTCTGGGAATCAGAAATAAGTTCCNTTGGAAAGGCAGCTATGAGATGAATGATTGACCCCTGCACTAACCTAAACAGAGAGTGCCCATCCATCCCCAGGAGACTCCAAACAACAATCCCAAGAATCCTGTATTAAGACAGTCATGGAGGGAATTTTGGCTTTATCAAGTTTCTTGACTCTCAGTCAGTGAAGAAGACAAACTAGATGCCAGGAAGGGCCTTCTTCCTTCCCCATGTCCTCCTAATTTTCCATCTCTATCCTGCTTCATTTGTACCCTTTTAGTACTCAGCCAATCCCGAATAAGACAAGATCCCTTTATAAAAGTGTGTTCTGAGCTGGGTGTGGTGGCGCACGCCTTTAATCCCAGCACTCGGGAGGCAGAGGCAGGAGGATTTCTGAGTTTGAGGCCAGCCTGGTCTACAAAGTGAGTTCCAGGACAGCCAGGACTACACAGAGAAACCCTGTCTCAAAAACAAAAAACAGAA
>NC_034590.1:110363650-110372802 GCF_900095145.1 Mus pahari
GGGGGGGTGGGGGTGGGGGGTGGAAGCACCACGTGGCCACCTGGCCACCATATCTGCGGAGTGCCGGCAGGGGGCGCCAGGGCAGCGACTCTGAGCCTTTTTAAGGTCAGTCTAGGCTCCAAGGAATGAACTGCATCGCTGCTGTGGGACCAGTAGGGGACACCAGGCCCCCACCACAGCACCCTGCAAATCCTGGACAGGATCAGGCCAGGGTTCCCCAGGAAAGCACGCATGGAACTTGTGACACCATCTTGACTGGTTCAGAGTATTCTTCGTGAAGAACAAGGACCCAGACCTGGTCCTCCACTTCTGAACTGGACTGGGTGTCCTGGAAATGTGGGGCCAGGGCCAGATGAAGCGTGAGTTCTCCTTGCTTGAAGCAGCCAAATATCATCCAGGACTTTGGCCAGCAAATGTCCACGACAGTAAGCCAGAGACTACTGCCAAATTGAGGATAACCTACTCAGAGCAAGGAAGATTGAGGGGTGGGATGAATAAAAGCAGTCATAGGATGGTGGCTATCAAGTGCACTTTATTGAATCCACTGTGGATAGATAAATGAGTGTTACACCTGCGTGTAGGGAGGGGCAAGGAGGGAAGCAGCTGCGGATGGTGAAGCACATCGGGACCGGAGGTCAGAATCCTCTATTAAGTGTGAAGATTTTGAGCGTTAAGAACAATGATGACGACAGCAACAATGGTGATAACAACCATGAGGATGCTGAGGACCAAGGTGCTGATGTTCAGGCACTTAGCAGTGGAGGCGTAGGCCTGGGCTCCAGTCACATCACCCACCATCTTCCGGTCCCTAGACTGAAGCAGAGCAGATAGACGGTCAGTGGCCTCAGAGCTGATAGGCAGATAGATGCTCAGACTCTGTGGAGTGCGTCTCCCCATCTTAGGTCAGGAGCATTTTACAGACTCTGATCATCCAGGTGGCCCCAGCACTTGTTCACCCCACTGTGGACTATTTATTGTTCCCCATGAATCTCCTGAACACTTTCCACACAGAATAGCATCCCGCCTGTAAGGTGAAGGCGCTATAAGCGTCCCTCGAGTCTGACTCCAGAATCCCCAGGCGGCCTCACCCTGTGCCTGCCCGAGAGTCATTAATCCAACAAGTGTACACACACACACACACACACACACACCACAGAAGAATGCACACAAACTTATTTTAAACAAAGGACCCTACACTCACACCTCGGTGCCATCTGGGTAGATGGAGTTTCAGGCTCACACACACCTTCTTACACCATAACTCCCCCCACTCTAACACACTCACCTTCACAGAGTAGGCATAGGCAATGAAGCCCAGGCAGCAGAAGTTCATGAAGAGTGTATTGAACAGGGACCAGACCACATGGTCAGGCACAGACACCTCTCTGGGCATGTTGATCACAGTTCTGACAGAAGTCGATCCGTGGGGTGCCCCCAGCTCAGCCACCTCATATTCTTCCTTGATTCTTTCGTAGTTTGGGGGCTGTCCCCCACTGGCAGCGGTGATGAAGGCTTGAGAAGTGTGGTTCATGGTGCCGAGCAAAGGCAGCAGTGAAGGGCAAAGGATGGAGAGTGCTGCGGGTCTGCCCTTTCTGTGGCAGTTTCGCTTTCTCAGGAGTTTCCTTTTCCTGAATTTTGGCTTGATGAAACTGGTCTGGGTTCAGAGGGGCGGGGATCTAAAAAGCCTGTGGATCAAATTACTCCAGGGCAGGATGTCAGGAAGGATTGTGAATCAGGGGAACTTCCCGGCCAGGAACCCAAGTTAGGACTTGTCCCAAGGCTCAAACCTCAGTGTTTAAGAGTGAGGGGTCCTGGAGTCAACCAAGCTCAGGCTAACAGCTGCAGAACCTCACTGTTTCTTTTTCTTTCTTTTATTTTATTTTTTTTATTTTTGTTTGTTTTTTTTTGTTTGTTTTGTTTTTTTTCCGAGACAGGGTTTCTCTGTGTAGCCCTGGCTGTCCTGGAACTCACTTTGTAGACCAGGCTGGCCTCAAACTCAGAAATCCGCCAGAGAGAGAGAGCTAGAGAGAGAGAGAGGAGGGGGTGAGCAGCCCCTTTTATCGTGAGTCAGGCATGGTAACTGTGGGGCAGAGCCTAGACGAAATGCTAACGTGTCTCTGTGTCTCTTCTTGCAGAGCCCTAGTGCACTAAGTGTGATCAATCACTGGACTTTGGTATTAGAACTAAATGATCTTCGGTCACGTGGCTATGACCTCATGGTCCTGGGCTGGCCTGTTTGTGCTACAGCCACTCTTTTTCCCTCCTGCCCTATCAAAATTTATTAGTGCTGGTGGAATGGTCACAGAGAGGACCTTCATCCTACCAGAGAAGCTTTCTCAAACACGTGGTGGGTTGAAGGCTGTGGCCAGGAAAGCCACTCCTGATCATACTGAAGGGCTCAGTTTATGTCCCTCCTTGATAACAGGGAGGCCCGGCCTGGCTTCTCTTGTTAGGACTTACATCCACTTTCCATCTTTTGGTGGCACTGTAAGGACCAGGCGACTAGACCTCCTTCAAGGTGCCCTGCTGCACCCACCCTTCCTAGCGCCCCGAGTCTTGGGGGCTGGGGTTGCCCCCGTTTCCAGGTTTGCTCATTTCATGATCTTTCTTGAGTTCTTCACAGGGCTATCAGCGCCTCCCACAGACGCCCCTCTTTGCTAACCCTATTAGCTGGTGCTGATCCAGTCAACATCTCTGAAAAAGTCTGCCTGTGGGAAGCTAGGTAGAGTGGTTTTCTACCTCAGAGGCTCCTGCCAGGCCTCAGGTTACCATGTAGCAGAGTAGGGCTTTGGCCTGGCCACAGGGACTCTGGTCAGAAAGTGGTGGTCTCTGTTGGATCCTGGTGTTATTTCTTTGTGTTCTGCAGAATACCTCTCCAAGGCCTTCTTCGCACTGCTCTCTTCACACATCCTCCTGTTGCCTTTCAGCGGAGAGGGAGATAAAATAATATGAATGACCCCCTTCCTCCCCCACCCCCCACCCCCCAGCTCACAAGTGATAGCAAGCGTTATCCTGTGGTCACAACACACTCTGGTTTCAGGAATGATTGATCTTGGTATAACTTTTTAAATAGTTAACAATATTTAACTTCAGTCATAGCTCTGTTTACTATATATATGGTCTTTCAATGTTCCTGAATGTTCCCAGACCATCCTGAAAGTTAATGGTCACCTCAAACTTTATGGCCACTTCTCTGCCTTTCTCAGTCATGGGGATCCTATTTCCTCTCACCTGGTGGCCTTGGTGAGCCCAAGGGCTTTGCTTCTATCAAAAGGCCTTCACATGCATTCAATCCCCAGACTCGGGCTGGAGAGATGGCTCAGTGGTTAAGAACACTGAGTTCAAGTCCCAGCAACCACATGGTGGCTCACAACCATCTCTAATGGGATGCAACGCCCTCTTCTGGCAACTGTGTACTCATATAAAATAAATAAAAAAATCTTAAAAAAAAAAGAAAAAACTGCAGACTCATCTCCCCACCCACAGAGGTGGGGGGCTGTTCTCAGCCCTGCATATATGATCACCCTAATCAGTGGCTTCCTGTGGCCCCCAAGTGAGCTGGACAGAAAACCTCTTCCCATCTGACGTGCTCCTTCCCGTGTGCTGCATCAGGGGAGGTTGAAACTCAGTCTTTGATTTTTTCCATCTTCTTTGTTCAGTGCTAAGGGCAATCTCTGTGGCCCCAGGGATCATCAGAAGGACAAGGATTGACAAGCCCTGCTGTAAGAGCAAGGGTCAGGGTCAGCCTTTGCTCCATCCAGGATGCCCCTTGTCTGCCCATGATGCACAGCTGTTGACACTTTACCTGTCAGGTTCTGTCCTTACTCTGCTCTCAGGGGACAGTTCTGGCCAGTGTCCATGTTCTCTGATTTAGTGTCCTTTACCTTTCAGACCTACTTGGCATCTGCTACCTGGAAGTGATCTCCAATTGGACTCCTAATGGTGGGTCTGCAGGAGCCCATTTGTCTTGGTGTAGACTGGGGGCGGGATTTCTCTGCTCTCCTCTCAGGAGGAGACATTGTTTTGTTTACTCTCTAGCATTAGATAGGGAACAACCTGGAGTCTTCTGCCACCCAGCTGACCATTCGACCTTGCCCTGCAGGCCACCAACACAATGGGAAGTTATAAGGACTTCCATTGCTCCTGCTCCAATTCACATTTGGTGAGTGGGAAGCCAGCACAGGGACTCTCTGCAGCTGAGCAGCCCCACTGTGGGCTGACTCGTGGGTTGTTGTAAACACTAGGCCGATCTAGTCTCATGTGTTTCACTGCAAACAAATGGTCAGGATGGTGTTCATTCTGGAGATCATGGCCTGGCTCCTGTGTGCACCAGTGCCTAACACATGTGAAGTTTCCGTGCTCTCAGGTTAGCTGCCCACACATTGCTCATATAAAGGACTAGAAAGGACTGAAGTGTGGCCACAGTGACCCTCTTCCTGAAATCTCTACCTTCATTCAGTCATAGGCCCGTGGCTAAGGATGAACACTCTGAAGTTCAGTCCAGGGCCATGAGTTTTAGTGGAAATTCTACCCTGGGTCCTTCTCAAAAACTCTTGTTCCTTCCTGGTACAATCTGAAAAGGTCTTGATTTCTCCCTAGGTCTTGGTCTGGCTGAGCCACTCACTCCGCTCCAGGAAGATAGCAGCTCTCCCAGTGTGATCCTGTCTCCACTGGTATTAGGGCCTCTGTCTTCCTAAGATGGGCTCAGCTTCCCAAGACAGTAAAGGAACTGCTACTGCCTCAGAAGCCTGGACCACGGCGAAGAGGGCATCCCTAACACTGCTTAGCCTCACAAGATGAGTTTCGGGGGCCTTACTTTATCTCAGACCCCAGGACTAGAACCCACATACCAACACAGGGAGACAGTGTCACCTGAGGCCTCCAAAGACTTGTAATCCTGGGGTGCCCAAGATGAGGTAGAAATGCAGATTCCAGGCATCCAGGAAGAGGAGAGGTATATGAAGTGGAAACTTCGAGCTCTTTGGAAAGTTAGTGATAACAAGTGCTGTTTTGCTGGGGCACACAGGTGAAAGGATGTCTTGCTAAAGCAAACACACGAAAGACTGTTTTCCTGAAGCAGGCACAGGTGAAAGGATGTTTAGCTATAGCAAACACATGAAAGAGTGCTTAATGAAGGAGTGTAGCTATGAATCCACGGATAGTGGGAGAAGAGCACTGAGCATTGGTTTGGTTTGCTCTGCCTCATTATTCTTCACTAACAACACACATGTATTGGTTCTCCTTACATAGCTTCCTTGAGTTCAACTTGTGATAATACCACCATTGAGAGAAACTTGCCCAAGAACTGCTCTCGAGGTGCCTGAGGCAACCTGCCGCTTCTGCAGTCTTGCTTCAGGCACGTTGGCAAGCTTGGAGGTGTCTTCAGGATTTAGCTATTGTTGCTGGTTTGTGCCTGGTGTCACTTGCTGAAAAGACTGGACTGTAGCTGCTGGTTCATGTGTGGTATCTGCCTGCCTGGAGGACTGGTCTGCAGCGCCGAGTCGTATTTAGTGTTTGCTACAGGACTGAGCTGCTGCCAAAGACGATTCAAGCTCACCCCCCAAAGAACCATTGCTGAAGAGGTTCGTTTCCCCCATAGCCTAATAACTTCTCTTGCACTACCTCTGCTGGGTGGTGGGCTAGAGGAGAGGATGAACCCTTATTAAATGCAGGTTGCAAAAAATGTATGCCCACAGGTGAATTTTGAGGACAGACTAATGAAGGGTGCCAAGGCCCCTCCAGACCTGCCCCTCCCCACTTCAGGATCTGAGGACCCACAGAGAATTACTACCCTGGATCAGGCATGGCACCTAGCATCGGAGATTTCATGTTCACTTCCCACTGCCCATCCTTGACCTGAAATAAACCTGTGAGATGTCTGTGAGAAGGAAAGGGTCAGAATCCAAGCCAAAGGCCACCATAGAGATCTTGAACACAGTGTCTGGGTCAAGGTTTCTTCCTCCTAAAAGTGGAGGACTCTGGGCTGGTCCTCTATCCCTGGACTTAAAACTCACTAGTGTGTGGCTCTGCACCCTTCCTGTATTCTAGGGACATGGAGCCGGAGGTAGGCAATGCTTAGTTACTGCCTGCCTATGCCTGCTAGGTAAGAGAGGACACTATTCAGGATGCTTGTCAGCTGCTGTCTCCATCCTGAGGCCAGAACCCTGCTTATCTGTGGATGCTCTGCACTATACACTCATCCACACCCCGACCTCTTCAACAAGAAGGAAGCCAGGGAAACTCTAAGTAAGCTCAGTTCAGGACCAGTCAGGGACTAAGGAAGTCACAGCACAATTGCTACCACGGGCACTTTATTGACTCCACTGTGAACAGATGCATGAGGATAAACATTTACAGGAGGGTAGAGTGACAGGTTAGGGCCTCTGGCCAGCATAAGGGGCAACGCTGAAGGGTGGAGCACATGCATGCTTTCTTCATGAAGACAGTGCATGGAAAGTCCCACCGTTAGTATCTAATAGGTACTAAAGGTACTAAATTAGGTACTAGTTTAGTTAATTAATAATTAGCTAACTAACTAGTTAGTACCTAACTAGTGGGTTCTAATATTTTTAGCTGCCTAGTAATTTTAGTCTGTGTAAAACGATAAGCATGATGTAGAAGATGACGGAGATGGTCAGAGCAAGGATGTTCAGAGTCTTGGCAGTTGAAGCATGGGCTTGGGCCCCAATCATGTCGCCCACCATCTTCCGGTCCCTGGACTGAAAGAGATGAAAAGATCAGTGTGGCCTTGGAGCAAGTCAACAAGAGCCAGGTGCTTTGCCTCCATTTCCCCATTGTCCTTCCTGCTCAGTACAGTCTCTCTCCTCTCTCAGGTCAGGGACCCCTCTCCCTTTCACACACTCAGACCATTCAGTACACCCAAGCACTGTATGCTCATCTCACCATGGGGCACCACTTCTTGTAAGTCTCATTTGCACTCATCCTGGTGCCCCCGTCTGCAGGGTGAAGGGGCATTCCAGAAATTAAAGCAGTAAGCAGAGCTAATTCCTCTAAACTAGAGTGGAGACAATCTCACCCCAGAACCCCTGGGCATTCTCTCCTTTTGCCTACATAGGAGAGTCTCCTACATACAACCCACATATACATTCTATATGCTATTTACACAGTCTATACATACAAACACGTAAGTACATTCAGTACCCAAACATGGAGTGTCACACATACACAAACACAAAGCTGTACATGATCCAGGTGTCCTCTGGGCTGGAGGAGCCACAACCACATACACACCTTCTACAACACTCACCTTCACCGAGTAGATGTAGGCAATGAAACCCAGGCAGCAGCTATTCATGAACACTGTGTTAAATGTAGACCAGGCAACGTAATCCGGCTGGATAACATCACTGTTGATGCTAACCACAGTGGATGGCATTGGAGCTGAGTCAGGATCGCTGTTGATGCAAACCACAGTGGATGGCACTGGAGCTGAGTCAGGATCCCCCTTAACCATGTTTTTGTGCTTAAAGGAAGCTCTTGTTTCAAGGAAGTTCCTATGGGTGGTGGAGTCACAGGCACTTTTATAGAACATTGTGGAGAAAGATCCACATGCATGGGGAGGGGCTACGTAGGATGGCTTCATGCCCCATACATTCCCCACCCCACCCCACCCCACCACCACCATCTCCTCAGTGGCCTCTTCAAAGTTCTACTTTCTCTAAAGTTTCTGTTCCTGTTTGTAAACCAATGAACTGTCTGGGAAGTGGGATGTAAAAACAGATTAATGAATGGTAACCACTCTAGGATAGGGTTCAAGAAGGGCAAAAAATCAGGAGAGCCTCCTATACCGGATCCCAATTCAGGATTTAACCCTCTACCTCTCTGCTTAGAGTAAAAGTATCGGTGCTTTTTTCCAGTCCTGAGAGTCTCCCCAGCCCAGGCCAATAGCTACAGCAGCGATTTCCCTAGCCAGGAACCTGAAGCTGCCTACCATCCCATTCCCAGGGCACCCAAGGCTATCCTCACGATAGGAGCCTTCTCTGCAGAAATCCATATCCTCTTACTGGCTGACTTGCTTCAGACCAGAGCCAAAGAAAGCTACAAATCGCTGTCATCCCTGTTGAGCCAGAACCAATGGATGGTCATAGGCCGTGAGACTGCACTATTTATTTCAGGCACTTGGCAGCACCTTTGCAGTGCTAACTAATTTATTCATGTGATTCCACTTTCCCTTCTCAACCTTCATCCTTTTACTAAAAGAATTGGAGTTTGGGGGAAGATGGATATATCTGGACCACACCCAGTGGGGCCACAGGAGTTGCAACACCTGGTTGGCCAAGACCTTTCTGACACTGCAATCTCTTTTTCTTGCGTCAGTACACCTTGCCGGAAAGATGACAAAACAGGATCGGAAAGAGATAAGCAAGTTATGAATGTGCTCTTCAGTTTCCCCTGAATGACAGAAATTAAGATCCTGGAACAGTCCCCACCCCCAGGCCCTGGCCTTCTCCTCACACTGCAGATGCTAGGTTACCTGTTCCTGCTGTGTTCTCAGAAGCCCCAGGACCAGTAGTCCTCAGCATGGCCAGGCCACCAAGGATAGGATGTGTTGTCCTATCAGCCTGGACTTCTGGGTTCCTTAAAGCTCCCGTGCTGGATCTTCCTTAAGGTAGCTGTGGGACCAGGGCTGTTGCATGTGGTGAGTTGTACCCATCGGGTGCATGGAGTATACAGCATGGATTGTGACTTTTGAAGACCTGGTGTTCTGGTTCCAGTTCCGCCGCTATGACAAATAGCCTGACAATAAACAATTTAGAGAGAAAAGAGTTTATTCGCTTATAACTCCAAGTTACCACACATCATTCCCAGAAAGTAAAGGCAGGAACTCAGGCAGTTAGTCATAGCACATCTGCAGTCAAGAGCAGAGAAGTGCATGGGTCATGACTTACCTGCTTGCCCTGTTAGCTTTTCCCTTTCTTCTACTTTTCAAAACACCTTTGCCTAGGGAACAGAATGGATCTTCCAGTATCTATGAGCAAACTAGACACTCCCTCATAGATAGGCCTACAGGTCAACCTGATCCAGAAAATTTCTTTCTTTCTTTCTTTCTTTCTTTCTTTCTTTCTTTCTTTCTTTCTTTCTTTCTTTCTTTCTTTCTTTCTTTTTTTTCTTCCGAGACAGGGTTTCTCTGT
>NC_034590.1:110372881-110460785 GCF_900095145.1 Mus pahari
GCCCTGGCTGTCCTGGAACTCACTCTGTAGACCAGGCTGGCCTTGAACTCAGAAATCCGCCTGCCTCTGCCTCCCAAGTGCTGGGATTAAAGGCGCGCACCCACCATGCCCGGCCACAGACACACTTCTAATACTCTTTCTTGACAGTGCAGCTTGGCATAAGTGGGCATGCACACAAGTTATGGGGCTTCTGGGTCAGAGCTCTGGTTTATCAGGAGTGCCCTATTCATGGCAGCACAAGCTGTAGAATGGGCTTCTCAACATGGCCACTGGCCAAGGAGAGAGCACAGGCCCCTCCCTGCCACAGACCTGCATGGAAAGGAGGCATTGTATCCTCAGCTTGGGCTGAAAGGGAGAGAGAGGTACCAGCTTTACAGCCCCAGAGATTCTTGGTAAGCGGACTAAGAACAAAGCCAACATAGAGCCAGATAGAAAATGCAGCGTCCACTTCTTGTAGCTGGTTCCACACTCTGGCCACACAGGCTGGGGAAGGATCCAATGAGTGGGAAAACGGGAATGAAAGGAAACCAAGACAAAACCTTTCACCCTAGACAGTGAGAGGGAAAACTGCACAGACCTGGGACACTAGAGTGGATGCAAGAGGACAACTGGAGTAGTGCTGCCCCAGCCAGCGTGCCACCTGGAGAGAGCACCCAACTTGGGGGCTGCACAACAAGGCTCCAGAAAGAGATAAGGAGCACCCTCATCCACTGAAGCCTGAGGAGCACGGGAACCGGGACAGAAATTTAAGAAAAGTCAGACACCGACACCTAGAGGGTGAGGGAGCTGAAGTACACAGGAGCAGTAGAGATGAGAACTCTGAGGGCAGACACTGTGTCTACAGCCACGCGACTCTGAAATCAGACAGGGTTTCTTTGCTTTCTTTTTTCTTTTTCTTTTCTTTTAATTTTTATTAAAGCCGGGCAGTGGTGCCGCACGCCTTTAATCCCAGCACTTGAGAGGCACAGGCAGGCAGATTTCTGAGTTCGAGGCCAGCCTGGTCTACAGAGTGAGTTCCAGGACAACCAGGGCTACACAGAGAAACCCTGTCTTGAAAAACAAACAAACAAAAAATTATTAAATGTATTTATATATTCACTTTACATCCCTTCTCCTCCCAGCAACCCCTCATGCAGATCCCTGCCCTATTCCTCCCTCCCCTTCTTCTTTGAGAAGGGGGAGCCTCCATATAGGTTTTGCCCTTCCTTGGTACCCCCTACCACCACCAGCACATCAAGTTGCTGCAGGACTGGGTTTGTCCTCTCTCACTGAGGCAAGGCAAGGCGGCCCAGGTAGGGGAACAGGATTCACAGGTAGTGAGGCAGGTGACAGATTCAGGGACATCCCCCGCTTCTGTTGTTAGGGTAACGGCACGAAGATCAAGCTGTTCATCTGCTACATATGTGCAAGGGGCTAGGTCCAACCGGTACTCACTCTTTGGTTGGTGGTTCAATATCTGGGAGTCCCCAAAGGTCCAGGTTGGTTGACTCTGCTGGCTTAAAGCTGATGACGTGAATGAAACCCTGGGTCTACCATCTAGAAACCCAGTCTGCCTCTGCCTGGTTTCCACTGCTGCACTGGGGTTCATTTAGGCTTGTAATTCTAGAGACCAGAAGTGCCAAGCTGGCCAGCTTCCCAGTGAGTACCCCTCCCCCCCAAGGCCCAGTGTGGTGGCCTACTGCATATAGTTACGCCATCTCTGGAAGTTGTCCTAAGAATGCCGTGAGTGCTACAACTGTCATGGGTAGACTGGTCTCTGGTCACTTAGACCAGCCATAAATTCCTATTCAACATGTCCCTGACCTAACAGCTATTAGAACTACCTGGCCTACCTGACCAGTTACCTGCTATCTTTCTGCTTCTGTAAACAATGCTAGCTTGCTGCAGATGCTCACAGCTGCCTTTCTGTATATGTCACAATTGCAGGTTTGCTGTTAAAAATTCAAACAAAGGGGCTGGAGAGATGGCTCAGTGGTTAAGAGCATTGACTGCTCTTCCAGAGGTCCTGGGTTCAATTCCCAGCAACCACATGGTGACCCACAACCATCTGTAATGAGATTAGATGCCCTCTTCTGATGT
Organism: Mus pahari; assembly: GCF_900095145.1. NCBI lineage: Eukaryota > Metazoa > Chordata > Mammalia > Rodentia > Muridae > Mus > Mus pahari. The sequence goes on from NC_034590.1 coordinate 110,374,961, forward strand.
GTCTGAAGACAGCAACAATGTATTCATATACATTAAATAAATAGATAAATAAATAAATAAATAAATATTTGGGGAAAAAAAAACCTCAAACAGATTGGAGGTCAAGGCTGATGTGTTAAAATAGTGACCGAGTCTGAACCTAGCACACTGGGCCCAAACAGTTCCACATTTAAGAGATTTATTGGGGGTGGTGTGGGGAGATAGTGGCAGAAAGAGAAGGGGGAAAGACAAGGAGGGATTTCCTTATTCATATGGAAAATGACATAACACAGGTAAAGGTGGGAGGTGAGCAAATTAGATTCTGGGAACATGGTGCCTGTTGTCTTGGCAACAGGTCTGCAGGCTATGTGATGTCATAGGATTGGGAGGTCCTGATACCAACAAAGGCTGCTTCCTGCTACTCTGCCTGAGACAGCTCAGGTGGCAGTAAATAAGACTCTATATGATTTATTCAGACATCTTAGGAGTTTTCTTCTTCAGATACCCCACCAGTGTCCCCTCAACACCATCTAGTTGATTACCAAACCTTAACATGAGTTCTGGTGAAAACCAGCCATATCCACTGCCATATCTCTCTCTCCTTAGCCAAAAGGCACCGAGAAAACTGTGTAGATCTCACAGGGACAAGATACACTCTGAAGGAGGGAAGAGAGGGTATGGCATCTCCGAATACGCTCACTCCTGGCCTTAGCCTTTTTTTTTTAGGTTTTTCAAGACAGGGTTTTTCTGTGTAGCCCTGGCTGTCCTGGAACTCACTTTGTAGACCAGGCTGGCCTCAAACTCAGAAATCCGCCTTCCTCTGCCTCCCGAGTGCTGGGATTAAAGGCATGTGCCACCACGCCCGGCACTGGCCTTAGCCTTTAACAGCTGAGCCATCTCTCCAGCCTGGTATAGTATCTCATACACACATCTGAGTCTTGTCCAGAACTATTGACTAGCAATAAATAATAAATTCACAAGCTATCTCAGTTTTATTTGCAGTCATTTTCCAGATGAATGTAATCTCAATTTTTGTCTCTCTGTCTCTGTCTCTCTCTGTGGGTGTGTGTATGTAGCTCTCTCTCTTCCCCTTCCCCCTCATTTCCTCCCTCCCTATAGACAGGGTTCTCCCTGTTAGAATCCTTGATAGCCTGGCATTATCTATTTACACCAGGGTGGCCTCGAACTCACAAAGATCCACCTGCCTCTGCTTCCGAAGTTTGAACTTGGAAAACACAAACCACCACAGAGACAAGCAGGGTTTGAGCTGAGTCTTGGTGGCAAGTGAAGCTGCAGAAGCAAGGTGCAAGACCACATCCAGACAGATGAATGGGACAGTAAACAGCAAGCATTTTTTTTTTAAAGATTTTTATTATATAAGTACTCTGTAGCTGTCCTCAGACACACCAGAAGAGGGCACCAGATCCCATTACAGATGGTTGTGAGCCACAATGTGGTTGCTGGGAATTGAACTCAAGATCAGTCAGTGCTCTTAACCTCTGAGCCATCTCTCCAGCCCAACAGAAGGCATTTCAAGTAAGGCTCCATCCTCAGTGGGGCCGGGGTGAGCAGTGCTGAGACCTGGACAGTTGGGGATTCTCTGATGGCTCCTCAGTGCTGAATGCTGAGAGTCCAGATGAGACTATTGTACCCTGTCATCTGTTGTGTTCAATAAGTCCTCGGCCCCAGCTTTCCTGATGAGGTTTTGGTTTTTGTTTTTGTTTTTTTTTTGGGGGGGGTTGTTTTGGTTTTTGTTTGTTTGTTTGGTTGGTTGGTTGGTTTTGGTTTTGGTTTTTTCAAGAGAGGGTTTCTCTGTATACCCCTGACTGTCCTGGAACTCACTCTGTAGACCAGGCTGGCCTCAAACTCAGAAATTCACCTGCCTCTGCCTCCCAAGTGCTGGGATTAAAGGCATGTGCCACCATGGGCTGGCTTCTGATGAGATTTTTACTATGTCCCTGTGCTCATATGGTCAGTTCCAGTCTGGTAAGTTTACAGCTTGGCACCTTTGTACTTTAGAAATAGTACAAAGTAATGCTGGAGCCTGGTGGTGCACACCTTTAATCCCACAACTTTGGAGGCAGAGGCAGGTGGATCTCTGTGAGTGTGAAGCTAATGTGGTCTAAGTATTAAGTTCTCAGCCAGCCAGCCAGGGCTATGAAGTTAGACCCTTTCTGAAAACAAAACAGGAACAAACAACAAAACCAAGCATCTATCCATCAAATAAAAGAAGATAAACTTGCTTAGTGCTTCACACTGACTTTAGTTGCTAGTCAGAGATAGCCCAAGAGAGAACAAATTTAGAATATTATTTTGGTAAGCTTATTTTAAAAAAAAATCAACCAGGCATGGTGACACAGGCCTTTAATCCCAATTTTTAGGAGGCAGAGGCAGGCAAATCTCTGTGAGTTCAACCAAGGACAGTGTACCAGCTAGTTTTGTGTCAACTTGACACAGGTTGGAGTTATCACAGAGAAAGGAGCTTCAGTTGGGGAAATGCCTCCAGGAGATCCAGCTGTAAGGCAATTTCTCAATTAGTGATCAAGGTGGGAGGTCCCCTTGTGGGTGGTGCCATCTCTAGGCTGGTAGTCTNGGGTTCTATAAGAGAGCAGGCTGAGCAAGCCNGGGGAGGNAAGCCAGTAAAAAACATCCCTCCATGGCCTCTGCATCAGCTCCTGCTTCCTGACCTGCTTGAGTTCCAGTCCTGAGTTCCTCTAGTGATGAACAGCAATTTGGAAATGTAAGCTGAATAAACCCTTTCCTCCCCATCTTGCTTCTTGGTCATATGTTTGTGCAGGAATAGAAACCCTGACTAAGACAGCCAGTCAGGGCTACCCAGTGAGACACTGTCTCAAAAAAAAAAAAAAATTTTTTTTTTTAAATCAAATAGTTTAAGCATGACTCTAGAGGATCACAGATAATAGAGAAATATATCTTGGTTATACACTTAGCAAAAAATCATAACTTAAATATTTCAAAAGCAGATAAAGAGTTGAAAGGCAGATGAAATTACTTTGTTGTAAAAGTCAAAAGCCGTGGCCATTTTAATAGACAGACTTAAGTTCTTTGTAACCAAGAACCTAGGGTATGCCCCAGGGGGCATCTTGATAGAACTTAAAATCTTCCTTCCTTAGGCCACTAAAAACCTTTTCAGTCCCTTGCTGATCCCAGGGCAATCTAAGAAAATGATGTCATTTTAGCAGGAAGATAAAAGTCTGAAGCAGGCAGGTGAGAAGGGTGTGATCTATTTGCTTTCCTGTTAACGTTTGCTTCAGCTGGGCACAGGGGCCTACCTCATAGTGCCAGCACTTGAGATGCTAAGGCAAAAGCCTGGCTACAAAGTGAAATCTATCTCAAAAACAAATAAACAACAACTAGACTCTTTGGCGACCTTATATAAAATTCCATTTCAGGTGATTGGTGGCAGAGGCCCCCCTCTTTCTTTCTAGTTTCCCATTCTGTTTGCATCTTCGTTCATTTCTGCTGGGGGGAAAAAAAAATCGAACAAACCCAAGACTATACAAAATAGCTCCTGTGACTGGAAGCATGTTCCAGGTCTCATATTTACAGCTGTCCTGATGAGTGAGCTGCCTATCCAAGTCTCCTCACAGAGAGGGTTGATTCCCTTCTTACTTCAATTTTGTCAGCTACCCTCTGGAGATCAGAAACCACAACCCCTCCCCACCTTAGTTTTCTACTGAAAACTGGAAAGAGGGAAGTCAGGAGCTGTTTATCACCTACAGGCACACCTGAAAGCGGCTCTTTCACAATTTATGTGAACTGTGCCATTTCGTAATTTCTAGAAACCTTGCTTCTTCTGCACAGATTTACTGTACTTCAGACCATGTTTGCTAACAGACCCCAAACCATATAGTTTTTCCACATGAAGAAGTCTGCAGTAGCCAATATTCCCAATGGTACCCGATCTTTAAAGATCTAGATATTTAGCGATCACAGGTCATTAACTTTAACTTGAATAGATGGGCATGAATCACTAAAGAGACTGGAAAGATATTTGGAAGTCAACAGAACCAAGGGAGCCTAGCTGTCTGGGGGTTGCCTTTCTTGTTAGCAAGTTCTGTAACAGATAAAGTGCATTTGCCCATGGCACTCCAAGAAACAATTTGCCTTCATTGTACCCAAGGCTCAGGGCTCCACACGGACATCTCTTTTCATGAAACCAGCAAGCTTCAAAGTGCTTCTCTTTAGTGCAAACTTGAAGACATTTGCTCGCTTTTCTTACATTTCCAAGAGTTTTAGGAGCACTCAAGTTATCTAAGCACGTATTTTTCTTCAAACCTATTAAGTAGAGCTCTTTTACTTTTTCTTCCTGTATAAGTATGACATAAAGCTGAAATTTTGCCTCAGTAATATTACTGCTGGCCAGTTAGCATGTTGTTTATAGACAGAATAAATAGAATAGGGGCTATAATATCGTAAAGAGGTAGCAGAAAGTGACCCCGGTGTCTGGAGTCTTAGGTCAATATGTCCTGATGTCTCGTAAGTCCTGACGCTGAAGCTTTGGTCAATACTTTTAAACAAATGATTAGATTTATGAGAACTGAAATGATGCTTACACTCACCATGTAATGATTTACTTTCTAGGCTTTGTGTCGGCCGTGCCAGTGTCGGCCATTGAGACACAGCCTAGCACTGCTGTGAGTGGCCTGAGGTAACCCCTTCCGCTGAGGGGCAGACATTACTCTTCTTTGTCTATATTTGCCTTTTTATTAGCCTGTGGTGAATGCACACTCACCCAAGACTGAGTTTCTGTAACATCAATGTTCTCAAGCTTTAGAAAAAATGTAGAAACAAAAGTTTAAGTTTCAAAAATTGAAAACAAAGAGTTTCTTAATAATTAACTTTGGCAATAGCAACCAGAGAAGAAAAAGAAGACCAGGGCAGAGGGGCAGAGTATGAGACACACATCTGTAACCCTAGCAATAAGGAGGTTACAAGCGAAAGACGCTCAAGAGTATGAGGTCACAACCTGGGCCCGGAGTGGCAAGCCAGAATGGGCTGCAGTATAGGACCTAGGAGATGGGTGGGGCACAGGAACACACACAGATACAAATGCAAAACTTTACATTTAAAAAATCTTAGCCAAATGCAATAATGTATCAGAGGGTTGATAAATTTTTGTGGAGATACCTCACTAAAAAAAACAAAAAACAACAACAACAACAAAAAAAAAACAAAGAAACAAAAAACCAAAAAGAGGCTATCTGAAAGTGAGGCAGGCCAGGCAGTGGTGGCACACGCCTTGAATCCTAGCACTTGGGAGGCAGAGGCAGGCAGATTTCTGAGTTTGAGGCTAACCTGATCTACAGAGTGAGTTCCAGGACAGCCAGGGCTACACAGAGAAACCCTGTCTCAAAAAAACAAAAACAATGAAGAAGAAGAAGAAGAAGAAGAAGAAGAAAGTGTGGCAGATCTTAGCTTTTCTGCAAATATTATTAAAAACCTTAGCTACTAATCCCAGCACTCGGGAGGCAGAGGGAGGCAGATTTCTGAGTTCGAGGCCAGCCTGGTCTACAAAGTGAGTTCCAGGACAACCAGGGCTATACAGAGAAACCCTGTCTCCAAAAAACAGGAAAAAAAAAACAAAAAACAAAAACAAAGCAAAAACAAAAAAAAACAACCCTTAGCTACAAACAAGATGTGAAGCCAACCGTCCTTTATAAACTAGTGCATTTTGTGTTAGCTTATCTGACTCATGGAAAGAATACCCTTTGGTCCTAAAGCAAGAAAACTTTTAAATTTTAATCTTTCATATTAAAATATACATCTCAAAGACTGAAGAATTAAATAACACGGTTTGCTAAATCAAAACAGATAGGGGCGTGTCAAGGCCAGGTTCAAAGGATAGACAGGAAAACCTCCAAACCGTGGGAATCCTGAGAAACAGCTTGAAGTACAGGGCTTCTCTGTGTGTGGTGGTTCAGTCCCTCAGGAGCCCTGGGCTGGCCTGGGGGTCTGTCTCCTTCACCCAGGTCGGAGAGCAGAAGTCAAAGGGCCTGGAAATCTCTTCCCTGAGCCCTTCCTCAGGTCCTAGAGGATGTTGTTGCCTTTGGCTACTAAAGGCATAAAAGAGCAACAGCTGCAGCCAGCCACAGCAGTAAAAGGTAAGGGCTCCTACGGATCCAGCTCATCTGCGGACCAGAACTTTCAGCCTTACAGTGATAGACCGGTGTCATGTGGCTTGTAAAGGCCTGGGGAGTCTGGAGTCCCCAGCCCTACACAGCAGCTAGTGGTATATAGTCTAAAGTGTTTGAAACCTCTTTCTGCCCTGGTCATTCCCCAGGACTGTTCAGCGTCCTATTGTTGTTATGACTGCTGTCACAGCTGTTGCTACATTCTGTAACAGCCAATGTCACTTCTGTCAATCTCATCCTCAAGGTCACAGCCCCTAGAGTCACCAGCCAAGAGAATTTTATTGAACCTAATGTCGCAAGAACAGGGCAGAGACAGAGAAGGTTACCTCAGGTGGGTCACAAAGTGAGGCAAACAGCTATTATATAAGTAATAATAATAATAATAATAATAATAATAATAATAATAATAATAATAATAAACAAGCCGGGCATGGTGGCGCACGCCTTTAATCCCAGCACTTGGGAGGCAGAGGCAAGCGGATTTCTGAGTTCGAGGCCAGCCTGGTCTTCTACAAAGTGAGTTCCAGGACAGCCAGGGCTATACAGAGAAACCCTGTCTGGAAAAAAAAAAAAAGCACATTTACATCTGAGTTAATGCAAAGCTCCTGCCTGGTCATCCAGGTTAGCCCCTAGAAAGGGCAGGGTGTTGATTGCCTTGGCTTGTTCCTTGACCTAGAACTGATCTTATTATTTTGCATGTACTTAAAATGGTGTAAAAGCAGGCTGGGAAAAAACAAACCTGCTTCAGCCTCAGAACTGGCTGGGGTCCTGCTCCAGTGTTGTCTAATGGTCTTTTTCTTTTTAATCCTCACTCCCGCCCTGGACAACCTGATGACTGAGCTGGCTTGGTCACCTGCCCTGCTTGAATCTCTTTTCCCTATGCCTTCCCCTCTCCCCTCTCCCCTCTCCCCTCTCCCAGCTCTGCACCCACTCTGGTCTTGACTTCCTCAAAGGTTGATGAAAGAACGATGATGTGGAAATGAAAGACAAAGAAACCTTTTCCTCCTCAAGTTGCTTTGGTCATGGTGTTTCATCACAGCAATAGTAACCTTAAATGGGACATACACACATATGCTTTATTACTGTGGATCACAGGCTGTGGTCTGGCTAGTCCAGTAGCTCCAGTATTGGTTCAGTCCACAAGAATAGATATCTTTGCTGGGGTCCAGGAGTAGCCTCACAAACCACATAACCCTGACCTCAGTCAGACAGGGAGAGCTTACTGAGCATGTGCGCAGGGCTGGTGGACTAGGACCATCATCCAGATTTAGGAACTGAACTGTGACCCCAAGTTAAGAGCCTATAGGGTTTTTAAGCCCCAAATCCACACACATCTGTGACAAGTTATTTCACTGATCAGGATTTAGGGATAGGGGGATTTCCTTAGGAACCTGTATTTGTTGTATATTTATCCTGCTCCCATTGGTTGGAGTATTCAATGTGGCTGGTGACTTGCCTATCTAATATCCATGTCTTAACTTGTCTCCTTCTGCCAAGTAGGATGTCAGTTCCCAGGGAGATCTTGGGGATTTAAACTTTACTTAACCACAACTTATAATGGAAGTCTTATTCCAAGTAGTTTCTTATATTGGTGTCTTTCTTATGTTGGGGTTCATCCCAGGGGCAGCTTATACCATAAAAGCTTATACACAGATGCAGGAATTGCTGTTGGGTGGGTGGTTTGAGTCCAAGGTTTTGTAAGAAAGTATACAAAACAGTTCTACTGACTTCTATCGTGATTGGTTTCCAAGAGCACAGAACATAAGAGAATATGTAATCAATCTTGCCATAAGAAAGTTTCCTAGTAATAGCAGAAACATATGAGAGAGTTTACTTGTAATGGAAAGCTAGCCAGGTAACATTTTACCTAGGCCTTAACATTCCATGTAGCCCTTAATAAGTCAGTAGGCCTAAAGAAGTCAGTAAAATCAGTTGCACACAGCTACAAGCATAGCAGATGTAAAGGCAGATAGGATTTCTCTTTCTAGTCTCTCTGTCTCTCTGTCTCTCTCCTCTCTCTCTCTCTCTCTCTCTCTNNNTNNTNTTTNNTTTNNTTTNNTTTCTTTCTTTCTTTCTTTCTTTCTTTCTTTCTTTCTTTCTTTCTTTCTTTTTTGAGACAGGGTTTCTCTGTGTAGCCCTGGCTGTCCTGGAACTCACTCTGTAGACCTGGCTGGCCTCNAACTCAGAAATCCCCCTGCCTCTGCCTCCCAAGTGCTGGGATTAAAGGTGGGCACCACCACGCCCTGCTCTCTTAGGCCCCTTTTATGGAGTAAAATCATAATTAATTGAAAAGCTGGTTTGTGGAAGAGAGACAATGGGACAATACAGAAATACAGAAGACTCTCAAAGCAAAGGAGCAAGCGAAAACTCCATGTGGTCGCCTTGAGACCAGGGAGTGTCAGGAAGGGAAAGGGTATCACAAAGAACAAATCAAGTTCACCAGTTAGGGCCAGCTGGGCTTCAGGAAACAGACTTAAAAAGAGCTACTCAGTTCTTAAAGGGAACTTTTTAAAAAAAAAAAAAAAACAACAATATAGGATAATGGCTCCTGCCTTCTGTTGTCATTTAGGCTAGACTCTGCCCCACAGTTACCAGGCAACAGCCAGGTATGCCTGGCTCACTATAAAAGAGGTTGCCGCCCCCCCGCCCCCCACCCCCGTCTTCTTTCTTTCCTTCTCTCTCTCTCCACATGCTCATGGCCGGCCTCTACTCTTCTCTCTTTCTGCCTTTCTCTGTCTCTACCCTCTCAACTCCCTTCCCCATGCCCTGAATAAACCCTATTTTTATACTACACCTTCGTGTGTGTGGCTGGTCGCTCAGGGGGAAGGGATGCCACAGCATGGGCCCACAGAGGCACCCTCTTCCCCCAACCACGCCTCGACTCCACCAAACATACCCCTTCCTTTCTTATCTTTTTATAAAACACAACACCTTCAAAATGGAGTTGGGCAGGTTCCTCACAAGTTGGTGGTAGCTATCACCACAGCCATGAAAATAAGAGGAGAGGCTGGAGACATGGCTCAGTGATTAAGAGCACTGACTGCTCTTCCAGAGGTTCTGAGTTCAATTCCCAGCAACCACATGGTGGCTCACAACCATCTGTAATGGAATCTGATGCCCTCTTCTGGTGTGTCTGAAGACAGCAACAGTGTTCTCATAAATAAAATTAAAATTAAGAAAAAAAAAGAAGAAGAGTAATCTCTGTCAAAGACTCACTTTACAAAGTTCCTGGTGCAGCGCTGCAGTGTCGAGCTGCAAGCATCCTTTGACTATTATTAGATTCCTGGATTGAGTTTGGGAAATATCCCCATTTAACTTCCTATTCCTATTGATGTGTTATAAAAAGATAAAGAGAAGGGGGATATATTCTACGGAAGTGTCGTCAGGTGTGGGGGTAGGGGGTGCTCCAGGGGGCCCGTGCTGAGGCATCCCTTCCCTGAGGGACCAGCCACAAGATGGTATAATATAGGACAGAGTTTATTCAGGGCATAGGGAGGGGAGTTAAGAGGGTGGTAGACACAGAGAAAGGCAGAGAGGAAGAGAGTAGTGAAGTAGAGGCCAGCCATGAGTATGTGGAGAGGGGGGACGGGAAGGCAAGAGCAAGAGAGAGCAAAAGAGAGAGGAGGGGGGCAAGCAGCCCCTTTTATAGTGAGTCGGGCACGCCTGGCTGTTGCCAGGTAACTGTGGGGCGGAGCTTAGACAGAATGCTAACACTTATTAATAACTACCCTTCCAGGCTATAGGTGTAGTTGCTTATGTTACTCCTGAGTGTTAGATTTCTGAGGCAGATTAAAGGGATGGAAGGCAGAAAAACCAAGGTGTCTGTCCTTGGCTGGGGCCATGCTAACTGATGCACTTGGCTGGGATGACATAATCTAACCTGCTGGAAGTTGAGCCATCTGCCAGTGGGGGAAAAAAGGGCTGTAATCCTTTTTAGGGGTGAGAATGACCACCGCCAGGAGTTCTCTTTTCCTCCAATAGTCCTTCTTAAGCAAGTTGCCTTGCTGGGCTGCAAGGGAAGCTGGGAAGTGTAGTCATTTAACCAGAAACCCAGATTCAATTGTAAGCACTCACATGATGCTTCTCAACACTCTGAAACTCCATCTCTAGGGAGTCCATTTCCCTCTTCCACTCGCACTGCACACATGTAGTGTATAGGCAAATGTGTAGGCAGAACATACCTACATATAAAATAAAAATAAAGATTTAAAAAACGTTTAAATTTCAATCTCATTTCCAGACGTGAAGATGGAACATGGGAGGTTTGCAGATCTTTTTGTCCCTCCTCCCAGTGTGGCTACATTTAATAAGTTATTTGCTTTCTACACATTTAATTTGGCTCTTATAATTGGCTTATACAGGGCAAGTGGCTGTACTTACTTCGAACAGGGACAGGTGATAGGGTTGTGTCCCCCAAATTTGATAACACTAAATGAGGACAGCAGGCAGGCGCATGGCAGAGACTCAAAAGTGCTGTCTTATGAAAGCAGCTGTAAGCAGGGACCCGAGAGGCTCCTGGGAATGAAAAGTACTTTATCTCATTAATCATGATAATTCCTCCCACCTCCTCTTGGTTAGCTCGGTCTCCTCCCAGGACCAGAGAGTAGACTTTAGTGCCAAACCCAGACACCATCTCTGTTTCATATGGTTATTTAAATTCCAGGAAAGGGCAAAGCTGATGTTTACATTTTCTTGTGTCACCTAGGGACAAGCAAGAACGGGCCAAACCTTCAATAGCTTGAGGCTACAGTAGCGATAGCAATTAACAACAACAACAATAACAAAACACCTTGATTAGATGAGTACAGAACACAAAACAAATCCTGCATCTCCTACTATGCTTCTGTGCCTATATTTTTCTCCCTCTAGTTGCTAGTGAGCCTGAAAGATGAATTGAAACCCAGATCAGGACATGATTACACAATACTTGGGAGCCAAACAACCAGCTGTCTTTGTTGAAACTGACAAACTCTAAATCAGGCTAAGAAGATCTTTCAAAGTTAAAACAAAACAAAACAAACAAAACCCTGGGGGAGAGACTCCGTTTTCCCCACTTCCCTCCTTCCTTTGCCCAGGCACTTTCTCTCTGTGTGCATTTCCACAGCCCTGGTAAAAGCCTTTCTTCACCGTTTGCCCGGAGTTTCTTTCCTGCTGTTTTGCTGAAGCCTGTTCAGCCAGCATAGCTGTAGCCATTGTGTTCCACACCTGCCAAGCTACTTCATATTGTTGCTGTAATGTGCCAGTCATTGACTCAGAAGAATAAGGACGCAGAGCAGGGCCATGTTGACCACATAACCTGTTAAATTCTGTATGTCCTGAAGGTTTGTTAATCTTAAGAAATTCTACGGGCTGGCAAAACGGCTCAGCTGGTAAGAGCACTAACTGCTCTTTCGAAGGTCCTGAGTCCGAATCCCAACAACCACATGGTGGTTCACAACCACCCGTAATGAGATCTGATGCCCTCTTCTGATGTGTCTGAAGACAGCTACAGTGTACTTATTTATAATAATAAATAAATCTTTGGGCTGGAGCGAGCAGAGGTCCTAAATTCAATTCCAACAACCTCAAGAAGGTTCACAACCATCTGTACAGCTACATAAAATAAAAGAAATCTTAAAAAAAAGAAAGAAAGAAAGAAAGAAAGAAAGAAAGAAAGAAAGAAAGAAAGAAAGAAAAGAAAAAGAAAAGAAATTCTACATCTATAAGCTTCACATGGGCCCCATCAAATTAGAGGTCAATATGAGCTGTTTTGTCTGAAATGGCTTGAGTCAGGGCTGGCCACCAAGCAGAACTTACAGCACCTGCACAGCCTTGAGCTGTTGTCCTGGCCAGTCTTGGAGTACAAGTTCAATAAGCCATCCCTATATAACTGAGATTGGTGTTCTTGTGTTTTGTGGAGTGACTCCTGGACCCCAATAGTTTATTTAGCTATTTTTCCTCAACACAAGACTTCCCTGTGTAACCTGGTTTTTCTGAAACTTGATCTGTAAACCAGGCTAGCCTTGAATTCAGAGATCTGCCTGCCTCTGGAGTGCTGGGAATAAAACCTTTCACCATTACCACCTGGCCTGCTTTTTAATCCTTTAACAGATTAAACGAACAGGATTAAGACCCTTTAGACATAATGAGAGACTTGGAGTCAGACAGACTCCCCAGTAGGCAGCCGGAGAGGGAGAGAGGATGTTGCTAGTCAGTAAAGAAATGGCTAGCCCCTTCCCCAGCCTCTTGACTTGAGACAAAAAGCTTTTGTCTCTCACCCACTGGACCCCCTGCTGAACAAATTTAAGGTCTGATCAAGACACAATTGTGGACCAATAAACTGACCAATCCTAAAGTAGGAGAGGGGAGTGTTAAGCCTGAGAATCAAGAGGAGAAAAGACCAAATCCACAACTGTCCAATTAATCCAAGCTGTATTTTGGGGTGCACCCAGGACTGGCCAGCTGGCTGTCTCACCCTAAGTAAGGATTTGAGAGAGCAACCTCTGCTGGCCTCTTGAAGTCCCTTGTATAAGAAAGAGAAGGTGCTCACAGCAGGAGAGTGCAGGCTGTTACACCTTGTTAAAAAGATAAGGTTGATATCAGGAACCCGCTTTGCAGATTGCCTCCAAACCAGCGATGGCTGTGATGTCACTCATGGGCGGCAGGGACCCACGAATCTGTTGCCATGGCAATCGCTATACATTCCCAAGGTCCATTTGGTTTACCTTCCATGTTTACCTCCATCACAGCCTAAATAAAAGGCAGACCCTCCTGAGCTTTGCGCTCTCTTTTCTCCCATAGTCTCTGTCACCACTCATTGCCTCACCCCCACAATAAACCTCTCTCAGCCTGGTGTGGTCTGTCCGGATGCGAGCTGGGATTCGAACACAGCAGATACAAAGAAAGGGAAGGAACCAGAATAAGGAAACCCTGTCTCGAAAAAAAAAAAATTTTGAGTGTGGGATCAGACCCTCCTAACATCATTTTTCTCTTTCCCCTAAACCTGGGAGACACATAGACAGTGGGATTAGACACCCCACCAGTCCTGCCTGTCATTTCAAAATCATACTAAAATTTTTAAAAATGGGATCTAAATTATCTGTCTCAAAATACTGTCCCTTGGTTTGTCTTTGAGGAAACTTTAAAAAGTTCTACCTTATCAAACTCTAACCCACTAAGCCCACTCAACTCTGCACTCAGATACGGCCACAGCACTCCCTCAATAATGGCCATCACTGGCCCCAATTTGGAACTTTTCATTTTGACATTCTTACAGACTTAGACAACATTCTCTTACAGAATGGCAGGGAGTCTGAGGTACACTTCATGCTCACCCCTCTGTGCAATTCCTGTCCTCTGCCACCAAAAGCCTGCACCCAAACCTGACCCCCACCTCCAACTCCTTGGCTTTTGATCCCACTACTGAACCTCCTCCCTCCTCTGCCACTAACAATCCTCTAGTGCTCAACCCTTAGTCTCCTCCTCAGAAGCCTCCAGAGTCTTACCCTGTCCCCCCAGTTCCCACCTTGAGAAGATGTTCTGTCAAATTTGAGATGTTCTGCCACGTACCTACATAACCAAAATTCCTCTGGAAATCCCCCAACCCTTGAAAGACCCCTAGTCTTGTAATTCTTGAGCTAGATAAATCGGACTTTCTGCTTTGTTCAACGCTGTCAAAGTCCACCTTAGAGAGACAGCTCTGTCTGACAGAAAATAAAGCTTGCTTAATGTGATAACAAAAAGGAGGGGGTGGACTTGGGAGAGCAGGCACCACACCTTGCCGGGCAGCACAGTAGAGCTGGCCCTGGTTACAAGGGTTGCAGATGAGCCAGACTCGGCTCAGCACCACCCTCTCCCTCGCCTGCTATAGCACTAGGGAGAGCAGGCCCTGCACCTCACCTGGGCAACACAGTGATGCTGGTCCTCCTGGCATGGATTAGGGTTTGGCTGGCTTCAAGGGAATGTGAGTGGAGAGCTGGTTCTACCCTGTGCCAGCTGCAGCCTTGGCTGAGCTAGCTAGGGCAGGGTAGAGAGCTCACCCTGGTGGTGTGGGTGTGGGAGAACTGATGGGCTAACCAGGCCCAGATCCAGGGCTTTGAGTTGGCCCGCCCCAACATTATTTACCCCATCTGTGAACTGCTGCAGCATGTGAAGGGGTGGGTCCTGCAGATCCAAAGCTGCAGGATCTCCAGGACCCAGGGCAACAACAGGATATCTGATAGATCCAGTATAGACAGTGTAGAAAAAAGCCAGAGGCCTTGAACCAGACCAGTGACTCATTGCAGTGAACATTTGCAAGCAGAGAGGTATAGTTGAAGGATTATACTATGGGACACACTGTGACATACAACAGCTTCCACAACAAGATTTTTTTTTTTTTTTTGGTGGGGGATGGAGGTTGAAAGAACAGAGTTTCGGTCAAGTCAGAGGGGATGGGGGGGTGAGTGGGATTGGGGTGCATGATATGAAATTCACCAAGAATCAATAAAAAGTTAACAAAAAAAAAGGCAAAAAAATTTTTAAATCTAGGGACTGAAGAGATAGAAAAAAATCAGGGGTTGGTGATCTTTACCCTCATTCAGTGGGATTAACAAAACATACTATATCCTTTAGTAACCTTTAGCCTCACCCAAGATGGAAAGGACCACACCTGGGAGGCAGCCAGGGACTATACTGATAAACTCCATCAATAAAACGACACCCTACCCTCCGGGAGGAGACAGTCCCTTTGAGGGAGCCAGGCTGGAGTCATAAGCACACTGGCATGGGAACAGAACATGCAGCTAATTATAACTTATTCAGCTGAACGCATGCAACATAATTTTCACTCGAGAGCTAACTTTGCCATCTTAAAAGAGGGCACACAGGGCCCCAGTGAAAAATCCTACCCTTAGCCCATTTCACTGAGGCAACAACAAGTATACTGATATGTAAGTCACTATACTGACTCCCCCACTCCCCTCACCCCGAGTCCCACACAGGCAACTTTGTTACTCCATGTTCATTTCCTGGGTCAATCTGCCCCAGGCATTAAACACAAGCTCCAAAGATTAAAACAGGGACCCCTAACTCCTCACCACAGAGAGGATGGGGCCAAAAGGAAAAGGACAGAGATCACAGGCTAGGAGAGAATGAATCCCAGGTTCCTGGCAGTGAGAGTCAACAAAACAGCCTATCTCATCACTTGCTGTCCCAAGGAAGCAGGGGGAGACACACACACACACACCTTGCTTTCAATGCAATCACACTGGCCACTGGGCTGTGGAAGGTCCTACCCCACAGCCACCTTCCAAGGGTTGTTCCAGTAATGGATAATGGGAACCCTGGAAGATGGGTTGTATGTTGGGTCGCGTGGTGTTCCCGTGACTTCTCTTGACATTCCTCGGTCAATGCCTTGGTCCAGTGAGAGGGCTTGAGTTCTTGGGTGCCCCGATGAACGTCATGTTGGCTCATCAAAACTTGGGGTGAATGGTACGGTGGCTGGTAGCCTTCTCTCTCACTCTCTCACACAGGGCTTCTTCCTCCTTACTCACAGAGTAGCGCGGGCCAACCAAAACTACTAACTTAGCAATAATAGGAATCTCAGGAAATTCCCATAATCTATTCTGTACATCTGACTTAGTCTGCCAATTTGGCACCATAACCTTCACCCATTATTTTATTCTAAAGCCTCAGTGCCCACTCCCACAATTAGACTGAGTTCTCTTATCCAAGCTTAAGGATTTTATACATATCCCTCTCCTGAGAACAGCCACTATTTTCCTCCTTAGCCTGGACTCAGGTGGGATCCCCACCCAAAACCAGATCTCTACCCAAAGCCTCTTGCCCTTGGCCAACCCTCTAGTCTGGGACACTTCAAACCCCTCCATGACTAACTATCACAATCCTGTCCTCATTCCCTTGAGAGACACTTCTGCCTTTGTTGTGCAGGATCAATATTCTCTTACCCGCACAGCTCACCATGGTCTAAAGTCTGTCATTGAGCAACTACCACAAGCGACCCTTTTGACCCCCAGCGGATCTCCTCACAGCACTCTTACTTGAGGCATCGAAATGCCCAGTGATTCTTGTCACCTAGGTCAAGACCTCCTGAAAATCAGCCAGGCCAATGTCCCCACCTTCCCCGAGGTCGCTAACTCTCCTCTCCCCCGTCCCCGCTGCCTTGTCTTTCCTCTTTTGTTGTTGTTGCTCTTTGGTTTTTAAGATTTATTTATTTATTTTATGTATTCACCATTGCTCTCTACAGACACACCAGAAGAGGGCATCAGACCCCAAAACAGATGGTTTTGAGCCACCAAGTGGTTGCTGGGAATTGAACTCAGGACCTCTGGAAGAGCAATCGGTGCTCTTAACCGCTGAGCCATCTCTCCAGCCCTGTTTGTTTGTTTAAAGATAGAGTTTCTCCATGTAGCCCTGGCTGTCGTGGAACTCCATCAGTAGACCAGGCTGGCCTTGAACTTAAGAGATCCACCTGCCTCTGCCTCCTGAGTGTTGGAATTAGAGGTGTGCTCCACCACTCAGACTAGTCCTCGATCTTAAAGCTGTGCCTCTTACTGTCCCCCATACCTGTCTTCCAAGCCCTTTTTGCCTGCATCCCCAGCAACTCACCTGGACAGTTTGCCCCAGGGACTCTGAGACATCTCTCACTACTTTGGCCAGGCCCTCACAAAAGGACCTCACCAGCCTGGATTCATCTCCTAGTGTCCTTCTCCAGCATTGAGATGACATTCCACACCCTTCCTTGACTCTCTAGCCTCTTAACACTGCAGGGTCACCTACCCTAACCTCTCAATCTTGCAGCTCCAATGGGGTTCATGTCCCAAAGAGGAGGTTTAGAGTCAGCAAGGAGGGAGACTGACATGATCTGAGAGGAAATCAGGATAGCTCATGTGTTTATTGAAAAAAAAAAAACACCACATTTTAAACTCTATTTGCATAGTAGCTTAATCACAGGCAATGTTGAAAGTAGACTTAATAATTCCAAGAAATATATGATTTTTTCCACAGACTGTTTTTAACCCATTTTGGCACTAATTTTCAACATCCAGAGTGAAAGAGGTCATCAACTTTATTACAGTATTTTTCTTTGAAGCAAAAGCAGTAAGTCCAGCACGCACCTAAACCCCCACTGTTCTCTAAGGCTCAGCAACCCCACCGGGTGCCCCTTTGACATTTCCTTTTGCACACGTTCAGTCTTTGAGGTCAGCCTTTGTGGTCAGGAGGTGCCAGGCATGGAATCCTGAGAAACAAGCCCATAAGAGCAATTTTCAGTCCTCAGGGGGCCTGAAGCAGCGTTTGCACCAGGTAGCATGATAAGCATCGAGGTGTTTCCTAGTCGTGCTCCTCTGTGCCTCAGTCTTACAACACGGGCATGCTCTCCTCCCGAGCTCCGCCAGGGAAGGTCCTCATCCCTTACTCTTTTTCCATCGTGCCACACCATCCTGACTCCTTCCGTGCCTGCTCCTGCACATGGCAGAAGGTCCTCATCCCTTACTCTTTTTCCATCGTGCCACACCATCCTGACTCCTTCAGTGCCTGCTCCTGCACATGGCAGAGGGGATCAAGCCAGTCTAACTTTTCAGGATCTGCTTCTCATGGGGCAGACCAGACCTCACCATTCATGCTGTAAGTCACGTGCCCAGGGCATCTATCGTGGGCACTGCCCTATACTTATTACCTGAACTCCTGCCCCCAGCTGCCCAGGCCTCGGGCTCTGGGGCTGGGCCCTTGTTTCCCTCTCCCATTGTATGCTTTCATCCTTCCGACCAGGTGTATCCAGGGGTTTCTGGCACCATCTTTCAGTTAGTAAATCTTTAACTTCTCTACACTGGGTACAAACAGAGGGGCACAATAGGGANTCCTGTGTCGGAGCAGGCAGAGTTATCACTCTGTGTGGCTCCACTGTGGTGGAGACTTTTTCCAAACAATTATTTTGTTTAGAGAGACTGCCATTGTACACATTTACATTTTTCTACCACAGCTCACACAAAATACCCCAAAGGAGAAAAGTGCAAGGAAACTCCCATAATGCATAGTGAGAACCATCAAAGATGAAAGTCAAGGATGGTGGAGAATTGTGGTCTGTGATGTCGATGTGCTTGACCTTTGTCAAGCAGCAGTGGTCTCTGTGAGACCCATGCCACCCACCTCACAAACCAAGTGTGAACTTCTTACATTACTAGGCTTCTTTAACTTCTTCCATATATGGATCCCCAACCTCTCCCTCACTGCACAGCCTCTTTTCGAAGCCACTAAGGGACCCCTGGAAGAGCCACTCTTGTCTCCCAAACCCTTCTTTGTCCCATAAACCTACTTAAGTCTGGTCTTTCACCTGCCTCTTCCAGATCTGCACAAGCCCTTCTGTCTCTTTTACATACTAACCAAGGACAAACCTTTACGATAGTCTGCCAATGGCAGGGGGTGGCGGGGGACACACATATTGCCCTACAGCCTATATCTCTAAACTGCTATGCATGATGACCAAAGGCTGGCCATCTTGCCTCTGGGATCTTGACTGCAATTGCACTACTTACCACTGAGGCAGTACAGACTTACTCAAAGTTCTCATCAGTCACCAGCTCTCTAAGGCAATCCCCTCTAGGGTAAGGCTTCTCCATGCTTACTTATTAGCTCCCGACCTTGTGCGTGAACCATCATCCCTCATCCCCACAACACTCCTCCCTAAGAACTCTACATCCTCAAATCCCCTTCAACACGGCTCATATCTTAGATTACCCCCCTACAAAAGGCCCCAGACTGGTAACTCCCTAGAACAAGCTCCTTACAGGGTAAGATATGCTGTACTTCAAAGGGATCCACCTCCCCCCCACAAGCCTACAGACCAGAAGCCACATCCCCACGCCCACACAACTTTCCAACAGCAGAACGAATTGTTCTTACGTGGGTTCTTGGAAGCACACTTGTTTCCAACCTTACAGCCAACATATACACTGACTCCAAACCTATCTATAATATAATACATTCTCTCCAATATCTTAATCTTGAAAGAAGGAGCTTCCTAACCAGGGAGGGAACTTACTACAACCGAGAATCACCTGAGGAACAGGACTCTGAGCACAAGGCTGTTTAGGCTCTGTGAAGGTCAGTGAAGGATTAGCTAAACTGGTTGTTGTTGGAAAGACCTACTGTCAGCAGTACTCTTCCCTGAGGAAGGGATTCTGGACCGTCATAAACAAAGAACGTGAGCTGGGCACTGGCTTGCTTACATTTGTTATTCTCTTATTCTTACTGTGGACATAATGTGAGCAGATTCTTCAAGCTCCGGGTGCCTTGACTTCCCCGTTGTGAAGGACTGTAGCCTGGAGCTGTGAACCAAGATGAACCCTTTCTCCCTTGAGTTGTTTCTGTCAGGATATTTTATCACAGACAAAAAGCTAAGGCTGGGTAGTAATGTTTTCTTCGTCATTTGTCTCACTTAGGGAACTACTACAACGCAGAAGAGACACCATGATCATAGCAATTCTTATAAACAAAGACATTTAACTGGGGCTGGCTTACAGCTCAGGGGTTTGGTCCATTATCACCTTGGCAGGAAGCATGGTGGCTTGCCGGCAGACATGGTGCTAGAGAGGTAGCTGAGAGTGCTACACCTTGATCTGCGACCAGCAGGAAGAGACTGTGCCACTAGGTCTGGCTTGAGCTTCTGAGCCCTCAAAGCCCACCCTCGAGTGACACACTTGCTCCAACAAGGCCACACCTCTGTATAAGCCACTGCCTATGAGCCTATGGGAGTCATTTTTTTTTTCAAACCACCACAAGGTAGAATTTGGAATTTTTTAAAGATTATTTTTATGTGTAGGACTATATTGATTGTCTATATGTCCGTGTACCTTGCGTGTGCCTGCTGCCCAGAAGTGGACATCAGAGCCCTGAAACTAGAGTTACAAACAGTTGTGAGCCTTCATGTGGATTCTGGGTCCTCTGCAAGAGCAGCAAGTGCTCTTAACCACTGAGCCATCTCTTTGGCCCTTGATTTGGGGTCTTTCTTCTCTTTACTTGAAACAGGGTCTCTAGGCTAGCCTCTGACTCGCTATCATCCCTGCTCAACCTCCAACTGCTAAGATGACCAGACTGAACCACCCACATCTAGTTCATGGTAAACCTTTCTTTCCTTCTTTCTTTCTTTCTTTCTTTCTTTCTTTCTTTCTTTCTTTCTTTCTTTCTTTCTTTTTTTCTTTCTTTCTTTCCTTCCTTCCTTCTTCTTCTTCTTCTTCTTCTTCTTCTTCTTCTTCTTCTTCTTCTTCTTCTTCTTCTTCTTCTTTTTCTTTCTTTCTTTCTTTCTTTCTTTCTTTCTTTCTTTCTTTCTTTCTTTCTTTCTTTTGTCAGGGTCTCATGTATACCTGAATAGCTAGGTAGCTGAGGTTGGCATTTATGCTCTGATATTCCTGCCCATCCACCTCTGTATTGCTGGTATTACAGGTATTTGCTCCCACTCCTGATGTATGCAGGACTGAAGGTAGAACCCAGGGTTTTGTGCCTGTTAAGCAAGCACTTTATCAGCTGAGCTACAACTCCAGCCACAAAAGTTTTAAATATTTTGTCACAGTGTGTCGGTTTTCTTTGTTTCCTGTTTATGGTATTTTGTCATATAAATTTCTAGCATTTATATAACCACGTGTACTCCTGCCGTCTTTCTGGTTGCATCTGGCCTTTAAATGTTCCTTAGGAAAGGCATGTCCTAATATTGAGGCTAGAGATGTCCCCTGTGCTGTGACGCTTGTGTACTCCCAGCTTTCGCGTCCAGATCCCTGATCTTTGCCGTGTTTCTCTTGCGTATGGTGTGAAACACAGATCTCAGGCTGTCTTTCCCCAGAGCCCTGTGGCTGCTTCAGCGCCATTCAGGGAAGAATCTACATTCACTGCACACACTTGCCTCCTGTGTCTGGGTCAAATCTGGACTTCCTATGTTCTCTCTGTCCCGTGAGTGTGTGTTGGTGTAGAGGGCACACCCAGCTTTAGCTGACCCTCTTTTATGGCCTCCTCCTCTTGCTTAGCCCTTGTGTCTTTAGCTGTGTTCCTAGCTTTTCAATACAGGGCCAATCGGTGGGGCAGCCCGAGCTGCCTGGGCCTTTCCATGGTCTTGCTCCACTTCTTAGATCCAGGAGCAGATTGTGAGGATCCCCCGGGGAATCACTGATCATCTGCCCAGAGGCCCAGTGTCCAGGGCTGGCTAGACTGTGGGCAGCAATGCTCCATTCTGATTCTTCCACCGGCCCTGTGGAGGAAGAGCTGGGACGAAGGACATTTTCCTTCAAAGCCAGACAGGGCCCCCCTCCCCCAGTGAGGAATGGTTCCTGGCAGCCAGATCGTCAGAGTGGATTTGAGGGAGGGATGATCTGCTCTTCTCTGACTCTGGACTGACTAGAGCCTTCCCCTTCCTGGGCCTTCTTTTCCTTCATAGACCCCAGAACCTGAGGAACTCTGGCTTTTCTCCCGAGAGAGCCCTTACAAATTGAGTTTATAAACTTAGTGACATGAAACTTTATCTTCATCCACGTAACTTTCTAACCTTCTCAAAAGGGAGTTTGTAACTACTGATCTAGCCAGAGGGTCCCAGGCCCCATCCCTCACAGGCAAGAACTAAAAGTCCGTGGTCAGGGCAACCTTGACTGTGGCAGGATACATAAAACACTGAGAAAGACTTAAATAAAACAAACAGAAACTCAGTTTTCCTGACTGCTAAACAAGAGTCTCCCAGTAACGCAGGCTTCCAGGCTGCAGTTCAGGCTTGCTGCCAAGAAACCAGCTCCAGGCCAGGCCCTGTTGGTCCCAGCTCTCCAGGGAAGGAAACCATCTCCTCTGTACACAAACCAGTGAGTCCATCCTGCCAGGGCCTGGTGCCAGGCCTGAAAATCATGAGCCATGGCATCTACAAGCGCTAATCAGAAGCAGCACTTTGTCTTTCCTGACCAAGTTCTGTATTGTCACATGTCTGGAATATTTCTCCATTACAACCTATTTTGGATTTGTGCTTAAGAAATGGAGTTCAGGGGGCTGGTGAGATGGCTCAGCAGGTAAGAGCACTGACTGCTCTTCCAAAGGTCCTGAGTTCAAATCCCAGAAACCACATGGTGGCTCACAACCACCTGTCATGAGATCTGACACCCTCTTCTGGAGTGTCTGAAGACAGCTACAGTGTACTTACATATAATAAATAAATAAATCTTAAAAAAAAAAAAAAAAAAAAAAAGGAAAGAAAGAAATGGAGTTCAGGGACTGATGGCCCAGTGGTTAAGATCACTGGCTGCAACGCCAGCATGCATGCCTTTAATCCCAGCACTCGGGAGGCAGAGGCAGGCAGATTTCTGAGTTTGAGACCAGCCTGGCCTACAAAATGAGTTCCAGGACAGCCAGGGCTATACAGAGAAACCCTGTCTTGAAAAACCAAAAAAAAAAAAAAAAAAGATTTAAGAGCCAGAGGGGATGGATGACACCAAGGAAACAGGCAAGACACAGCAGGTCTGACTCACGTATGAGCTCATGGAGACCGTGGCAGCATGCTTAGGGCCTGCACAGCTTCAAGCCAGATGGGGTCCCAGCACTGAGAGGGGCAAGTGGACACAAACTCCTACCTTAACCAAAAGCTCTCTCCACTTGACTTCTGCTTCCAAATGAAAAGTCAGTTTCCTCCCATGGAGTCTCACTGGATCGATAGATAGATGGATAGATAGATAGATAGATAGATAATAGATAGATAGATAGATAGATAGATAGATAGATAGATAGATAGATAGATAATAGATAGGTAGGTAGGTAGGTAGATAGATATAGGTAGGTAGGTAGGTAGGTAGGTAAGTAGGTAGGTAGGTAGGTAGGTAGATAGATAGATAGATAGATAGATAGATAGATAGATGTAGGTAGGTAGATAGATGATAGATAGATAGATAGCACACATAACCACAGGCCCCATGCTTAGCAGTAAATGGCCAACACAAAAGGAATCCAATGGTAATAGACTTTGTCTCATATTGCTTTGTTTGGGCATTTTTACCCTACTGGTCTTTTGCTTGTATAATATGATTTCTGAATTTGTGGTTTTATGGGTTTTATTTGTGTGTACACTTTTAAAAAAAAGGTTTATTTATTATTATGCATAAGTACACTGTAGCTGTCTTCAGACACACCAGAAGAGGGCGTCAGATCTCATTACAGGTGGTTGTGAGCCACCATGTGGTTGCTGGAATTTGAACTCAGGACCTTCGGAAGAGCAGTCACTGCTCTTACCTGCTGAGCCATCTCATCTCATTAAAAAATGTGTGTACATTTTTTAATTGTTGTTTTTGAAGATTTGGGGGGAGTTGTTTTAATTTTTTTTTAACCTGTTTGTTTTCTAAAGAGAGAGAGAAAGAATGTGGAATTGGACGGTTGAGGAAAATCTGAGAGGAATTTAGGAAGGGGAAACCATAATTAGAATATATTGTAAGAAATTTCTTTTTAAAAAGAAATCCAAGAATAAATAAATAAAATACAAGTGGAGGTCATAGGATGGTGACCACAAGACCTTGTGGTTGGTCTTGTGTGCTGTGTACTGTGCAGGTTTAGATGCTGAGTTCTATGATCAGGTCATAGTCTGTACATGGGCACTGTATTGACCAATGCGCTGTAAAGAATGTCCCCAACAATCTCCGATTGGGTAATAAAAGGCTAGAGCCTGAGACTGGGCAGGAGAGAGAGGAAGGTGGGACTGGAGATTGAGTACGGAGAGTCTCAGGGTAGGAACCACGAGAGGAAGGACAGAGGATGTGGAAGAATAAGGTCACCACGAGGACCATGAGCATGTGGCCAAGAGACGCTCCCACTGAGGACACATGAAGAACAGAGCAAGATTCAGTTGGCAAGTAATGGGGCATTTATCTGGCTATTAGTAGCCTAGCAGGGTTATAATAATTCCAGAACCTGTGTAGCTTAGGCTTCAGCTTGTCAATAAATTCTGATACCTTTGCGCTGTTTACTCCGGAGCTAAATGGGAAGGAGTGGGGCGGAAATCCCCAAATGCTGGAATTCAATGTGTCTACTACTACCACACCCTCTTTATGCTGTCATGGCGATCACACCAAGGGCCTGGTTCATGGTAGGCAAGCCGTTGAGACAAGGAACCATAAATCTGTAAAGGCAAGACATAGACTCAACTGTGAATAGGGCTGGCACCAGGAGATAGGGGGTGACTTGTTAGTGGAAGATAAAGGCTGCTGCAAAGACTGTGCTAACTAGCTTAGTTTTGTGGCCACAGCAGTTTTCTGCTTCAGTGTGCAAAGGATATGGTTCCCAAGAGACACTGTGGTTTCCTGCCTGCGAGGAAAAAGGTTAAAGAGTTGTTTCTGAAGTTACAGCCCCGGAGAGGCCTAAGTCTGAAACAACTCCCATCCCAGCCCCCCTGTGGGAGCCACCACATCTCCAACAGCAAGGGCTTCTGGTCTGATATATGGACCCCACCCGACTCCAAGTTAACAGGGAATTTGCCAGGTCCTTGGAAGGTGTCAGAAGACAAGGATCTTTGAGTGAGAGCCAAAAGATGTGGCTCCCCCACCCCAAGAGGAGTGAGCACCTGCCAACAGTCCCAGTCCAGACTGACCCTTCAATGGGCGTGACCTTTGGCCTAAGAGACTCTGCCTGCAGTGTTCAGGGAGGATGAGCAGAGGAGGGCTTCGCGTATAAGACTTCCCCTTTTCACCTTAAACCCTCGTATTTTATGAAAAAGCCACTCCTCCTGAATTGGGACTTGGACTGGCCTCACCAGGTCACTTTCCCATCTCTCAAGTCTGAGCTGCTCGTTGGACTGGTTGCTGTAAAATTTAGTGCTGTATTAGAATACCACTCCGTTGTGTTCCCCCAGAATCTCTACACTGTGCTGAACTAACTCTAGGACCAAGGGCAGGAGCGGGGAGTGGACATTCTTCCTGGGATTAAAAGGGTGGCGCTGCCTCCTGTACTCTGGGCCCTTCTTTCTTTCTCAGTAGAGTTAGAGCTCCAGAAGCCTTCACCCCTAGACCTGGTCCTGGATCCTTCTCGACCGTTTCCCAGCTCCATGCTGTACTCCCCACAGCTCCATGCTGTACTCCCCACAGTCCCAGGCCTCTTTCCGCTCCTCCCCATCTTCAGGGATTTCCCCGCCCCTGCCCCCGCCCTCATCGCTTGGTCACCTACCCCCATTCTCCGAGATCTCCCTCCCCGAACCCCCCATTGGCTTGGTCCCCTTCCCAGCTCGCTCCACCCTGCAGGCACTGTCACTTCTCGGAAGAGAGGAGGCAGGAATCTGGGAAGCAGCCAGTCTTCTGTCCTCCCACGTCCCTGCATACCCGGGTGCACTACAGCTCTCCAACTCCAGCCTTCACCCACCCCGCCCTTATCCAAACGGGTTTGCTCCCTGTGTGCCCCTTCCTTTGCCTCCGTGTGTCCCCCACACATTCCCACGCACCCCTTCTTTGACCTACAGCGCAAGTTTCAGAATGCCACGTTCTCCCATCCCCCTGCCCTCCCTCCCCACGGACCCTGTCCCTTCCTGCTGCCTGGAGACTAGGAACTTCTGTACTCGAGGATACTGTAGGCATAGCCTCCCGATATTGTTCACCAGGCGCCAAGCACATCGGAAAATGTGCCACCCACTCCCAAAACCGCTTCAGAGCACTCTGGCTTATTAAGCGCAGATCCTGTCCCGGGGCGAGGCCCTGAGCACTTCGGGTCCAAACGGCAGGTCTGCGGCGCCACCTGGTGGCCATTCTAACAACACGGAATTCATGGAAAGAGGGGCGGAGCCCCGCGGCCGGAGCAGTCTGGGGTGGAGGGGAGCGGCGGGTGAAATTACTTGATTTTAAGGAGGGGCTGCCCCAGTAGCTGTCCCTTTCAGTTCCACAGGATTCCAGGCCCCCAAGTTTCATCCAAATGTCCACTTTACTTCTCTTCCAAATGTCAGGCATTCCTGGTTATACTGAAGCCAAAAGCCAGGCACGGTAATTGAAAGATAGGTAGAAATGCAACATGGAGGAAGAGAGGTCAGGGTCCTGCTGTCCCTAGGGTCCGGAGCAGAGTGTACGGAGCTTAGGGATGGAGAGGATGTAGTCACAGGCAGTTTGGGCACAAGCACCCCCACCCCCCACCCCCAAACCTACTCATCTCCAGGAAAAGAGACCCACCCACACAAGTTAGGTACAAAACAGAAATGGGGCCAGTGGCAGGTTCAAAGATGAGCCAAAATGCCTAAATCAAGAACTCAGAAAAACAACGCTCATGAAGACAGATTATGTCAAAGTAATACAGAGCCCAGACAAAAGCCCTCTTGTGGTCAAAGCTGAACAATTGCAAGAACAAAGATAAGCAAAGGGGTGTGCTGGAATCGCCAAAAGTATGAAATTAATATCCACGAGTCCAGCCTGTGCGACTAAATCAATGGATGGGAATGAGGGTCTCACAAAGAACCCTACACCGAAGCATAGCTTCCAGCGGAGGTTTTAAACCTCCGCTCTTCCTATTCCTTTCCCAGACCTGAGCAGAGGTGGCCATCCTGAAGAGGCACAACAAACACAGCGCTGTATCAATATCAGCAGTCCTGAGCCACGGAGCAGAACAGATGGACAATGAGGACTCCAAAGGTGACCCGGGGACATTGCCCAAGCCCCCAGTCTCAGTTCCACCCTGAGGAAACCCACGGGCAGCCCTGGGTGGAGGAAAGCCCTTGCATAGACTGACTTGCCTTGCTTCTAACCACCCCGAGTCATCAGAGACAGGCCGTCATTGACTGAGGAGTTGTGGTGACTCAGTGTTATGGAAGAGCCTAGACAGATATCTGGGGCAGAGGAGAACACGGGGGAAATACGAGGAAACTGGGGGAATATGAATAGATCCATGGACTTCAGTTAAAAATAGTATATCAGCTTGGCAGGCAGCACGGGTTTCAAACAGGGCATTGGCTGTATAAGCATGAAGCCCTAAAAGCCAGGCCTATAACCTGAGCTCTGAGGGGCTGGGAGGCAAAAACTGAAGGATGGCTGGGGCTCCATGGCTAGTCAGACCGACCAACCAACCAACCAACAAACCAAACCAAACCCCAGCAGCCTCCAGGGTCACAAAGAGATCAGGAGAAAAAGACAAAAATGATAGAGAAAGACACTTGGCTCTATGTCTGAGAATGCATGCACTCATACATACTACATGCACACATATACGCATCACATGCACACACATACACCAACCATATGCATACACCACACACAGAGTAATGCATGAATACTACAGCAACAAATACATCACAGGAAAGCAAAACTGGCTTCATACTGTGTATTATGTGTTTGGGATCTCTCTATATATAATACTGTTCTTAAAAATCATTACTGTTGGGCTGGTGAGATGGCTCAGCCGGTAAGAGCACCTGACTGCTCTTCCGAAGGTTCTGAGTTCAAATCCCAGCAACCACATGGTGGCTCACAACCATCCGCAACGAGATTTGACTCCCTCTTCTGGTGTGTCTGAAGACAGCTACAGTATACTTACATATAATAAATAAATAAATCTTTTTAAAAAATCGTTACTGTTGCGGGGTGGTGTATGTGGTCGGGGGGCTAGCTATGCTGGGGTTACAGTGAGTACTACCCTTTGCCTTGACTCCATTCTTCTTTAAAACAGATTTATTTGTTTATTTATTTATTTATTTATGAGTACACTGTAGCTGTCTTCACACACACCAGAAGAGGGCATCAGATCCCATTACAGATGGTTGTGAGCTACCATGTGGTTGCTGGGAATTGAACCCAAGACCTCTGGAAGAGCAGTCAGTGCTCTTAACCGCTGAGCCATCTCTCCAGCCCTTGATTCCATTTTTTTTTTTTGTAATTATTATTGTTTTGTTTTGTTTTCTTTTTCGAGACAGGTTTTCTGTGTGTAACAGAACCATTGGCTGTCCTGGACTCACTCTGTAGACCAGTCTGGCTTGAAATTCAAGAGATCCACCTGCCTCTGCCTCCTAAAGGCTGGGATTAAAGGTGTGAGACACCACAACCATATTTTTTTTTTTTTTTGAGACAAGTTCTCACCATGTAACTCTAACTTGGAATTCGCTCTGTAGACTAGGCTGACCGTATTGGTTGGTTATCCGTGTTGACTTGACACAAGTCTATCAGAGAAAAGGGAGGCTCAGTTGAGGAAATTCCTCCATAAGATCCAGCTGTAAGACATTTTCTCAATTAGTGATTGATGGGGAAGGGTTCAGCCCATTGTGGGTGGTGTCATCCCTTTGCTGATGGCCCAGGGTTCTATAAGAAGTCGGCTAAGTAAGCCACAGGAAGCAAGCTGTTAACCAGCATCCCTCCATGGCCTCTGCATCAGTTCCTGCCTCCAGGTTCCAGCCTTGTTTGAGTCCCTGTCCTGACTTCCTCCAGTAATGGACTATGATCTGGAAGTGTAAGCCAAATCAACCCTTTTCTTCCCAACTGGATTTTTGGTCACGATACTTCCATCGCGGTAAGAGAAACCCTAAGGACACTGGCCTTGAACGCACAGACATCCATCTGCCTCTGCCTCCCAGGGTCTGAAATCAAAGGCAAGCACCACCACACCCAGTTCTCAGTTCTAGTTTGTAAACTGCTACACAAATAAATTTTGTGTTTGTTTACCCAACCCTCCCCTGTCTGGGCTCCGGGAAACATGGAAGATCCTCCCAGTTCACAGGGCTCTGAGACTGATTGACAAGGGGTTTCTGAAAGTCCTTGGAGCACTGGTAATGCTGCCAATGAAGTGGAACTCCAGCAAGGCAGGGCCAAAGGGCCTTCACCTCCAAAGATGAGGGAGGGTGATGCCCACAGTCAGTGGTTAATGACACAAAGGACCAGGCCTAATGATACACACCAATAATCCTCACGCTCAGGAGGCTGAAGCCAGCAGATCCTTCTGAGCCATAAGCCATAGAGCTCGGCCAACCAGGGTATCAGGGGGAGGGGGGCAGGGGAGCTAGGGGAGAGAGAACCATTCACAGCTAAGAGGTGAAGTTATGCATAGGGACCCACGTGTGATCCCTTATACATAGCAAAAGCTGGTCACGGCACCTTTCTGTTTCCAGCTCAGAGGAGGCCGCTGTGCAACTTTCTGAATCCGGGTTCATCCGACACCAGCCACTTCTGTCATGCAGCTCAGTTCAATCCCGGTGGGTTCAAAGTTGAGTACTTGAGGTACACCGGAGGTGAGGTTGGTGACACATATGCCTGGTCCCCAAGTTCAGTCCCTTGGGTCTGTCTCGGGAAACAAAGTTGGTAATGCCACTGCCAAGGTATCCAACCAGTGACTGGAACAGTCTGAAAATGACAGTGAAACTGTCCATCTAGACCGACAGGCCAGCATGGAGGTGGCACCCTCTGCCTCTGCCTCGGCCTGATCTTCAAAGTCTTCAAGGAGCTGCCAAGAGACAGAAAGAAGCAGAAGAACATTACACACAGTGGAAATGTCACTTTTGATTGCCCGGCATATGCAACACTGGTCCTTAGAGAACTTTCTGAAACTATTAAGGAGATCCTGAGTACTATACAGTTTGTAGGCTGCCACGTGGGTGACATCAACAGTAGTCTCCTGGGATGCCCAGCTAGTTAATAAGCAACTAGAGAAAATATTTCAATGAAAGGCAATCTGGTTATAAATAAATAAATAAGCTGGGCATGCCATGCTTACAATCCTAGCAGGCAGAGCCTGGGGATCAACCGTCAGCCATTCTAGCCTTCCAGGTGAATTCCAGGCCAGTGAGAGACGCTATCTCAAAAACCAAGGTGGATGGCACCTGACGAGTGACAGCTGAAATTGTCCTCAAGTCTTCACGTAGGAACCCATATGTGCATGAGCACACACATTTACCACACACACACAGATACGCATGCATACACACACACACACACACACACAAAATCAAAATGACTGTGTCACAGACATCTTTGCTTTATAACAAGATAAAAAAGCAGCCTGCTAAAGTTGCACTTTATCCAGGCCAACTAGAGTTACATGGTAAGAGACACTGTCTCAAAATAAATAAGTAAATAAAAGGAACTGGGACAAAGTGTACTGCACAATTGTAACCTCAGGAAGGGAGGGAGGGAGGGAGGGAGGGAAAGAGAGAGGTAGGCAGGCAGGCAGGCAGGCAGGCTGTGAGTTCAGGGCCAGCTTTGGAGAAAGAAACCTACACCAAAACGTAATCTAGTTTCTTTCTTTTGCAGCCCTGGCTGTCCTGGAACTTGCTCTATAGACCAGGCTGGCTTTTCTCAGATCCATCAGCCTCTGCCTCTCAAGTGCTGAGATTAAAGGCGTGCGCCACCACCACCTGCGCTAACCTAGTTTCTTGGAAAAGTACTCTTTTATAGAAATTCAGTAAGTAGAAACTCACTGGTCACCTTGGACATTAATAAAGCACCAAAGTGTTCTGACCTTAGGGCATAGGGACAGGCCCCAAGAAGTTCAAGATCAGAAAAGGGGTGGACACCCCCAGAACTGCAGAGTCAAGGTTCTGGAGACTCACTGACCAAAGTGTGGCCGCGGGCAATAACAAGTCCAGGGGATCCTCACAGCTTACATCAGAAGAGCACGGACAAGACAAAAGTGGCCTCATCTCAACCTGACGGTACCTGGTTTATCTCAAACTAACATGGATGGCATTGAGCACATTCTGGCACAGATGACACCAGGAGCCAGTTGTAAAGTAGCACTCACTACCCCAGTGGTTTTTGCCCATTTATAGTTTTTCTGTAGGGACTCAGGGCACCATGGAAGCTACAACCCACAATGTCTGCAGCCAGGGCGAGCTGGATCCATAGAGAAACAAATGTACTTCACTGCTCTGGAGGGCAGAAGTCTGAGATCAGAGTGCAGATACGGCCAGGTTCAGGATCACACTTCTGTCCTGGCTGCTCAGAGAGTCCACATCGCTCTGTTCTGAAGAGGGTGGGAACTGAGCTCACTTATAAAAGACCAGGACTCCTTCATGACTTCACCTGACTCTTGTTGTCTCCCCGAGATACCACTTCATACCATCTTACTGGAGGTTATGACTCCAGCATATGAAGTGGGGACTCTCTGTTTAAAGTAAGAGCCAAGTCTTGCCATCACAAGAAGGAATGGCCACTCTACCTGGGTTAATCTGAGCCTGGGAAGGGGAAATAGGAAGAACTTCCAGGGACTTTGGCTCCGAATTAATTGGTGGATTCCTAGGAACCTGAAATCCACCCATCAAGGGGCTCATGGAGGATGGCATATTCATGAACACTCACCCAGGTCTGACTCCCAATAGGGCTGGATGTTCCTGGACCCATGATGTGTTTATGGCCCATGGCCCAGGCATAAAGGAAGAACCTTGTGTGGGCTCCCCAGCCCAGAAAGAAGCTGTTAAAATATCTATACCTAGAAACTGGGAGAGTAAAAGTGTGCTGCACCCTGGGGCATGTGTTCCCATCAAAGACTTGCTGTATCCCCACATCATCACCCTGCACTCCACCTGTTCGGTCTATGTAGAAAACAGTCGTTCTTTTTTTTTTTTTTTTTTAAGTTTTATTTATTTATTATATGTAAGTACACTGTAGCTGTCTTCAGATACACCAGAAGAGGCTGTCATTACGGATGGTTGTGAGCCACCATGTGGTTGTTGGGATTTGAACTCAGGACCTTTGGAAGAACAGTCATTGCTCTTAACCCCTGAGCCATCTCTCTAGCCCCAGTAGTTCTTGGAGAACGGAAGACCGTTATCATAAACGGGGTCAGACCACAGCTCCTGCAGGTGCCTTTCCTGATTGGCTTCACCGGTACAGCACACTTACAACACATCTGTACCCCACCCCACCCACAGCTGTTCTTAACACCTGTTGTAAAAGGATGAGAATGAAGACATTACTTTTTTTAAATTTTTTTATTTTTTAATTTTTTTTGGTTTTTCGAGACAGAGTTTCTCTGTGTAGCCCTGGCTGTCCTGGAACTCACTCTGTAGACCAGGCTGGCCTCGAACTCAGAAATCTGCCTGCCTCTGCCTCCTGAGTGCTGGGATTAAAGGCGTGCGCCACCACGCCTGGCAAGACATTACTTTCAACAACTAGCTACACCTTCATGGTCCTATCTCCCAAGACCAATGCTGCCCAGAACTGTCTCCTCATCCATAGGTACCGTCAGTGTCTTTCCTTCCCATCACTGTTGGTGACACAGTGGTGACCACTCTTGGACAGAAAGTAGATGTCACTATTATAATAGAATCCAAGAGCTGAGGAGTGGACCGCTTCCTGTAGCAGTATAGACGGATTCCCCTCCCCACCTAGTTGTCTCCAGCCTATACACTCTAGCTCCTTCTCAAGATCACATGCAATTAAGGTAGAGCTGCATACAACGTACGGTAAAGAGCAGATGGGTAGTCACAGGAGGGTCTCATGACACGCTCCGCCCCTTTATAAGGAGGTGCAAACTGTCACGAAGCCCAACCAGAATGGTCTTTTGCAAGTGGCACAGATGAATTCACAGTTGTTTGGCTGCATTGTCAGTCACTCACGACAAGGTGCTTCCTGCAACCCTTTTACTGAATAGCTCAAAGCCAAGAGAAGGCTCTGCAGGGGCTGGAGAGAGGGCTCAGCAGTTATGAACACTTACTGCTCTTTCACAGGACCAGGGTTTGGGTCCTAGCACTCACCTCATGACTTATAACCATCTGCAATGCCAGTTCTTCTTCTTCTTCTTCTTCTTCTTCTTCTTCTTCTTCTTCTTCTTCTTCTTCTTCTTCTTCTTCTTCTTCTTCTTCTTTTTGTTTTTTTGTTTTTTTGAGACAAGGTTTCTCTGTATAGCCCTGGCTGTCCTGGAACTCACTTTTTAGACCAGGCTGGCCTCGAACTCAGAAATCTGCTTGCCTCTGCCTCCTGAGTGCTGGGATTAAAGGCGTGTGCCACTACCACCCGGCTGCAATGCCAGTTGTGACAGACTGCAGTGCACCCTTCTGGCGTCGGAGGGCGCTGCATGCAAGTGGTACTTAGGCATACATGCAGGCAAACACTCATATACGTAAACTAAAAATAAATAAAACCTTTAGTGTGCATGTGGCATGTGTGTTTGTGTTTGTGTGTGTGTGCTCTACAATAAGTCCAGGCAGTCAACACACTGACCCAGCAGGTCTGATGCAGAGCCTCTGTCTAGCCCTTTAGATGATTATTACATGGACTCTGGCAAAGTGCTGACCTCGCCAGAGAGAACTAACCTGGTTCCAGCCAATACCCTAGATGCTGAGCATCCTTCCCAGAGCTGCTGTTAGAACATCTGACCCATGGAGCCCAGGGTGGAGTTCATGGTAGTGCCTCTCACTAATGAAATCTGATATATAGTGCTGGCTTAAGGAAGCCTCAGAGACCCAAGTAGGCGACTCCAGGAAGCAGACCATGCACAAGAGTCACTCCTGCAATGGTTAAGTTCTTTCTGAAGCTATACGCACCAATGGCTTTGTGGGGAGCTCCCTGTGGACAGCTGACAGAGAAAGAAAAGGCTGAGTCCTGTCCTGGCTCACAGGCAGGGCCAGACGGGACAGCTGGGTAGCCTGGTAAACCACAAGGAGCAAAAGGTAGAATTCGGATGGCTTGGAGGTCTAGCCTCTCTGGTAACATTTAGATACACTGGGTACAAAGAATCTGTCCCATGTGAATACTGAGCCAACCACACCTACAGCCAAAGAAGCCCCAAGAACTGAGTGACTGGGAAAGCCCATCTATGGATGTTATCACCTTTCCCCAAACACACTGCTCTTATCCAGGAGGAAAAGAAGCCATGTGATGTAGCAACACGAATATACATTAGACAGGACCTCAAGTGCTGGTTAATTTCTGTCAGCTTGCCACAAACTGGAGTCACCTGGGAAGAGGGAACCTCAACCGAAGAACTGATTTGTTAACCCGTCCGCAGGATACTTTCTTAATTGCTAACTGATGCAGAAAGGTCCAGCCCACTGTGAGTGGTGCTGTCCTTAGGCAAGGAAGGCCTTTGCTGTACAAGAAAAGTAGTTAAGAAAGCCAGGAAGCAGTCAGTGTTCCTCCATGGTCTCTGCTTCAGTTCCTGCTTGAGTGCACACCCTGGCTTTCCTCAATGAGGGACTGTCGTCTGTAAACTGAAATAAACCCTTCCCTCCCCAAGTTGCTTTCTGTCAGAATGTTTTATCACAGGAACAGAAGAGGAAACTAATAGACATCAGAACCTGGGTTCCAGTCACAGGGTCTTGTTCGGTTACAGCTACTGCTGAGTGCCCAGTTGCCACCAGCAGAGGATGGCAGCGACCCCTGCCATCCTGAAGGGGCAGAGCTAGAATCGTTGCTTACTCTGGTCCTGAATGCACATTCCCTGGCAGCCTAAATGCTACTGCCCAAATGGCAGTTTATGGACTCAGCAGAGGGTCTGTCACACACAGCGTAAGTCTCTCCGGTGAACTCACTGTCTGGCCATGTTCCCGCTGAACAGGAAAATGGCTCCTAAAAGCTGCTTTGGGGCCAACAGAGTGGCCACACTGTGGGGCTGGGATGTACCCAAAATACGCTTGATGCTCTGAACCAGTGTCCACCCTACAGCCTCTCTCCATGGGCAGCGTCCAGGGGTCCAGGGGTCAGGAGAGGAAATAGCATAATTTTGTTTCATGTCCCTACAACTTTGGGCTCTACTAGTTTATTGATCTCAGATCCCAAGGGACCAACCAATGCATCCTGGTTCATCCAAAACTCTCATGGGATTACAGCTACAAGTACCTGGTCATTGGAGCGAGCGCCTTCAGTCCTGGACAAATACGAGAGGGTTCTACCAGGGGACACATCATACAAAAGGCTGTCATAGCGGGGATCTACAGAGAGAATGGTGTCTGTGCTACTCGGGATGCCAGCCCCGTCAGGGAGAGATAAAGGCCATGGGTGTAGTGACTCAGAAAGGCCGAGATTACTTAAGGATGTTTCTTAGCGCCTCTAAGTTCCATGGAAAACAACTACAAGAATTCAGATCCATCTTGTACAAACAAAACTGCTAATACCACAGACTTTTTAGGAATTCAGGCTTAGGCTTTCCCCATACCAGTCAAAGAACCTCAGCCTTTTCTGAGTCCAAAGATATTAGAATGTCCCATCAAAAAGGGTAGATGTTGGGGCTGAAGAGATGGCTCAACACTTAAGAGCACTGACTGATCTTCCAGAGGACCTGGGTTCAACTTCCAGTACCCACATGGCTGCTCCCAACTATCTGTAACACCAAGATTCAACACCCTCACACAGACATACATTCAGGCAAAACATCAATGCACATAAAATAAAAATAAATATCGAAAAAAGAAAGGTAGTCGCCAATGCCATTATAACTCCACAACTGAACGGCAGTGCTTTCCCTTCTCATCCGATAATCAATTCCTTTGCCTCCTTTTTCCTTCTCCGGTTTCCCTCCCATCTAACAGAACCTGTAATTGCAGTGGCTAATGTTTCTATGTTCTCATCATTTACCTCTTGAACATGTTCAAGGAGTGTGACTCAGCTGCAAGAATGACTAGCCTCCAAAGGTGAATGTAAAATTCTGACCGGGTTTCTTGGGAGATGCAGCCTGTTTTGGTTAGAGAGTTTAACCGTGGCTTTGCTTTGGTTAAACATAGTTGCAGGAGGCGAAGAGATGAGTCAACAGCTAAAAGCTCTGCAGATGACTCAGGTGGAGTTCCCAGCACCAGCACAGCGGTTTAAAACCAGTTCTAGTAGATGCAACACCACTTTCTGGCCTCTGTAGGCACACAGGTAGTACACCAGACATGCATACAGACAAAACATCCATATACATAAAATAATGAATTAAAATCTGTAAAAAAACAAATTGTGTGTGTGTGTGTGTGTGTGTGTGTGTGTGTGTGCATACATCTATCAGTAGATCCTGCTGTCTTGCTGTCTGCTTGGTTAGGCTGAAACATTTCCCTCTGTGGTTGGGGTGAGATGTGGTCACGGACAGATGTATTAGCAAGAGGAGCAGCTGTCTAGCTGACACAGTTTGCTGACTCTGCGGTTGCTCTGCCTTACCCTACTTGCTGGACTCGAGATGCAGACAGGAGAGTCTCGGGCTTGGGTTGCCTAAAGGGTCCTGAATTCTTCCCTGGTACTACACTTCTCTGCCCAAATGTGTTGCTTGTTTCCCAATATTTGCTTTCTTTAAAAAATGCTATTTGCGCATGCCTTTAATCCCAGCACTCAGGATGCAGAGGCAGGCGGATTTCTGAGTTTGAGGCCAGCCTGGTCTACAAAGTGAGTTCCAGGACAGCCAGGGCTACACAGAGAAACCCTGTCTCGAAAAACAAACAAACAAACAAACAAAAAGGGTAGAAATGTGGCCAATTTGATTTTATGTCTCAAGGATACATAGTGATGGTGGGGCAATGTTAAAAACAAAGGCAAGCCAGGTGTGGTGACACATGCCTTGAATCCTAGCACTCAGGAGGCAGAGGCAAGCAGATGTCTAAAGAGCTCCAAGCCAACTAAGGCTACATAGTGAGACACTGTCTCAAAACAACACAAAACAAACTAAACAAAACCAGAAAAGCAACTTTGCAAACAGCACAGTGGTGCATATGGTACGGGAAGGCTCCATTGCCTGCTGAGCTGGAGGCCACCCCTTGAACAGAAATGGGAAGGTGCCCAGTCATCTCCACTGGGGCACACCCACTCCAGGGTGCGAAGGTCTCTAAGTGATTCCAATGGCGTCTTTCTACTTAGGGTTATCACGGAGGAGGGGAGACTATTCAGATATCCAGTCCACATTCTTAACCCACGAGCTCTGAAGGCTCACAGCAGCTTCTGGTACACCAACTTAAGGAGAAGCGGCTGGTGGTCAGGAGGGTTAGGATGCACCAGCTAGAAAGCGAATGGAGTGCACAACTGAAACAATCTAGATAGAACCGCCCTCCATCCACCTGCCCTTCCTCACAGCTAACCGAGAACATTCCAGCCTGGTTCAAGTCCGACTGAGAGGTAGGCTGAGCTCCTTCTCTGCGTGTTCATTATTCCCAGCGTTTTCCCAGACACGCAGCCGGATTCCCGCAGCACCCCTCGTCCCTTCACAGTAACAACGACCTCTTACATCCCTCTCCCCGACGTCCCTGATGTCCCTGACCGCAGATTCGGTCCCCACAACCCCCGCACCCCCAGGCGCGCGGCCGGCGAACACCAGGTGAATGCGCGCGTCGCGTGGATCATTGGCACACCCTAACGCGCCACCCCGCCTCCGAGCATCACGGATTGGTTGTTCGCGGACTGGCCGCGGCCGATTGGCTCGGGCACCGCGATCATTGGTCCCGTTTCACGATGGGTAGCACCGCAGCGTGGATGCTGCTCAGTCCCGCGGCGTCCAGAGGAGCGTGAGCAGCCGGGAGGGGCGGGCGGGGGAGCGCCTCAAGGAGCCGCTCCCGCCGCCCACCCCGACCGCGGCCCTAGCAGCCCGGGAGTCCTGGCCGAATCCCATAGCCCCCGCAGCGGACAAAGGACCATGCGGTGCTGCAGGCGCTGAGCGCAGCAGGGTGGGCCGGGGGATGTGGGGCGGGGCAGGCGAGGCCGGGGGGCCGCAGCGACGCCCCTGATTGTGGCGCCGCGATGCCGTGGTTCCCGGTGAAGAAGGTCCGCAAGCAGATGAAGCTGCTGCTGCTGTTGCTGCTGCTCACCTGCGCCGCGTGGCTCACGTACGTGCACCGGAGCCTGGTGCGCCCGGGCCGCGCGCTACGCCAGCGGCTGGGCTACGGGCGAGGTACGCGATGGCGCGTGGGAGAGGGCCCGGGCCTCCCAAGGCGTGGGGGTCTGACTGCCCAGAGCCCCTGCTGCCCTGCTCCTCCCAGCTCCGCTATATTGGGGGAGGGGTCGCGGCTCTGTTCGGCGGGACGCCCAGTGACGTCAGCAGTAACGCCAGGGACCCTCGGGGCTCATCCCTAACCTTTTCGGATCCTGGAATCTGGCCTAGATCCGGTGGTGATGGAGTTAACGGTGGGTCCTTGAGGGAACCGGTGCCCCCAGCTAAGATGTTTGTCAGGCCATTGCCTACTTAGCAGGGCCTCAGTTTCCTTCTGGAAGGTGGGGAGGTAAGGGTGGTGTTGAGGGATCCAGCTGCCTTAGAGTGGCCCCAGCTGCTGGAAACCCTGGGTACACCTGTGAGTGGACTGAGATGTCTGTGGGCTAGGGACCAATGCTAACTTGAGTAAATGCTTGTTGTAGTTTGCACATTTAAGAGTGGGCAGAGGATATACAAAGCAACTTAGGCCTGGCAAGCCCTGTGGGCAAGAATTCAGGGAGAATCTCTGGAGATGGTGGCCATTGGGGAAAAAAAATCTCCAGAGCAGGGTGAACAACAATGACAGCTAGGTAGAAAAAGGTCAGGGAGTGAGCCTGGAGAAGCCTAACCAAGCCACATAGAGCTCAGCCCCATCTTTGCGAGGGAAGCTGGTGAGCTGAGGAGGGGAGCAAGTGTCTCTCCCCTCAAAGTCTCAGAGCAGTGACGCTAGCTCACACCATTCTGGTCCACTCCACCTGATGGATCCAGAACTCCCTTTTCAGCCCTGCGCCTGTCTCCTGCCTGCAGAGGCCCTCTTGCCTCTTCCTATGCCTGGACAACTCTTTCCGGACATCTTCCAGCAGATCCTGGGCCAAGGATCTGAGACAGATCCCAGCCCCCAAGAAATTCTATGGGTCATCCCAATCCATGTACCTTATTAGCTGTGACATCTTCAAGATATCCTGCCACAGCTCTATCCCTAAGAGATAAGTCTGGACCCAGAGCTGACCCAGTACCCAATAGCTACCCTTGTGGGTTCAGCTGACTTCCTGAGCAGTTTGCTTCTGTCTGAGACCAATCAGGAAGGAATGAAGACAGGGAGCCCCACTGCTGAAGGTTGATCATGAGGGCAGCTGGCTCTGACTCCTCCTAGGTGGGTAAGATCTATTCTGGATCCTGGAAGATCAGTCCTGCCCAATGGCACTGCTAGAAGCAGCCTGGGTGGCACAGATGGGGCCCCAGCCACACACTCTGGGCTGAAGGCCATCTCCTGTCAGGCCACCTGGGACCCACCAGGCACCACAAGGCATGTGAGAAATTGGGCAGCTGCAAGTGCCTAAGACTTTCCTGACAGTGTCATCAATCTTGAGAGCTGGCAACAATCAGCGGGTGTCCAGCAGCCTGTGCTTACAGATACCTCCAAGTGAGGGTGGGGCAGATTCCTGTCTCTTCACCCTCTGTACCGAGGCTTAGCCTGAGCTGAGACCCCAGTACAGAAAGTTCCCAGTGCATTCAAAATGCCTGGGCTTAGCTTGAAGGGCTGTGGGTATCCAGGCCAGGCTCCGGGAATTTGACCAGGAGTCCTGCTTGCTTACTTCCTGGCTTCTCAAGGAAGGATCTAGAATGTGGAGCACCGCCAACATTTCAAGGGAAGAGACCACACAGGCAGCCCCTGACCTAGAGACAGTTCAGGCTCATCTGGTATCAGCTATACCTTTCCAGTAGCCTGGCTTCTGAGATTGGCAAGAAGGGACAGATGTGGATGCAAGGTGTGACTTTGGAACAGGAAGGATTCCTGGATCTAGTGCCTCTCATTGAGAGCACCAAGAGGGACAGGAATGAGATAAAAGGAAACCTCCTGCCTTTGGAGACTCAAGTCCCAAAGAGTGGACATCCAGGAGTGCAGTGGACATGCTACTTAGGGAAACGGTCCAAGAAGTGGGACAAAGCAAGGTATAGGAGTAGTCTACCCAAACTGGAGGAACTGTGGTGGACATGTCTTCACATAGATCTGGAGAGAAGAAACAAACACCTTAGCACATGGGAAAGACATCAAGGGTTCTAGGCCATCTGGAATTCTTCCCAAGGCAAAGCCATTCTGAGAGGATCACCAGATGGATGTGAGTGTGTACAGTTTCACACTAGCCTGAGTATATATAGCCCTGCTCCCCGCTCTTATTGGGGACTGGAGAAAGCTGGTAAAAGACTCTGTTTTGTATTGCCTATCCAAGGTAGGGTCTAGAAGGCCCCCCAAATGATGGAGCAGAAGTGCAGAGGCTTCAGCAATCCTTCTTGCCCCACCCCTCCAGCTGATGACCCCCAACAACAAAGATACTGATGGAGTCTGATACCTTAGGGAGTCTGAGCTCTAACGCACTTCACATGCATCTGCAGATGGTGAGAAGCTGACCGGTGTGACCGATAGCCGGGGAGTCCGAGTGCCATCGTCCACACAGAGGTCAGAGGACTGGAGTGAAAGTCATGAAGAGGAGCAGGCGGTAAGTTAGAGTGACCAAGAAAAACCTATTCACAAGGAGCCACCCTCTAGGATGGGTAGATATGACCCTGGGTTGTACGTGAGCTTCAGCATCCCAGCCTGGATACTGTGTCTGGGTAGTCACTGAGTGGTATGCATCTGTTGTGCATCCCAT
This sequence comes from Mus pahari, assembly GCF_900095145.1. Taxonomy (NCBI): domain Eukaryota; kingdom Metazoa; phylum Chordata; class Mammalia; order Rodentia; family Muridae; genus Mus; species Mus pahari. The sequence continues at coordinate 110,415,480 of NC_034590.1, forward strand.
CAGTGGCCACATAACTGTGTGGGCAGATCTGCTGAGGCTGTCTGTGTAGGAGAGTGCTTAGGTGGTGTGACTGGATGTGCAGAAGGGAAACCATGAAGTTCTACTTTGCTGTGTGTGTCTAGATGGACCGTGCAGTTGTGACACTTCCTGCCTTTAAAACTCTGACATGGCTATTCTTTCCTGCAGCCTGAGGGGCGGGGCCCAAACATGCTGTTTCCTGGAGGAGCTAGGAAGCCACCCCCACTGAACCTCACCCACCAGACACCCCCATGGCGGGAAGAGGTAAGTTCTGTTGGGCTGGGCTGGGCTGGACTGGACTGGGCTGGGAGGAAGGGAAGGGTGGGGCAGACTGTATAACAGCTAGGGTTCCCTTCTGGCCCCCAGTTCAAAGGACAGGTGAACCTGCATGTGTTTGAGGACTGGTGTGGAGGTGCTGTGGGCCACCTGCGAAGGAACCTGCACTTTCCACTCTTTCCTCATGTGAGTACCTCAAGAACGTATGGGTTGGCAAGGGGGCAAGGTATGCAGTGAACCGTGAGTTAATAGCTATTGCACAACCGGCAGACTCGGACTACGGTGACAAAGTTAGCTGTGTCCCCTAAGTGGAAGAACTATGGACTCCGGATTTTTGGCTTCATCCACCCAGCCAGAGATGGTGAGTAGGTTGCGTACGGCAGGGGCAGGATGTCTTGAACAGTTCAGCTTCCTGAGCCTCTGTCCTGTGGACTAGGAGACATCCAGTTCTCTGTGGCTTCGGATGACAACTCTGAGTTCTGGTTGAGTTTGGATGAGAGCCCAGCAGCTGCCCAGCTTGTAGCCTTTGTGGGCAAGGTAGGTTCTGCCCTCTTGCCTTCTGCTCCTCTATCCGAACCACATCTGTCTTCTCTGGACCTCCTGCAGCCTCTTGGAAACATAGACTGTGTCCGTCCGATGCTCACAGGGAGAATGTGGTCACTCCTTTGTCCCCCTTGTGTCATCCCTAGACTGGCTCTGAGTGGACCGCACCTGGAGAATTCACCAAGTTCAGCTCCCAGGTGTCTAAGCCACGGCGGTGAGTAACTTAAAAGTGCATGCATTCAAACGTGTATGCACATCTGTGTTGGCCTATGAGAGGGAGGCTGGGTATCACGCTTGCCCATGTTACACAAGCACTGTCTTCCTGAGGGACCATCCCAGAGGGATATGAGATTCTGTCCTAACCCTCTGAGCTCTCATTCTGTTTGATGAGAAACAACCCCAACTCCTTCTGTCCACAGACTCATGGCCTCCCGGAGATATTACTTTGAACTGCTTCACAAGCAAGATGACAAGGGTTCGGACCATGTGGAAGTGGGTGTGAGTGTGGCCTGCCCTCTGAAGGAGCTCCAAAGACCACAGCTCCCCACCCCCATCCACTTCCTCTATCGTTGGACAGTCACTGCAGGGTGGTCCCCAACCCGAAGGGATTTCCAGTATAGGAGATAAAGCAGATATTCGGGGACATGGGCCAGGATCAGGAGGGTATGCTATGCTTGCTGGATGCTCAGCGGGGCTGCACTGAAAAGTGGTCCTTCACCAGGAGACATGGGGAAGACAGAGTGTACAGGCCTCTGAAGTCTGTACCTGGAGCATCTTCCAGCATCTTCCAGCATCTTCTGAGACTCCAAGAAGTCAGGTAGCATGATCAGGCCAGGCCTGTGGTGCTGTGATGAACTGCTCAGACTGCCGTGGGGCAGTGAGGTAGCTGAGATTCTGCATGCCAGGCATCCCTCTGGCCTGTGTGAAATCATGGGAAGCTGAGAGAGCGAGCCCTGGGAAGTTTACTATCTTTTCATTGCCATGATCATCGCTGAAACGAAATACCTGACAAGAAGCGACTTAAGGGAGGGTTTATGTCAGCTCACAGTTTGAGGGTACAGTCCATGGTGGCAGGGAAGCCCTGGCAACAGGAATGTGAGGTAGCTGGTTACGTTGCCTCTGCATCCAGGAACTGAGAGACATGACCGCTGGTGCTCGGTCGGCTCACTGTCTCCTTTTTATTCAGTTTTGGACCACCGTCCGTGGGATGGTACTTGCCACATTTTAGGGTAGGTCTCCCCTGCCCCCCAGTTAACCTTATCTAGGTTCTCCCTCACAGACATGCCTGGAAGTTTGTCTCCAGTGATTCTAGAACCTGTTAGATTGACAATCAGTGTCAGCCACCACAGAGAAGAAAGACAGGTAGCTGGGAGACAGGGAGGAGGGTTTAACAGCAGGACAGAGCCCAGAGGGAGAGGCACAGTGACCACCACGGTGGTTCTCGGTCCCAGCACCTCAGTACATGTCATCCCACCTCAGTAGAGTGGAAACTCGGTGTTTGGATGGTCCGAGGGAAGAGAGCAGAGGTACTGATGACGAGGGTCCCAGATGAGCCCAGTCAGCCCCCCCCCCCAGGAGCACCAGCTGAGTAGAGATGGGAGGAACACATCTGCAAGGAGACTCAGGAGCATCCATGGAGGTGGAGCACAGGGAGGGCCACCTGGTGGCAGATACTAGGTCAGGGGCTGAGGGAAAATCCAACAGTGACCTCAGGAAGGCAAGATGCAAAGCCAGAGAGAAAATGGAGTCAGAAGTTATAGTCAGCAACTTTTGGAGAAAAGGAAAAGGGAGGGAGGGAGGGGGGAGAAGAGAGAGAGGAGGAGGGAGGGAAGAGTGCTGGGTGAGTCTGGATCTGCCCCTTGAACTCCTCAGCCTTCTGGGCCTTCTGTCAGGTGTCTCTTCCTTAAGCCCCTCCTACTCTCCCCACCAAGCATCTTGCATCCTTTGGGGATTTTCACCGGGTAGTCCCTCACCCATGAACTAAGGAAAGCCATCTACCAGGACCCAACCTCTTTCCTATCCCCACACCCCCAGTGGCGAGCTTTCCTGCCTGGTCTGAAGTTCGAGATCATCGGTTCTGCTCACATTTCCCTGTACACAGGTGCGGGCTGAGTATTTCCTCAGGGGGATGGCTGGGGTGGGGGGTGGTGGTGGAGGTGGGGCTCAGCATGGGGATGGTGGAGGGGAGGCTGAAGTTCCAGATACCCTCCTACTCCTAGATGAGTCATCTCTGAAGATGGACCATGTGGCCCATGTGCCTCAGTCTCCAGCCAGCCACGTGGGAGGATTCCCACCACAGGGGGAACCCAGCGCTGACATGCTGCACCCAGACCCCAGGGACACCTTCTTCCTCAGTGAGAGAGAGGAGGCTCCAGAGGATGGGGAGGATGGAGTGGGGTGAGGGCCGGGCCGGGCTCCCAAGTGACGGCCCTTTTTGCAGCTCCTAGGATGGAACCTTTGAGCCTGGAGAACGTTCTGGAGCCCTGCGCCTATGCACCCACCTATATCCTCAAGGATTTCCCCATAGCCAGATACCAAGGACTACAGTTTGTAAGTGCCCGGTGCAGGAGGCGGTTTAAAGCTACCCTTTGCCCCAGGCCCTATCCCTAAGCCATCGGCCCTGCCTGCAGGTGTACCTGTCCTTCATCTACCCCAATGACCATACCCGTCTCACTCACATGGAGACAGACAACAAGTGCTTCTACCGTGAGTCCCCACTATACCTGGAAAGGTAGGTGGGGGCGTGGCCTGTCAGAAGTGAGGATGTGGAGCTTCGATGAGGAAGGTCTCTGATGCACTTTCTCCCTCAGGTTTGGGTTCTATAAATACATGAAAATGGACAAGGACGAGGGAGATGAAGATGAGGAGGAAGAAGTTCAGCGTAGAGCCTTCCTCTTCCTCAACCCAGATGGTGAGTGTCTCGATCCTGCTGCACTCCCAGCCCAAATGCCAGGCACTTGAGCTTACCAGACACTCTCTCTACAGACTTCTTGGATGACGAGGATGAACAGGAACTGTTGGACAGCCTGGAGCCCACTGATGCATCTGTACAGCAGAGCCACCGGACCCCCACCCCGGCAGCCTCCACAGGAACGACAGCCAGCCCGACCCCACCTACAACTAGCCCTCTGGATGAGCAGACCCTCAGACACTCCCGGGCACTGAATTGGGCCCCACGCCCCCTGCCCCTCTTCTTGGGGCGAGCTCCACCTCCCCGAACTGTGGAGAAGTCGCCTTCAAAGGTGTACGTGACCAGGGTACGGCCCGGACAGCGGGCTTCCCCGAGGGCATTGAGAGACTCACCCTGGCCACCCTTCCCTGGTGTCTTCCTCCGCCCCAAGCCTCTGCCCAGAGTACAGCTGCGGGTGCCCCCACATCCACCTCGGACCCAGGGCTATAGGACCAGTGGCCCCAAGGTCACAGAACTAAAGCCCCCAGTCAGGGCCCAGACCAGTCAGGGAGGCCGGGAGGGCCAGTTGCATGGACAGGGACTCATGGTGCCCACAGTGGACTTGAACTCCTCGGTGGAAACACAGCCTGTGACCTCCTTCCTGAGCTTGTCTCAGGTATCCAGGCCACAGCTGCCAGGAGAGGGAGAAGAAGGGGAAGAGGATGGGGCCCCTGGTGATGAGGCCACATCAGAAGACAGTGAGGAAGAGGAGGAGCCGGCCGCTGGGCGGCCGCTGGGCCGCTGGCGGGAGGATGCCATCGACTGGCAGCGCACGTTCAGCGTGGGCGCCATGGACTTCGAGCTCCTTCGCTCTGACTGGAACGACCTGCGCTGTAACGTGTCCGGGAACCTGCAGCTTCCTGAGGCCGAAGCGGTGGATGTGGTGGCTCAGTACATGGAGCGGCTAAACGCACGGCATGGCGGGTACGGGGCAGACGGCTGCTTGAAGAGAAGGCATGCCGGTGTCTGCAGGGATCGCAGAACTTCCTTGGCTCTCAGCAGCTCTCTGATCCCCTTCTCCCTCTCTGTAACTACTGTCTTATCCAGGTTGAAGGGCTCTCTGAAGCCCCACTCAAGACTGACTTCATCTCTCCTCACTGCCAATGCCCACATCTGTCACCTTAGACCCAGACCCAGGGATGAACCCAAACCATAGGGGACAGTAATCAGGCATAGCCAGATTGTGGGCGGACGGCCTTTGCAGGGACCAGAGACACTAAAGTGTCATGCTCAGGAGCCCCAGATCTCTCCTTGTGGAGCACTGCAGGGTCCCAACTAGGGGACTATGTCTAGTTCAAGGGAGGCTTGGTCTCCTAGGTCTCAGGCTTCGGACTTGTTTCTACCCCATTTTGAGGGTCCATCTTTGAAGGGGTTCTTATCAGTCGAGGAAAGGGAGAACCTTCTGTGGGCCTCGAACTCACGGACATCAGGACAAGGTATCTTGCAGCCAGTGTTGAGAGCCATGATCAACACGAAGGTTTGAACAGGACAGGACAGGGGTTGTACACAGATGTGCTGCTGCTCCAGAGGGTGTGAGCATGACAGCCCTCAAAAGGGGCCATGAGACCCTTCCCACCACTGGTGATGTAGGACAGACCTAGGTGGCTCAGAGAGCAAGTTTCTCTCTCTTTTTTTTTTTTTTTTCCCCAGAGCTGAGGACTGAACCCAGGGCCTTGTGCTTGCTAGGCAAACGAGCTACCACTGAACTAAATCCCCAGCCCTGAGGACAGGTCTCCTGAGAACAGCTTTTGGGGCAGTCTCTTGGTCTCTTTATTGGACTGTCCACTGTGAGTGGTCATAGGCTCATCTGGGTGCTATGGTGTGGGTAACCCCAAGGAGTAACCTAAAGTGTTTGGTTGGGGGTAGAAAGGTCCTGATTTTGGGTGGGGTTGAATCACAGGACTCCCATCTCAGGTCATGCCGATGGCATCCTATAGGGGGGTTGCTAGCTGTCACCAGAGGGTGGGAAGCAGAATGAATAGCTTAAGGCCTGAGACAAAATGAGGGGCCTGCTTGAGGTATGAGGGGGACACATGGGAGAGCTAACAGCTTCTTGTGGGATGCTAACCATAGGAGAAGACTGAGACATCACCTCAGGACAAAGAAAATCATGCAAAGGAAGACATCTGGGAGAACTTGACAATCCTGGGCTCACGGCGCCCCCTAGTGTAGCTTTTCCTATTTCCTGCTGGGCTCGGGCATTGAGACGTGGGAAGGTCAACCTGTGTTTGGGAGCGATAGAGCGGGTTGCAGCAGGTGTAATGCGGTCTGGGGAGTACAGCCGCGTGGTTCTCGGGGTAAAGGGGGAGGCAGTTGAGTGGCGCTACAACCCTTGGTTAATCAGCCCTGCCTCGCAGGCGCTTCTCGCTTCTACGCATCGTGAACGTGGAGAAGCGCCGCGACTCTGCACGCGGGAGCCGCTTCCTCCTGGAACTGGAATTGCAAGAGCGCGGAGGCAGCCGCCAGCGCCTATCCGAATACGTCTTCCTGCGGTTGCCCGGAGCCCGCGTTGGGGACGAAGATGGAGAAAGTCCCGAGCCCCCTCCTGCTGCCTCGATCCACCCAGACAGTCGCCCAGAGCTCTGCCGGCCTTTGCATCTGGCCTGGCGTCAGGATGTCATGGTTCATTTCATTGTACCAGGTATGTGCGCCCCTATGAGGCGTTCGCGGGTGGGGTGGGAGGTGGGAACCATTCAGGTCCAGTCATGCTGCTTCGGTGACATCTTCTCTTCCAGTGAAGAATCAGGCGCGCTGGGTAGTGCAGTTCCTGGCAGATATGACCGCTCTGCATGTGCATACGGGGGACTCTTACTTCAACATCATCTTAGTGGACTTTGAGAGCGAGGACATGGATGTGGAGCGGGCCCTGCGTGCGGCTCAGCTACCTCGGTAACGATGTTTACCACCATTTCGGGAAATCAAAGATCTTTCCTCTTACGGGAGGTGAGTTGGCCTGACGCCGTCCACCTCCCTTCATGATTGCTGTGCTTCCTTCCCTTCTCCAGGTACCAGTACTTGAAACGAACTGGAAACTTCGAGCGCTCTGCAGGCCTGCAAACTGGAGTGGATGCCGTGGAGGTCTGTGGGCCAGTCAAGGGCTTAGGGGAAAGAAAGGAGGGTGCTGAGCTCACCTTGGGGAGGTGAGCAGGGCTCAGACCTCCCAACCTACAGGACCCCAGCAGCATCGTTTTCCTCTGTGACCTGCACATCCACTTCCCACCTAATATCCTGGACAGCATCCGCAAGCATTGTGTGGAGGGCAAGCTGGCCTTCGCCCCTGTGGTCATGCGTCTGGGCTGTGGAAGCTCCCCGTGGGACCCACATGGTAAGGACCTGGGTGTTCCCCGGGGAGCTCCAGGTTCTCACAACCACCAGGGCAAAATCCAAGCCTAACCTCCTGGGTAAGCCTAGGACTCTATCCATCCAGTCATACAGTTCATAAGACCCTTTTGTTCCTCTATGAGCCTATGAGCTCTTTCGTTATTAGCAAATACCAGACACCCCCTCCCATCCAGAGTCTCCAAAAAAAAAGGCTTCTTAGAATTCCTCCCAGGGTCCTCTAGCCTCCCTGGGGAGAAAATGTTAAGGACCACACCCTAATGGTTATTCTCCCTGCCTCAAGGTTACTGGGAAGTGAATGGATTTGGCCTCTTCGGGATCTACAAATCAGACTTTGACAGAGTAGGAGGCATGAACACCGAGGAGTTCCGCGACCAATGGGGAGGCGAGGACTGGGAACTTCTGGACAGGTAACTACCCTCCCCTCCCTCACACTGAGACACCTCATCTGCCCTCCCCTCCCTCACACTGAGACACCTCATCATCCTCCCTTGAGAGGATGGAATGACAGAGCTCCACCTGTCAGGATCTTAGAGACCCACAAAATCCCTTCCACCTACCCTGCGTTGAACCCTTCCCACCCCCAGGCTCCTGCAGCCGCTGCCAGGGCAGCCCAGAGCCACAGCACCTGAACCAGGGTTCTGACGTTCCACCCACTCCTCCCAGGGTCCTGCAGGCAGGGCTGGAGGTGGAGAGGCTTCGACTGCGACACTTCTACCATCACTATCACTCGAAGCGAGGCATGTGGGCCACACGCAGCCGCAAAAGTGCCCGCACACAGCGATCCTGAAGACCCAGCCTCCTGCTGGGCCACTGGGTCTTGGTGCAGCAGGTAGAAGCTGCGTCCTGAGCTTGATTCAGGCTCTGCCACCACCTGTGCTGGTCCCCAAAAGCCTCCTCTGTGACTCCAGATAGGCGGCGCTCATGGCAGGGCAGGCACCTTGGTCCCCACACCCCCTGATGATTTCTGTGAAATTTTCCGTAGCAATGACATTGTTTTCAGAATTTACAAGAGTTCTGTCTGTTCTGTTTTTTATTCAGAATGAAATGAAATATTTTTTTTAGTTCTGACTTGTTTTCTGTGACTGTTCTCTTCATGAGGCAGAGCTCTGGTTACCAGGGTGGCTGTGGGTAATGCAGGCTCCCCCACCCCCACCCCCCCAACACCCACTTCCTGTCTGTAGCTTCTGTTTCCACCTGGTTTCTGCAGAGTCTGGCTACTCGGAAGTCACTGCATGAGGACTTCCCACACAGGAACTGCTGCTGAGCCAGCATATGTGGTGACACCAAGTCTCCAGAATGACCTGATCTGTCACCTCACTCAGCCAGAGCAGACACACAGTTACCTACGTTGCTTTCTCTGTATCAGTTCAGATGAAGTGCTGCTACTTAAAGAAGCTTTGCAAGAAAAGCATTGGATTTAAAAACACATCGTCTAGGAGCTGGAGAGATGGCTCGGTGGATAAGAGCACTTGTTGCTCTTCCAAGGGAGCTGGGTTCAGTTTCCAGCACCTACCTGGTTGCTCACAATTATCCCTGACTCCAGGGGATCTAACACCCTCTTCTGACATCTCAGGTTACCAGGTATACATACATATGTGAAGACAAAACACACATATATAAAATAAACAAAACACAGCAGCAGGGGCTGGCAAGATGGCTCAGTGGATAACAGCACTGACTGCTCTTCCAAAGGTCCTGAGTTCAAATCCCAGCAACCACATAGTTGCTCACAACCATCCATAATGAGACTGGACGCCCTCTTCTGATGTGTCTGAAGTCAGCAACAGTGTACTTATTTATAATAATAAATCTTTGGGCCAGAGCAAGCAGGGACTGAGTGAGCTGGGCTGACTGGAACGAGCAGAGGTCCTAAATTCAATTCCCAACAACCACATGAAGGCTCACAGCCATCTGTACAGCTACAGTGTACTCATATACATAAAATAATAAGTAAATCTTTTTTTTAAAAAGAAGCAGGAGAAGGAAGAGGAGGAGGGGAAGGAGACATCTTACAAGTCAGACATAGTAGCATATTCCTTTAATCCTAGAAGCTTGGAAAGAGACTGTCATCTCTTTGTGCCCTGGGTACATAATGAGACCCTACCTCAAAAAATAAAAAAAGGAGGCGGCATGCTAACAGGGCTATCAAGATGAATCTGCTGTCAACTCCGAGGACTCACATAGTAGTACTAACTTCTACAAAGTTGTCCTCTGACCTCCATAGGCATGGCACATACAGATAAAGACATAAAATGGTTTTTGTAAGTACAAGTTAAAGAAAAAAAATGATGATGATGATGATGATGATGATGGTGGTGATGATGATGATGAGGAGGAGGAGGACGACGACGACGATACAGGCTGGAGAGCTGGCTCAGCAGTTGGCATTTGCTGTTCTTGCAGAGGATAGAATTCAGTTCCCAGCACCCACGTGGTGGTGGCTCACAACCATCCATGACTCCAGTTCCAAAAGACCCAGTACTGTCTTCTGATCTCCACATGCACCAGGCATGCACATGCATGTACTACAATACATATTCATGTGTACATGTAGGCCAGATGCTTGTGAGCACATCCACTCAGCATGTGAGCTGGAGAGACACTTAGGCACCGCTGCTCGTCCAGAGAAACTATCAGGCAGTTCATAATCTCCTATAACTGTCAGATCCGGGGGATCCAACGTTCTCTTCTGGTCTCTGTGAACACCCACACACAGATGGCACACACACACATAAGTAAAAAATAAAATCCTTGGCACTGGACAGATGGCTCAACAGTTAAGAGCACTGATTGCTCTTCCAGAGGTCCTGAGTTCAATTCCCAGCAACCACATGGTGGCTCACCACCATCTGTAATGGGATCAATGCCCTTTTCTGGTGTGTCCGAAGAGAGTGACACTGTACTCAGATACATTAAATAAATAAATCTATAAAAAAAATAAAATAAAATCCTTTTAAATTAAAAAGAAAGCTGGTGTAATTAATAATACACCCATGTAAGAATCACCACTCAGAAGACTAAGAAGGGGGGGCTCAAGATTATGCATCAGAGTGAGGTGAAGAACACAGGACACCAAGAAAGAAACATTCTAAGAAGTTAAGGAAAGGGGGAAAGGAAACGTATATAAAAGGAAGGCGAGGCATATTCATCTCAGAAGCCCATGCCGGCAGTCAAGCTGTGTTGTGCCTGCACAGAGGTCTGATCAAGAACTGGAGTTACAGACAACTGTGAGCTGCCATATGGATGCTGGGAATTGAACCTGGATCACTCTGGAAGAGCAGCCAGTGCTCTTAACCACCAAGCCATCTCTCCAGCCCTAGCAGTGTATGTTCACAAGCCAGAATCTCTTCCCATCTCTCTGTCTCTATCTCTGTCTGTCTGTCTCTACCTCCCCCCTCCTCTCTCTCTCCTCATAGCCTTGGTTGTTCTGGTTCTCACTATGTAGACAGTGCTGCCCTTGAATTCACAGAGAACCTCCTGGCTCTACCTGGAATCAAAGTTGTGTGCCACCTCACCCTGGTATGTTGAGCACCAGCCAGAGGACCAGACTTATCCTACCACAGTACTGGGGCAGCATCCAAGAGTCACACTAGTGTAATGTCTGACATCAGTGTTAGTTGATGGCAAATGCTTTAATCAGTAAGGCCAAAAAAGAAATTAGTACTTCTGAGCAGTACTGCATTTGTAATTTGTAGTGGGCAGAGCAAGCAAGCCTGCAGAGGCCTTCCTTGCCCTCTGGGGGGCGGCGAGAACAAGCAGGTATTTGAAGGAAATTTAGAAAATTGTTGATGAGAACGATGAAGACAGAAATTCTTGACAGCACTTAGGCAGAAAAATTTTAAAAAGTGAAATAAAATCTTTGCAGAAATAAAAGTCACTTTAGCATTTGAGATCTAGCCAAATGATAGAGCACTTCTCACACAAAAACAAAAAAAAAAAAAAAACAAAAAAACCCAACTCACTCAAAACTATTTTTTTTTTTTAAAGGTGGACAGAATGAAATGTGCTAAATAACACAGATAAAAGAGTCAGATACAGTGGCACACAGCTGTCATTCGAGGATTCAGGAGGCCGAGGCAGGGGGATATAGCAACAAGTTACAGGCCAGCTGGCCTGCAGAGTTATAGCCAGCCAGAACAATATAATGAGATCCTGCCTCAAATATAGAAAAGGATGACAAACATGGCCCATGAAAAGACAGTAGCTGACAAAGCAGCAATAGAGAAGCCAAAGGGGAAAACAACCTGATAAAACAAAAGAGCCAGGCCAGGCGCCTTTAGTCCCAGAACTCGGGAGGCAGAGGCAGGCCAAGCTCTGTGAGTTCAAGGACAGCCTGGTCTACAGAGCAAGTGCCAGCACAGCTAGGGTTACATGGTGAGTTCCAGGATAGCCAGGGCATGTAAAGAGATACTGTCTCAAAAAAGCAAAAACAAACGAGAAACCCAAGTGTTCACTGAGGCTAGCCAAGGGCTCCATGGAGACAGTACCATCAGGAGGAGACACACAGGACCAAAGAACAGACTGACACCCCACCACTAAGAGAAATACAGTCCCTCAGAGGAAGTGTCCAGGCAGTGACCCAGACCTAGAGATGACATCAATAACTCTACCAAGGTCCACATCTGCCAGTGAGCAACACCCCCGATGACCCCTGCTCTGCTGCTACGCAAGTCAGAAATGGCTCTAGATGCTGCGTGTGATGGAACATGTCTTTATTCCCAGTACTCAGGAAGCAGAAGCAGGCAGATTTCTGTGAGGTCGAAGCCAGTCAGGTCTACATAGAGAGGTCAAAGTCAGAGCTACACAGAGAAACCCTGGCCGAGAAAGAGAGACAGAGACAGAGAGACAGAAAGAGATTCTGACTCGCTTTGCATTTATGTAATTTGTGGGAACTCATTTAGCCTTACGGAGCCTCAGTTTCACCATCAATAAATGGAGGTAGTCACAGCTCCACCCCACCCCACCCCCCGGAGTCCCTATGAGGGAGGATTACGGACAGAGTATGAACAAAGCACTCATCGACCTGTCTGGTACATCATCCTTCTGGGGTCAGCAGTAGCTACACTCTAGGGATAACTCACTGCCTTGGGGCAGTGCTTCCCATCACCACACCTGTTGCAGGCTGCCACCCGCTGTCTTCTCCCTCCTAATCCCTTCTCTACATGGCTAACACACACACACACATGCTCACGAGCAAAAGCACAGGTTGCTCTTTGGCTCTTTGGTGCTTAGTTCTGCTTTGGCCTCTCTGCTGCAAACTGACCACTACCCCACATTGCTCTTCTTGCTGCAGTGTCCGGAGGGAATGCTTATGGAGAAGTCCTGGGTGTCGCGCCACAGAAGCCTCCTTCTGAGGTTCCTGGTGCACAGGATAAGGTGACCTTGACCAGTGAATAGATTAATGTGGATGGACTGATGGGCAGGTGGACATGTCCCCACACGTACGTGCTGGTGACCTGGACCGGTACTCAGCTACCTTCCACCCCCAGGGTGTAAGTCTGAGATTGGAACATGGGTACTGATAGCAAAACCCAGCACACCCATGGGCCCAGGATGGGGTCGGGGGCTGCAATGCCTGGGAACAGGACTGGAGTGACTCCCATGGGGCAAGTCTGAGCAGGCTTTGAGAAAGAGGTGGCCTTTGGGCAGACATGATGATGACTCTCAGACTTCTGGACATCACCGGTACGAGGTTGTACACCGCCGATCTCCGGCCCAGCCAGTTCATCAACTCACACCAAAGCAGTGCTGACATCACCCTGCCCCTCAGGCTTCATGACCACCAGGAACCTCCTTAACCTGTCTGTGCCCTGGCATGCTCATGACATCTGCGTCTGAGAGACTCCGCTGTTAATGTCCTAACGCTCTCCTCCTAGGCATTCAACGTCCACTCCTTAGTAAGCCCATCCTTAGCCTTGTACCATCCCTAGGCTCCCAGCCCTCAGGCTCTCTCTCTCTCTCTGGGCCCCTCCCCCAGCTCTTCCCTCAAGTGCTGCCCACAAGCAGAATCTCCCACTCCTCTTCCATTGAGAAACCTTCGAACCCCCCCCCCCTCAATTTACACTCCTCTCTGGGAGGTGACAGCCACTGGGAGGGTGGGGGAGTAGATGACAGCCCACCGACAGCTTTACTCACTCTTCGTGATCCTGAGTTCCAGGTTCCGGGCCTGATTATGGCAGAGGTTCAACCATTCATCTCTCAGTTCCTTGAGTAAGCGTTCTTCACGCATCAGACCACCTCCTCCTGGAAGCCCTGCTGCACCCTTTCCATCCTCCCTCCAAGAAGACAGAGAGACAGAGACGTTGAAGGGACACTGGTCACAGGGGTCACAGGGGTCAGCCACAGCTCCAAACGTGGGGCATAGAGCCACAGGAACAGACTCAACGAGCGTTAACTGACCCCAAAGCCATATAGTCATTAAAGGAAGTGCCCAGATTACAGGCTTTTTAGGAATGCTGAGTCTCAGAGGTGGGTGGCCTGTGGTCTGATGTGAGAAGTGGATACAGCTCTCGGTCCCCAAGTCCTTATGGAGGCCGTTCACAGCTGTGGCACCCACAGCCCTCTGCTGACTCTGACCTTCCATCCAGGTGCCGTGAAAGCCGTGTCCTCATGCCCACCAGGTGCCTCCTTACCTGGCTACGACCACACCTGAGCCCCCGGCAGCCCTGTGTAATTATGGGTCTCCACTTTGCACTCTCCTCGAACCCTTTGCCCCCCTCTACTCCCAAACTCGGCTGCTGTAGAGCTCTGGGTGGACCTAGCGCATGCAGGGCGGGCCTCTTCAGACCAGGCGTGTGCCTCCAGGCCGCACGGCGCCGCACAAACTTGTCTCCCAGGATTTTTCCACACGAAACACGTCTCCCAGGGAAGCAACCGGTCTGATGAGATGGGTGTGCAACGTTCCCACCCCACCCTCGGGTGCCCCCACGGTACCATCTCCAAACAGAGGCTGTTGCCCACAGGAGCTGGGCCCTGATGGAGCCCACCGCAGGATCTCGGACCCAGATGGAGCCCAGGAGGAATTGTCCTACAGCAGGGACCTCCAGAATGAGCCACGGGCCCAGTGGGGTCCAGACCAGCTGCAAGGTAGGCTGCCCAGCCCCTGCTTCCAGCCACAACCAGTAGACCCAAGCCAGATTCTATCCTGGGGGTGGGGGGGCTTCACCCTCCGTGCTCTCTCCCTAGCAACCTCTGACCTCCCATCCTCCGGCCCTTCCTACTCATCCTGATCCTGTCCCTGATGAGCACTCTCCGTTTCCAGGACTGTTCGCCTAGTCACCCTCTGTTAATGTTTTTAAGAGATCTTAAAGGGCCTGGTGTGGGACAGAGAGCTCAAGCTGAGCCCAGGGACTAGATTCTAGAAAGAAGTACAGCCCTTAGGATAGAGACCCAGGAATACTCAGGGGAAGTCCCCCAAGGAATGTGAGGCAACTTGTCCCCATACGCCAACTCTCCTAGTTTTGTCTTTTAACCTTCCCAATCTACCTAGATGGCCGGCCTAACTCACAGCATGCTAGTCTACCTGACAGGGGTGCTTGGGAGACCTTCTAGGAACAAGCTTTGGTGCCCCTCACTTCCAGCCTCCCGCTTTCTCTAGCCCAGCTCTCCCCCCAAACCTCCTGGCCCCCCAGCCTGGCAGGTGCTGACATGAGCCTAGGCCCCTCTGAGTCAACCCCCTGGGGCGGCCCCGCCTGCCAGCCATGACTCAGATGTTGGGAACGGGGCCTCCCACCCCAGGCCTGGGGGGCAGAAGCTGGGAAGAGATGCCAGAGAGGGCCGAGCAGCCCTTCTGAAGCCTCTGTACAGTAGAGGCTAGGGTGAGTTTCCAGGTTTGCAGGTCAGGGGGTGGACATATGTCTACCTCACTGGGCTCTCTTACTGAGTTGTCAGGTCCAGGTTTAGGGCCATCATGGCGCTGCTTTTGACCCTAAAACTCCAGCACTCAAGTTCTTTATCCTCTACCCGGACTCTGTAAACCTGAAACTGTCCCTGGATGCCAACCCTGCTGGGACCTCACCAAGCCTGGGGCCAGCTGTCTTGGAAGCTGCTTGGTCTTTGGTGCTCTAGAGCTCCCAACCCCCAGGCTGGGACATTCCTTCTCATATGGCTTGTAGTGACAGGCCCCCACAGGCTCCCTGCCCTACTCTCAAACTGAGAACGCTGGCACCCACGGGGTTTGGTCTGGACTTGGACGACTGAGAGCAAGTAGAACCCACGTTCCTGTGGCCCTGTCCTGGGACAGGAGGAAAGGGAAGGCCAGGCGACTTGAGGACACGAAGGGCCAGTTCTTCCGCCCAAATTCCACCTTAAGCAGGCAGAGGCCCCTCCCTCCCACCTGGCCCAGGTGTCCCCGCCCCCAGCCAAGCTCTGGGCTGGGCGGGCGGGCGGGCGGGCGTCTGTCTACGAGAGCCAGCCAGGAAGAGACTCTGGAACCGGGCCTCGAGGGACAAGACCGGGGAGAGGCCCAGGACAGGTGGGCTGGCTAGTCGCCCCTGTCACTATGCAGGAAGGTAACTTCCTGCTGTCTGCCCTGCAGCCTGAGACTGGTGTTTGCTCTCTGGCGCTGCCTTCGGACCTACAGCTGGATCGCCGGGGTGCAGAGGGGCCGGAGGCTGATCGACTTCGAGCTGCCAGAGTCCAGGAGCAAGTCCGAGCCCGCCTCCTGCAGCTGGGCCAGCAGTCGCGGCACAATGGGTCTGCTGAGCTTGATGGCTCCGCAGAGAGCGCCAGAGGTAGGCCAACTTTGGGTATGGTAGGCAACAGAGGGTGATGAAGTTGGTAGTGGTGACAGTGGCTGGTGGAGGTGGCCAGGGCAGGAGTGGTGGTGCCAGGGGCAGAAGCCGTCCAAGCTCGGGGTTCAGGCTTTGACTCACCTTACAGAGGCCTGTTCTGAGTCACTGCCCCGCCCCAGCAGGCATAGGGAGCAGCCTGGGTGGGGCATCTCTTCTTCCCCAGCTAAGACAGGGGTCCGGGGGCTGGGCCTACCCACTCCCTAAATTGGAAAGGTTCGGGAGGTGCAAGGTGAGCAGCCAGGCCCACCTGTCGGCAACCCCCCCCCAAACACATTCCCTCCCAGCACCACAGAACACAGGCATACTTGAGGTCTCAGAGAGGCCAGAGTGCCTCCTGACCAAATGGGAGTGAGTGTAACAGCATGCAAGAGAGGGATGATCCTGGATAGAGCCCAGGTCTGTCTGGAGCAGGGGCTCCCTGAGGAATTGCGGAACTGGGCCTACCAGGAGTGACCCAGATACACTTCATGAGAATAGCCCAAAGGGTACTCCTCAGGGGCAGTGTGTGTGTGTGTGTGTGTGTCTGTGTGTCTGTGTGTGTTAGAGGGTCACTCAGACAGGCTGGGCTCAAGGCAGTCTCTCCAGAAACATCCTTTCCATACCTGCCAGGCTACAACAATAGGAATTAAATTTAGTCAGTACAATGAACCTCTGTTCGGAGGTCCAGACCTCAGTTCTCAGTGGTCTCATGATGTCTGGCAGAAGGGCGGGTCAGGAACTGGATTGCTGCCTAAAATCTCTCTGAGCCTAAGTCTTACTGGAGCCAAGTTGATGCCCAGGGGTCATGGGGTGGGGGAGGGTACAGGGAGGGGTTAATTATCACCTGGCTATCCTGCCAATTAGGGGGAGGAGGATAGTAATTTGGGGGTGGGCGTAAGGTCCCCAGGCTGGGGTGTGCCCCCTAGGCTGGCCCTCACTAGCGTCAAAGGGTTAACAGCCCCTGCCCAGAAGCCTCATTAATCTGGGTGGGTCTGGGGAACATCAGACTGTCCACCCCCTGAGCTGAAATGGAAGGAGCGAAGGAAGGCCCCTTCCCCACACCCATACTGACCTCTGTAGCAGGTGCTTTGCTCAAAGAGTTCTTCCCAAACCCAGAGGAGCCTTGGCAAAGGCTGAGTCCATCCAAACCTGGCCACTGTCACCATCAACTCTTGGGATGATGTTTCCTGTGTGGCCTCACCTCTGCCTCACCCTCCCTGCACCATTCTCTCTCTTCATTCTGTTGCCTGGTGGTTGTTTGTTTTGTTTTGCTTTTTAAAGATGTATTTATTTTATGTATGTACACTGTAGCCATCTTCAGACACACTAGAAGAGAGCATCAGATCCCATTACAGATGGTTGTGAGCCACCATGTGGTTGCTGGGAATAGAACTCAGGACCTCTGGAAGAGCAGTCAGTGCTCTTAACCACTGAGCCATCTCTCCAGCCCCAGTTACCTGTTTTCTATAGACCCAAGTGATGCTCTTTCACCTCCTTCTCTCCTACCAATCCATTCATCTACATATCATTCCAAACTTCTGACCAGTCCCCCACCCCCACCCCAACCTCCACCTTTCTGTCTGCTGACCACAGAGCTGGGCTGTCTCCCTGTCCTCAACTAATGTGCAGCTGGATGGGGTAGGTGTGGTGCCTGACTTGGGCTCTACCAGGTGGTTCTACCAGTGCCGATCTGAGCAGACTGAGCCAGAGAGACTGTATCCTTGGCCTGTACAATGTCACTCCTTCGTGACTGTAGTACAGACAAAGTCTGGGCACAAGAGGAGCTCAGTAGAGATCACAGTGGGTCTAAGCAGGTTGGGCTGGCTTCCGGAAGGGGCCAGATGCTATGCTTTGCCAGGGATCTGGGCAGCTGGTGGAGACCCTAGCATCTTCTCCAGGCAGCCCAGAGGTCAGGTCTGAACTCCTTTGGACAGAGAAGACAGTGTGGAGTTCTAGGGAAAGAGGACCTACCAGAACAGACTGGATGAAGGCTAGCTGCAGCCATGGCAGAACCGTGGGCAAGGGATTAGCTCCAAAACTGACTTGGCCTCCCTGTCCTGAGTCTGGTGTCAAACCCAGGGTTGTGATCAGAGACCTCTGGCAGGAAGAAGAAAAAAAACAACACTTTTCTGTTGGTCATGGTGTCATGGCTCCCTGTCTCTGTCCACAGGCATGCCCAGAGGTCAATATCACACTATGCAGACTGGCTTCAGCTCCCGATCCCAGGGCATGAGTGGAGACAAGACCTCGGTGAGTCAGGGAGTCAGCTCTGCAGTCCACACTGAGGGGAGGCTTTACAGGGGAGGCTGGGAGCTCTGGATCAGAAGGGGAGGGTACCAGGTAAACCCCAGATACCCCTTCACTGTGCCTTCCCCTCCCATAGACCTTCCGGCCCATCGCCAAGCCGGCCTACAGTCCAGCTTCCTGGTCCTCCCGCTCAGCCGTGGATCTGACGTGCAGTCGGAGGCTGAGTTCTGCCCACAATGGGGGCAGTGCCTTTGGGGCTGTGGGATATGGGGGTACCCAGCCCACTCCACCTATGCCCACCCGGCCAGTGTCCTTCCATGAGCGAGGTGGGGCAGCCAGCAGAGCTGACTATGACACATTATCCCTGCGCTCACTGAGGCTGGGGCCAGGGGGCCTGGATGACCGTTACAGCGTGGTATCTGAGCAACTGGAGCCTGCAGCCGCCTCTACCTACAGGGCCTTTGCTTATGAACGCCAGGCTAGCTCCGGCTCTAGCCGAGCAGGAGGCCTGGACTGGCCAGAGGCCACAGAGGGACCACCCAGCAGGACCATCCGTGCACCTGCCATGCGAACCCTGCAAAGATTTCAGAGCAGCCACCGAAGCCGTGGGGGTACTGGGTCAGTGTCAGGTGCTGGCCTGGAGCCAGTGGCCCGAGCCCCATCTGTGCGCAGCCTCAGTCTTAGCCTGGCTGACTCAGGCCACCTGCCGGATGTACGTGGGCTGGACAGCTACACGGGCCATCGAACCCTGCAGAGGCTCAGCAGTGGGTGAGGAGCTGGGCTTGGAGCAGGGAGGGGCCTGTAGCACACAGTCTAGCCACTGACTAAACCCCTGGTTTTACAGCTTTGATGACATTGACCTGCCTTCAGCGGTCAAGTACCTCATGGCCTCAGACCCCAACCTGCAGGTGCTGGGAGCAGCTTACATCCAGCACAGGTGCTACAGTGATGCAGCCGCCAAGAAGCAGGTGACAGATCCCACAGACCATCCCCTGCTATCTCTTGATGTTTGCCCCACTGACCCTGATACCCCCAGTGACTATTCTCACTAGCCCCTAACCTTCCCTGAACTATGGTCCTTAGCCCTGCTTGCTAATCACTTGGCTGGCTGGGCAAACCTCACCTTCCTATATCCTCAGCAAAGAAAGGACAAAAATGCCCTGTGTGTATATATACCTGCATCTCCGATATACACCTGCATACTTATACATCATGTACACATATACATCATACACATACCTGTGGCACATCTATGCTGCATCACCTCCATATACCTGAGTATACACACACAATCCTGTATACACCTGTAGCATATATAGTCACTATATGCAAACACCTGCAGCCCCAAAATATGTTTGCATGCATTGTATACTGACTTGCATATCACCTGTACTGTCTAGATTACCTGCATACATGTGCACTTAGTTCCATGCTTGTGGACATGTCTGCATGCATTTTCACAGTCTGCATATGCCCACATACATCTGTATATATGTGCCACAGGCTCGCAGCCTTCAGGCAGTGCCTAGACTGGTGAAGCTCTTCAACCACGCCAACCAGGAGGTGCAGCGCCACGCCACAGGTGCCATGCGCAACCTCATCTACGACAATGTAGACAACAAGCTGGCGTTGGTAGAGGAGAATGGCATTTTTGAGCTGTTGCGGACACTTCGAGAGCAGGATGATGAGCTACGCAAAAATGTTACAGGTACCCTTGCGCATCTTCCTCTCATTCTGTTCCCTTCCTCTGCCCTCACCCTGTCCTGTCCCCACCCCTCTCACCATACTCCCCTCTCTTCCTCCCTCGTCCTCAGCAATCTATCTTATGCCTTTTCAGTCCCATCTTGCATTTTGGGGGGCCTTGTTGTTCAAGTTTCTTGCTGTTGTTGTTGCTTATCTTGTTATCACTTGGTGGACATGCATGTATTCCACAAGTTCGTGTGGAGGTCAGAGGTCAACTTTGCTGGCCAGTTTTCTCCTTCCACCATGGGATCTGGGGATCAAACTCAGGTAGTTGGGCTCGTACAGAAAGCACCTTTACCTGCTGAGCCATTTTGCCAGCCCATTGATTGATTGATTGATTGATTGACAGGAACTTACTATATAGCCTTGGCTGTCTTGAAACTCACTACATATATCAGGCTAGTCTTAAACCCACAGAGATCCACCTGCCTCTGCTTTCTGAGTGCTGGGACTAAAGGTGTGTGCAACTATGCCTGGTTTATTTTATTGTTTTTTAAAAGGTTTATTTTTATTTTTAAAAGATTTGTTTACTTACTTTTTATTAAAGATTTATTTATTATTATTATATCTAAGTACATTGTAGCTGTCTTCAGATACACCAGAAGAGGGCGTCAGATCTCATTACAGATAGTTGTGAGCCATCATGTGGTTGCTGGGATTTGAACTCAGAACCTTCAGAAGAGCAGTCAGTGCTCTTAACCACTGAGCCATCTCACTAGCTCCTATTTTTTTCTTTATGTATATGAAGGTTTTCATATATGAATGTTTGTATGAACATATGAATATTTGCATGTTTACCGTATACATGCCTGGTACCCAGAGAGGTCAGAAGAGGACATTGGATTCCCTGAAAGTAGACTTACAGATGGTTATTAAAAGCCATGTTGCACTGGGCAGTGGTCGAGCATGCCTTTAATCCCAGCGCTTGGGAAGCAGAGGCAAGGGGATTTCTGAGTTTGAGGCCAGCCTGGTCTACAGAGTGAGTTCCAGGACAGCCAGAGCTACTCAGAGAAACCCTATCTCGAAGAAAAAGAAAAAAAAAAAACATGTTGGAAATAGGAACCAATTCTGTGTCCCCTATAAGACCAGCAAGTGCTCCACTCAGCCGTTTTTCCAGTCCTTGATATATATATATGTATATATATATATATATATATATATATATATATATATATATATATATGTATATATATATCATGCAAGCAAAACACTTGATATATATATATATATCAATAAGTGTTTTGCTTGCATGAATGTCTGTATACCACATGCATGGCCAGTGTCCATGGAGTTCAGAAGAGGGCATCACATCCCCTGGAAATGGAGTTAGAGATGAACTATCATATAGGTGCAGGGAATTGAACCCAGGTCCTCTGGAAGAGCAATCTGTACTCTTAACCACTGAGCCATGTCTCTGGCCCTCCCCAACCCATTCTCATTGTCCCACTCTGTACACTAAACTGGCCTTCATCTCACTATTTATCACACTCTGGCCATGAACTCATGGTAATCCTACACAGGCCTTCTGAGTTGTTGGGATTACAGGCATGAGCTATCACAGCAAGCTAAACTTCTTATTGTCAGTGTTTGTCACTGTTGTGTGTATTGTTTGTTTTTGAGACAAGGTCTCACTATATAGCTCTGGCTGACCTAGAACTCATGTAGACCAGGCTGGCCTCATATTCTCAGAAATTACTTGCCTGTGTTTCCCAAATGCTGGGGTTAAAGGCATGTAACTTAATGCCTGTCGATTGTTTATGAGAGAGGGTTTCTCTGTGTAGCCCAGGATAGCCTCAAACTCATGGCAATTCTTCTATTTTTTTTTTTTTTAGCTTCCTAAATTCCTAGATTATAAGTGTCTCACCTACAAAACTATTTTTGCTGGGCTGGAGAGATGGCTCAGTGGTTAAGAGCACTGACTACTCTTCAGGAGGTCCTGAGTTCAAATCCCAGCAACTACATGGTGGCTCACAACCATCTGTTAATGAGACCTGGCGCCCTCTTTTGGGGTGTCTGAAGGCAGCTACAGTGTACTTACATATAATAAATAAATCTTTGGGCTGGAGTGAGTGGGACCAGAGTGAGAAGGGGAAAAAGAAAAGAAAAGAAAAGAAAAGAAAAGAAAAGAAAAGAAAAGAAAAGAAAAGAAAAGAAAACCAAACTATTTTTGCGACTTTTTGTTCTTATTTTCTGTGGTGCTAGCTATGGTACTCGAGTGTACAAGCAGGACAAGTGCTCCTCCACTGAGCAGCATCTCTGAGCCCAGGCTCTCTCTCTCCATTCGCATCCGCTCCTAAGCCTTCAAATCCCCACACCTTGTTTGTCTCTGTTGCTCTGCTCCTGCCCCATGGCTGCAAAGGTCACACTGAGGACCTCTCCAGAGAAACTCTGGAGTAAGGTAAGGCTCCAGAGGAGTGTGGGGTCAGGAGCTGAGGTTATGGCCCGGTGAATAAGACTGTTCGCTGCTCTTCCAAGGGACCCAAGTTCTGTTCTCAGGACCTACGCCAGGAAGCTCGTAACTGCATGTAACTCCAGCCTTAGGCAATCTGATGCTTTCCTCTGGACCCCACGGGTACCTGTACTCATGTGCTTATGATATACTCATGCATGGACACACATAATTTTAAAAAAAAAAAAGAAAGAGGAAAAAAAAAAAAAATCTTTGTAAAAAGATGTGGAGAGCCTGCTCTGCACCATCCCCAAAGGAAACCAACCCTGACCCCAGCCTTCGACCCTGACCCCAGCCTTCGACCCTGACCCCAGCCTTCGACCCTGACCCCAGCCTTCGACCCTGACCCCAGCCTTCGACCCTGACCCCGGCCTTCACCCCATCTTGTGCAGGGATCCTATGGAACCTGTCCTCCAGTGACCACCTGAAGGACCGCCTCGCCCGAGATACACTGGAGCAGCTCACAGATCTGGTGTTGAGCCCCCTGTCAGGGGCAGGCGGGCCCCCTCTCATCCAACAGAACGCCTCAGAGGCAGAGATCTTCTACAATGCTACTGGCTTCCTCAGGTGCGCTAAGTGGAGGCACTGGGCCAGGAGGTGCTGAGGGGAAGGAGCCAGAGCCAGAGAAGGAATAGGGAAACTCCGAGAAGAAGCGTGTTCATTTGCCACCTAGTTGACAAGAACAGTTAGCCAAAGCCACCGGGAGACAAACAGCAGAGGAAAGAATGGGGTAGACAGGACACCTGCAGCTCTATGATCCACTGAATCAAGTCTCTTGCCCTGACATCCATCTTCCTAAACTTTGAGGAGTTAAGTGGGGGATGGGTATGTGAAGGGCAGGTCCAGAAGCTTCTGGTAAGGTCCAAGAACAGAAGAGCACAGAGGGCAGTGCCGACTCAGGATGGAGACCGGTGCCTGATGATCTCATCTCCAGGACAGGCAGGGGCTTCAGATTAAGGGTCCCTGAAGTGGCACTTCGAGGTTCCCTGAGGGGACAGTGTTGGTATCCCTGGGGAAGCTCTGACCTGCCTCCATCCCCAGGAACCTCAGCTCAGCCTCCCAGGCCACTCGGCAGAAGATGCGCGAGTGCCATGGGCTAGTGGATGCTCTGGTCACCTACATCAACCATGCCCTGGACGTGGGCAAGTGTGAGGACAAGGTGAGGGGCAACAGCTGGTGAGCCAAAGGGGGTGCAGGGGCTTCGGCCCACTCTGATCACCCTCTGTTCCTTCCTGCAGAGTGTGGAAAATGCTGTGTGTGTGCTGAGGAATCTGTCCTACCGCCTCTACGACGAGATGCCACCATCAGCCTTGCAGCGGCTTGAAGGCCGGGGCCGCAGGGACATGGCAGGGGCACCACCTGGTGAAATGGTGGGCTGCTTTACACCTCAGAGTCGGCGGCTGCGAGAGGTGAGCCCAGACACAGGAGGCCAGGGACAGGGAGTGCCAGTCTGATGCTCTGACCTCAGCTGTACCCCTGGCCCTGGCTGATCCCGGTCCCTTCCCACTCAGCTTCCTCTCACAGCTGATGCGCTCACCTTTGCCGAAGTATCTAAGGATCCCAAGGGCCTCGAATGGCTGTGGAGCCCCCAGATTGTGGGGCTGTACAACCGACTGCTGCAGCGCTGTGAACTAAATCGTCATACGACGGAGGCGGCCGCAGGGGCGCTACAGAATATCACCGCGGGCGACCGCAGGGTCAGTAGGACGGGCCCCACTCCTGGTCTTACACTAGACACTCCGGCTCATGGATGAGAGCCATGCCGTAGGAATTCATGATCTGTTTGGGAAAAGGGATCCCTAAGAGTGAGCCATGAAACCTTTGCTCAGCCTGAGGAATGGGACCATGTGGTTTGGGTTCTGACATTTTGAGCAGAAGGGTTACCTGATCAGGTCCTGACTTGGCAGAACAGGCAGAAGTAGCAGGCAAAAAATGAAGATGTGATTCTCCCTCAATCCTGAACAGGGCTGTCTAGGGCTGGCTGGGGTGCTTCTGGGCTTCACCATGTTCCCTGCCTTTCCCTGCAGTGGGCAGGTGTGCTGAGTCGCCTGGCCCTGGAACAGGAGCGCATCCTGAACCCCTTGCTGGACCGCGTTCGCACAGCTGACCACAACCAACTGCGCTCACTGACTGGCCTCATCCGAAACCTGTCTCGGAATGCCAGGAACAAGGACGAGATGTGTGAGTTCTGTCCCTGGTCCAGTACACAGCCCATGTCTCCCAAGGAGCTGGCTTCTGGTTAGCAAGTCAAATGGAGTGGGCAGGTGTGTGTGTCAGCCCCCAGGGGAGGCCGAAGTTCTGGGCGCCAAGGCAGCAGGGAATATGGCAGACTGACCCTAACCTCTTATCAGCCACAAAGGTAGTGAGCCACCTGATTGAGAAGCTTCCTGGTAGTGTGGGTGAGAAGTGTCCCCCAGCTGAGGTGCTGGTCAACATCATAGCCGTGCTCAACAACCTGGTGGTAGCCAGCCCCATTGCTGCCCGGGACCTGCTCTACTTCGATGGCCTCCGAAAGCTGGTCTTCATCAAAAAGAAGAGGGATAGGTAAGGACCAACCAAACCAAAGCGACATGGCCAAGGTATACCCTACCCATCCTACCTCCAAGCCTTGACCCTGACCCTTGACCCTTTTGAAATGCCCACAGCCCTGACAGCGAGAAGTCCTCCCGGGCAGCCTCCAGCCTCTTGGCCAACCTCTGGCAGTACAGCAAGCTCCACCGTGACTTCCGGGCGGTATGTTTTACAGAGCCCAGCCAACGGGGTCTCAGGGCATGAGGCTCGGTACAAGATCCAGGTCACTAGGGGAGGGACACCAGCCTGGAACACAGAGGCAAGGGGCCCAGGCTGTGCACAGAACATTATGGGGAAGGCAGGATCTCAGAGATAGCAAAGGCAGTTCTGATCTTCCTGTCCTCTCTTCACTGCAGAAAGGCTACCGGAAAGAGGACTTCCTGGGTCCATAGGTGAAGCCTCCTGGAGATGAAGTGATTCAGCTTCCAAGAGATAGACTCAGCTCCTGCTGTCCCACAGCACACAGAAGAGGAGCTGATGCCACAGGACCTTTCTCTCTCTGGAGTCCTGTGTGTGTACCCTTGAAGGGCCAGGGCCAACAGAAAAGAACAAGCGCTTGCAACTGGGGAATGATTGGCTTCTGCAGGGCAGGGAAAGGGGATAGGGCTTGAGCTGCTCTGGTGTACTGGGTGGTGATTAGTCACAATGGCAAGGGTGGGGCCACCCTTGGCCTGACAGCTTTGTGACGGCAACATTGGGAATAAAGGTGGTTTTGAACACAGCCCCAGCTCTGTGTGTTTCCGTGACTGGCCAGAGATCCTGAAGTGTACATTGTCTCCAAACATGCCTACCTGTCCCAGAAGACACACCTCCAGGCCTACACATAGGCCTCCCAAGTCGGAAGACACAGACAGAACGGGGAAGGAATTAAAAGGGATAGCCAACCTTACTGCTATCTGAGGCATAAACACACCAGAGCTGGGGACTTCCTGAGCAATATCCATGCCATAAACACACCCAATACTCTGTCCACCCTGAGCTGGTTCTAGGAGGTGCCCTGGCCAGAGGATCAGACTGGTTGCCCAAGGCTTGAACTTCAGGAGTATCAGAAATGGGAAATCAGAACAATGCCTCATAAAATTATTAACAGTGGCTTCTTACTGAAAGATCTGCCCAGATGAGAGAACTAGAGACAGTCATACTCTCAACCAGGAGGGACACGAGGAGCTATTAGAGCAAGGGATATGCTAGGGCTAGCTGAAGCTAGAAGGCAGGTTGGAGCAGATAGCAGCCTGGGAAACATGGTGCTGGTAAGGATGAGAAGAGGTGGGGTCTTTTGATGGAGGCAATAAGAGACCTAGCAGTTACCTACCACCCAGACAGAAATAAGTCCAGGCAGGAACCCACAGAACTTTATTTTGTGACACCCTGGAGCCACACTCCTTTCCTGGGGGGCCCAGGGATAGAGGCAAGGGTTGTGATCCTAGGAAGGAGTGCCTGCTGCCTCTACCCTGGAAGCTGCCACCATGATCTCATGATCCGGGCTACACATCGTCCTCAGACACAAGGCAGTAGAAGTCTGTCCGTGCACTGTAGTTCCGAGAGCCGAGGTCAGAGACATCCATTTCATTGCCGTGGCCCTCTCCTATGGAGATCCTGGTTTCATGCAGTGGGGTTGGTGGCTCCCCAAAGACAGGTCCACGGACACCTGCAGGATACCACAAGGCCTGAGGCTGCGAGATCGACAGCCAGTCTTCTACTAGGATCTGTGACCAGAAGGGGTTACTGCATGCTTACCCATCAGTCACAAAGACACTAGAAGCCCTGAAAGTCCCCCCCCCCCAGCCTAGGAGCAAAACACCTCCCTAGAAAGAGGCACCGAGGGCCACTGTCAGTGGAGGTCAAACCTCCTTAGGAGACAGGATCTCTCATTGCCAGAGTCCTCCAAGCCTGAGTCCTTTCCAGGACGCTGGAGCTGTGTTTGACCCCTTGATCTGCAGTGAGCATACCCAGGTCTCCCTCAGGGTCTGGATCCAGCTCTGACTCCATGTCCCGGCCCTGGGCAGCACGTCCTCTCACGATTAGCATGGGATCTTTGTCATCCTGAAGTCGGGTTTGAGGGTCTCCCTCCACCGGCCTGTACTGCACCTTCCGTGGCAGTGCTAGCTGTAGCTCTTTCCAAAAATCAGAGGAAGGAGTCTGGGGGCCAGGTTTGGGCCGTCAGTATAAACACATGGGGATCTACAAACAGGGAAACCTCTAGCCACCCAGGTCCAAATAACACTGCTGGTGGCTGACTTGCAGGTCCCCCAGCCCTCCAGCATCCCAGGCAACCACTCACAACCTCCCTCTCGCCCCTAGCCCTCGCACCACGGAGCCAGGCTTCCAAAGCACCAGGGTCACGAGGTGGCGGTGCTGGCGCAGGAGCCGGAGAGCAGGGTGTATGGGCTCACGCCTCTGGCCCTCAAAGGTGATGAAGATAGGTCTGCGGGTGAGCTCCAGTAGGCGGCACAGTCCCTCCCTGAAAAGACCGGACTGTCAGGAGAGGCAGGATAGGTCTCCAGGTCCCCCACCCCAAGCCAACAGCCCGACGCACCGGAAGCTCTGGCTACACCAGGGCCGGCTTAGGAAGGCGTCTGAAAGAACCACGATGAGACGCCGACAGCGACTCAGGTTCACCAAAAGGTCGGCAGAGGGCTCTGTAGGTAAGGGCGTGGGTGGGCGGGTGAGAGGCGGGGCCAATGACAAGGGCCGGGACTCAGGGAACTGAGTAGGGACCAGGAGGCAGGACATGGGCGGTACCCGCGCGAGGCAAGAGGTCGCGGTCCTCTAGGAAGAGTTTGTATCCCCGACGCCGCTCCAACTGTGGCTTCAGAATAAAATTTACAAATTTGCGGTCCTCTGGGCAGTCGCTATAGGACACGTAGGCATCGTATAACTTCCCATCTGTAGAGAAGCCAGTCAGCAGGGCCAGTTATAGAGGCACTTCTCTGAACATGTCTCTTTCTTTGGTTGACCCCAGTCCTGTGCCCTTCTGAGACACTGCCTTTCCACTGCCCCTGTACACCTACACCCCTCTAGAGCTACAACTCCCTCCACCTAGGACTGAACCAGGCTTGCAGCTAGGCCCTTGGCCGAAACCTGTGCCCTAATCCATGCAGAACCCCACATACCGTTCATCTCCACCTCCCCGTAAGTGTCTTGGTACCAAAGCAGCACGTTCAGCCGACACTTAACATAGAGCAGGGCCACCAGCAGCAGAACCACCAGGACCAGGAGAGAAGCCAGCACTGCAGCCACATGGCCAGCAGGGCCTGCAGACAGGGAGAACCACTACTCCTTTAATGTTAGGACTACAGGAAACCCTTGCCCTCCACCACCTTGAACTCCCTCACCAGCTCGCCAAAGAGTGAAGGAATGGGAGCTGACATTCCAGACAGAACAGGTGAAGGTTCCATAGTCCTCAGCATTGGTCAAGTTGAGCACCAGGACACTGGACACAATCTCTGAGAAGTTGGCGCTGACCCTGGGAAAACCAGGCCAAACCCTCACCTGGGGACCAAGAACATCAGGGGATGCCCAAGTCCCACCTGTCTGAGATTCATCCAGGGAGAGATTGCAGATATGGGCTAAGTGGACAGAATTTGGGCCTGGGTCATGGGGTTCCTTTGGTTACAGGCTTAGCTAGTCAATGAACCATTATAGACTTAGGATTCTATGCCCAGACAGTCTACAAGATACATGAATAAACAAAGACCCAAAGTCAACCCTCTATCTGTGGCCATGGGGATACTTGGCCATGTCAGATTTGCACAGGTAATACATCGCCTTCATTCAGGGTGTTAGAGTTAAGGGTGTAGGTCAGAAAGGTTGGCCACAGGTATATCCCAGTGGTTACTATAATCCTGGATGCCTTCTTACCAGAAGTCCTCATGGAGGCTGAAGTGGCTTCTATTGCCCAATGCCAGACCATCTTTTAGCCACTGCACTGATGGCTGGGGACACTGGGGCCTAGAGAAAACCCAAGCTGTGCAATTCAAAATAACTTCTCTGCCAAGGGCAGGTCCCAAGGCCTGGTCTTCAGATGGGGAAAGGAAATTAGGGACCATGTCACAGACACCTGCAGAAAGAGTGCAAGAGGTCAGCCATGTTGAGATGCCTACTGCCATGCTATCCTCAGATGCTCTAAGATCGAGGGGTAAAAAACAGGCCATGGGCAAGTGGCATCAGTGATCACACTACATCCATCATGAGTCTTACAGCCGAGAGCCTGGGCTTGCATTCTTTCCTCGGCAGTGGGCACTTGTGTTCTTCTGGCCCTCATGTGACAGCCTTGTGCTCAGGGGGAACATTAACAGAAAGGGGAGTGGCTAGAGTCATATCTGAGCTGAGCCAGCCCAGCCAGAGGAGCCCATCTGTTGGTTTATCCCTGCTGGACATGAGTCCAGGCTCCATACTATCCCATCATGGTAGAGCCAACTCCTGCATCCCTTAGCCTGGCTGGCTTCTACTGAAGAGTTACAGGGACTGTGGGTATCAAAGGTTGAAAGAATACACATAGCTTTCTAAGTTCTTCCACAGAGACAGGACAAGCCAGAATCTGGGCTTCCAGGAAACCCGTCTACTGGCCACAGACTGCCCTCCTACTTCTCTGAGGCCGAACTCTTCCCATCTTTAAGTAAAACTGTGACCCTGGCAGGAGGCTGGAGGGGCACATCGCATTACCCCATTTCACAGTCACGCCCCCCCCCAGGACCTCACTGAGATTCCTAGGCTTACTGATTCCTGTATGCCTTATCTGGAGGCCTTGGGAGGGAAGTAGAGGCTTTCATCACTGCCCTGAGTTCAGAACCGACTACTGGAAAGAAGGGGTGAACCTAGGCTTTGCCCTCTGGCCTGTGTCCAAGCACAGAGTTAAGCAGAGAGTGCAATTCGGGGCCAGCCTGACAGGCAGAAAGTGGGGTGGAGACTTTGTCCTGGCCCTCTCTGGCTTGCCTACCTGCCATGGCTCTTCTGGGTCCTCTTCACGGCAGGCCGAACGCTGGTTCCACCCCTGGCACCGCCGTAGCTCCTTAACAGCAGATGGGGTCCACTGCAGTCTGAGAAGGGCTCCTTTCTGTCGATTCAGCCAGACGGACAGGAGGTCCTGGAGGTCAGAGGCTGCCCCCATCCCAGGGGACAAGTTAAACAGGAACAGGATGAGTTAACCAGTAACTGTCAGCCACCAGCAATACTGGCTGCACACCAGAGAGCTTGCCTTGCAACCTTGGCCAGTCTCAGAGTGCTGGGTGAGCTCCCAGATCTCACAAACCCGGAGCAGATTCTGCCTCACACAGTTTAGAAGGGGCAGGCCCATGGACCACCTTCACATGTCCTGTGGCCACTGTGGTGACTCAGGGTCACAGCAGACATGCTCCAAGAAGGATCTGACCTCAGGAGAGAGCAGTTAGCCTCATTCCTGGCTGTCCCCTGTAATGGATGGATTGCTGTATGCAGGTGGGTGCATGAGTGCTTGTCACCTGGCCAGGACCTGGGGATTAAGGGGATATGAGGCATAAGTGAACCCTAATAGTGAGATTATGGATGCAGTCACACATGCACATGTGAATGGACACATCACACCTGTGGACACCCCGAGGCTCATCTGGGCCAGGAGAGGTAAATGGGAACCAGGCTGGTATAGAGGCCACTCTGAAGGGCCTTGGGAACCCCTTCTGGGAACCCTAAACACAGATGATTCCTTCCTAGGGCCCTGGGCCATTCTCAGCCCACAGCAGTTATATACACAGGGGATTCAAAGAGCTCTGGAGGGCCATGAGTGCAGGAAGCTTCCAGGAGCTTTGCTTTAGCAGCCCAGGGCTCTAGGTGATCCCTTTTTCCTGGGTGCCCCAAGTTCATGCAACAAGCACTCATTGAGTTCCTACTCTCCTCCATGTCGCACAGACACGTGGGCCAGCAGGAATATGGGGTCAAGCCCCAAGACCCTGGGCCTGGCCTGCCTCAGATGCCCCTCCTAGACCTAAGGCCACAGAAGCTTTCATGAGAATGAGTCTCTGTCTCCCCTTGTTCTGCACTGGGTAATGCTCAGCCAGAAGTCTCAGGCCTGGGAGCTAGCTTGGCAAGAGGCACATTACTGTCGGGGGCAGTAAGGTAATCCTTCCAGGAACCCTTTGGGGTGAATGGGGAGTCCTACTACAATTCCAGAAGCTGAACTACTCACCAAAGCTACTCAGCTGACCCCCTCAGAGTGACCAGGGGACATACCCGAGCCCAGCAGGTCCTAGAGCCCATCCGGCCATAGCCCTCAACCTCCTGCAGCTCAGAAGACCTTGACCCCTGCTAAGGCAGCCACAGAGACTGCCAGAAGTCAAGATCAAATTTCCAGGATGTGACTCACTGAAGCAACAGGTGTCCTCGCCTGTGCCCCCTTCTCTTTGACATTCTGTGCGTGCATACCTCCTCTCTGGCCCCACTCAGCCACACTGAGTTCACCTTTGCCAATATGCACGCATGGATCTCCTCTACAACTCTGCCTTTCCCACAGGGTTTGGGCTGCATGCACCTCACCTCACAGGCTCGCTCCTAAATACCTCAGGGGCCACAAGTATACCTATGCATCATGCACACACTTACACACACACACACCAGTGTGCTTTCATGCACCTCAGGACCATGGCCCTCTCCTCGGGCAAGCCTACCTTCCAGGGCAGACCACAAGGCCACAGGATCACTCAGAGCAATAGGGAAAACACAGTCACCTGGTTCCGGATCTTTCCTCCAGAAGGGAGATGGCCATTGAGGTCAGTAGCATGCACTTGGGAGCAAATTGTCCCCTCAGCTGGGCCCCAGAGAGGAGCCACAGTATTGTGGCTACCCACAATGCATCACCAAGCTTGGGCGAGGACCCGGCTTTTGTTGATGTGTATTTTAGTCAGAACTTTCCCCCCTTAGTTTCCTGGCCTTGCAGTCACATCCTCTCCTAAACCCAAACCCCACCCAGGTACCCACCCCTTCCCCTGGCGGGGGCGGGCTGTTGACGGTCTTTGCCCCGCCTTGCCTGGCTCTTCCTGTAACTCTGAGTAAGAAGGCCCCTTCCTCCCGGGGCCGCCCTTGTCCCTAAGCACTACATTTGTTCCTGTACTAGGGTGGAAGTGGCTACTCCTGGTGGCAGAGGGTAGGGTGATGTGCAGAGATCCTGGCAAGGAGATCCCCAGCCAGAGTCATCCTTAACACACAAAAGGAAGACAAGCTGGGTAGGAGGCATGCCTCCTAGATTCCGCCGCCCCCCCCCACACACCTTTTGGACACACGGTCTTGCTATGTAGTCTTGGTTGACCTGGAACTGTCTATGTAGACCAGGCTGGCCTGGACGTCAGAGAGCTCCACTTGCCTCTGTCTCTTGAGTGCTGGGATTAAAGGCGTGTGTGTGTGTGTGTGTGTGTGTGTGTGTGTGTGTGTGTGTGTGTCCAGCCTGGTAACGCTGTCATTTTATTATATTCTCATGAGTAGAGAGGAAGAATTATGCTATCTGCCACCCTCCCTGCCCCCAACAACAACAACAATAAAAAGCCCCATCCATGACTCACCTCTGACCTACTGTGGCAAAGGGGATCTCTCAGAAACAGGTGACCAATAATGAAACCTAGGGCATTTTTTCTCTGATCCTTACCCTGTCCACCTACCAGGCAAAAGACTGGGAGGCATGAATAGCTGTGGAGGCTTGGTAGCTCTCAGACATTAGCTTAGGGCTGGCATAAGATAGCAAAGCCCATTTTCTTTCTTTCTTTTTTTAATTAGTTATTTTATTTATTTATATTTCAAATGTTAAGCTGGGTGTGGTGGTGCACGCTTTTAATCCCAGCACTTGGGAGGCAGAAGCAGGAGGATTTCTGAGTGAGACCAGACTGGTCTACAAAGTGAGTTCCAGGACAGCCAGGTATACAGAGAAACCCTGTCTCGAAAACAAAACAAAACAAAACTTCAAATGTTGCCCCCCCCCATTCCCAGTCTTCCCTCTGCAACCCCCATCCCATCTCCCTCCCCTTTGCCTCTAAGAAGGTGCTCCCCCACCCACCCACCTACTCCCACCTCACCCCTCTAGCATACCCCTACACTGGGGCATCCAGCTTCCACAGGACCAAGGGCCTCCCCTCCCATTGATGCCAGATAAGGCCACCCTCTGCTATATATGTAGCTGGAGCCATGGACCCATCCATGTATACTTTTTGGTTGCCTGTTTAGTCCCTGGGAGCTCTGAGTGGTCAGGTTAGTTGATACTGTTTTCTTCCTATGGGGTTACAATACCCTTCGGCTCCTTTATTCCTTCCCTTAACTCTTCCATTGGGGGCCCCAGGCTCAGTCTGATGGTTGACTGTATCTGCATCTTAGTCAGATGCTGGCAGAGCCTCTCAGGTCAGCCATGCTAGGCTCCTGTCTGGGAGCACACCTTAGTATCAGCAATAGTGTTAAGGTTTGGTGTCTGCAGATGAGATGGATCTTAAGGTGGGGCAGTCTCTGGATGGCCTTAGAGACCCTTTTCATGTGCCCCTGGCTCAGCTGTGGGACAGGGGAGAAGATAGCTGGTTTCTCCTATTGCCACCTATGTCTCCTCACCCCCACGCTCCCCACCTCCCACTAGATTGACTTGAGCCTTGGGATTTAGTAGCCGTATTTATAGACTTGAACAAGGGTCTTCTCCAGTTCCTGGCTCTCCCTTCACAATCATAGCTACAGGAGTATGATACTGGAGATCTCCTGTGGCCTTCCTGCCTCTGGTTCAGGCCACCCAGAAGCATCTCCAATCCAGGAGCACGCTCAGTGCAGAAGCAGGCTTCCTTGCCACCTTACCTGACTATGACCTAACCCTGCTCAAGCGCTCCCCATGCCCCCACCCCTCATGGCCTGGCATTCATGATCTCTGGGTGATTGGCTGTGCACTTTTGGCTGGAAAGGCTGAAGGGAACAGATGCCCTTCCTCTACACTTATGGATGTGTTTGCTGCCCGAACGTGGCAAAGCTCAGCAACACACAGAGCATCCAGAGCAGAAGTGAAGAGATAGGTGTCCCTGTCCTGAGGGCAGTGCCCTCAAACATCTTTGCCCCCTAAGAAGTCTGGCAGAATGTTTGAGCTCCTGCACCTAGACGACCTGTCACCCTCTCAGAGTCCCTCTCAGAGTCTTGAGTCAATACTGTTCTCCTTTCCTGTCTGCTAACATCTACCACCCTCTATCCCAGCAGGTCTCAATTCGTGGGGTCAGGATTGACTGGTTTTGGTTTTTTTTGTTTTTTTTAGATTTATTTATTATTATACATAAGTACACTGTAGCTGACTTCAGACACACCAGAAGAAGGTATCAGATCTTATTACGAGTGGTTGTAAGCCACCATGTGGTTGCTAGGATTTGAATTCAGGACCTTCGGGAGAGCAGTCAGTGCTCTTACCTGCTGAGCCATCTCACCAGTCCCAGGATTGTACTTTTACTACAGTTATGAATTCATAACAGTAGCAAAATTACAGTTATGGGGTAGCAATGAAAATAACCTTATGGTTGGGGGTCACCACAACATGGAGAATTGTATTAAAGAGTTGTAGCTTCATAACAGTAGCAACATTAGTTATGAAGTAGCAACAAAAATAACTTTATGACTGGGAGTTGGTTGAGAACCACTGTTCTATTCCATATCCCAGCCTCAGGCCAGTCTTACATAAAAACCCAGATGGCCTCAGATACTTGCCTCTGCAGTCCCTTTGGAGGCACTCCAGGGTCTCAGAATTTAAATCCCAGCCTAGACCCTCGGATCACTCAGCACTGCCTCCTTATTATGAGGTTCCTGGAAGGACCTGGGTGCTTCTCCCTGAGGCACAGTCCCTGAGATATAGGGGCATCGTGTGCTATCCGATGAGTGAGTGTTCTGGAGCTTCGGAGCTCGAAGCCTCAGGCCCGCTCCCCACTCGTGGATCTGTTTTTGTTTTTGTTTTTCTGCCCAGCATCTCGACGCCTGGGTACTGCTCAGCGCAACTCTTGCGCCGCCCCTGTACCTGGTGTGTGTTGGGTCCCCACATACCATTTTTTTTAAAGAAAGGAGTGTGCATAAAAGGTCTCGAGGAGACCAATTCCCCGAGATCATCCAGCTCCTACATCTTGCCCTTGGTCTTCTGTGGGTGGCGCACGACCTGTTTCCCCGGAACCCAACAGGTGAGGCTAGCCGACCTATCAGGCACGCGTGCAGAAGATGGGGACGTGCACGGAGAGCGGAAGCGCGCCGACAGCTAGTCTGGGCGCGCACCGAACGCTGGCGCTCCCAGGAGGCGAAGGCTCTGCTAGGGTCCCCGCGAGCCCGGGTCCCTGCCAGCCTCTCAGTCTGCCCAGGTGTCCTAGAATTGCTCAGGTTTGAGATACGTTTGTGGGAGCCCCTCGCCTGCCTCTACAGGCTTGCACTTAAGTCAAGTGGAAGCTATTGACCATGTTGGGCAGAATGAAAAGAGCAAGGCCAGAGAAGGGGACTGGACGCAGCGCTCGAGCTTCCGGGCTGAGCGGGAAACCCGGCTGGTTCAGAGCTACTTCCTGCGAGACCATGGCCCCAAGGCTCCTCGGAGCCAAGTGCTCCTAGGTCCTCAACCCTAAAACTGGAGCGGCTCCAAGAACCACGACCTCTACTCACCTCCGCGTGTCTGAGTCACGACTGCCACCCACCTGAGACTCGCGCGGAAGCTGACAGTTTACCTGGCCGAGGTGCGCAGCGGCGACAGACCCAGCGGCAGGTGCAGCCCCGCCCCGCAGGCAGGGCGAGGGCGGACCTAGTGTCCCGCTTTAAGCCTGAGGCTAGTGCTGGTGAGTGTCGGGAGTTCAGTCCCCGGATCTTCAAACTTCCAGGCTTAGGGGCAGGGTTTGGTTTGACCAAACCAAACCAACCAGCGCAACCCGCAAAGGGCCACCCTGCTGGCCGTCATGGTGTTTTGCCTCTCCAGCCCGAACTCTTCCTTTTCCTCCAGGAAGTCTTTCTTGATCCACACCCCACTCATAACTGACCTCGTGTCTTTTCTTGCCACTCAAAAACCCAGATATCTGGAAGAACCTTCTTCCATAAGGTGCCCCTCGCTTAGACAATGAGGCAAGCCAAGGAAAACCAGGTGACCCCAGGCTGGTATAGTTCATCCCATCTCAATCTAGCCCAGGGCAGAAATAATCTCTAGAAACTGGATCTACATGATGAGGCTCAGAAATCAATACACACAGGTTTATTTTGTTTGTAAAAAGTTTTGCCGGCTGTAAGGATCCAGGTTAATTGGGAGGGAGGGGACCCAGAAGTTAGTCTCTAGGCTTTCCACAAAGCAGGAGGCCACAGAGCAGGGTATGAGGCTCAGAAGCCAGGAGGTCCGTGGAATTTAGGCTAATTTTACTGCGTGGGGGTTTTATGAGCAGCCTGCAATTCTATAGGTACTAGAGTCATTCAAGAGTTTCAAGTCAGGTCTGTACTAATCTGAACCATAGGAAAGTTAAAGCAAATCCCACAGACACATCTGTGCTGTTCATAAATACCCTAAATATACATGGAATCTCAATGATCCCTACATATACAAGTCTCCCGTGATTAACATATATACATGGGCTTCATAGGATGCCTATATACACCTACATATATTCTAGGCCCTTCTATGACCTTCATGTATTAACATATATGTAGACCATCCAGGATCCTACATATACATGGGCCATTTTACAGCCTCCCTCAACGCATACATACACATTGTTATGAATAGGGGCAAGCTGTAGAGGTGAGGACTTCTTCCTAGTCCAGGCTCCTGGAAAGTGGCATTTCTCCACCTGCCCCAGGTCGTCTATACATCCGTGCTCCTGGAACTGAAGCTACAGGAAGGATAGGGTTGGTATGGGTCCAAGGCCAGGCCTGTCCCCAGGCATAGACCTGCCCCAGCCAGGTGAGCCTCTGCATCGCTACCCCATTCTGCGGCGAATTCTCTCGTACTTCTCCTGCAGAACCTCATTCTTCACTTTCTGGGGCACATCAGGCACATACCACGCAGCAATGAGTTTGATGCACAGGGCAAAGTGCTGCAGGCAATAGGGAGAGCGGCCCAGCAAGGTCAGTGGCGAGGAAGAATCTTTAGGATGTGGGGGCTAGGAAAGAGGAATAAGAGCGCTACCGCTCCTTGGGCTCACTCACAATTTACCCACCTCAAAGAGGATAACAAAGGTCAGTCGGATTGCCAAAATGAACCAGAACTGCTCAGACAAGTTGTAGTCATGGTCATTTCGATAGTCCCGGTACCTGGAGTAGGGAAATACCTAAGGTCAGGAATCAGGAGTTTAGAGGCCATTTACGGGGGATGAGAGGTTCCAAACCTGCACACAGTCACATTTTCTTGGCCTTCCATCCTGCCGTGGTCCTCGAAGTGTTTGGTGTAGAAGACAGACAGGCTATGGTTGACATAGTTTGTGAGGCAGCTAAAGAGAGAAAAGTGTGGTGTTTGCTTGGCCTGAGACCCTTACTCAGAAGTCTCCCGCACCTAGAGGGTAGTAGGGGGCAAGCCACCCTAGGCCTCCTCCATTCTCCTTCACCAGAAAAGTCCCCACTATCTAAGCACAAGACTACACCCTGGGAGAGTGAAAGGAGGCTGAGGAGTCTTCAGGATGCTATCAACGGTCTGCCCTAGCAGGCTGGAAGAATACTTCTAGGGTTGACCTAAAGAGCCCAGTCTTCAGGTGCAGTGGGAGCTAGACATTTCTGCTTTGCCTTCCCATGCCAGAAACAGGACAGCGATGTAAAACGTAGCAAGAGAGGCATTTAGGTACTGCCTGCTCAACACCAACTTCCCTTCCAACAAGGGTTCATCAGTTATTCCCAGAATCCAGCCACGTAGACAGTACAAGGAGTCAAGTCCCAGCCTCAGTACAGCCAGCCCCCGGTAGGTCCGGCAGCACCCACTTATACCCAGGAGAACCCCAGGTCTGGGCTCCAAGGGCTTAACTGGAAGGGTCAGTTCAGTGCCTTACTCCCCTGTGAAGGTCTGATTCGTTCGGCATGGGCCGTAGTGGTACTTGTAGACTACCCTGGGGATGAACTCAGAGGTGAAGGCGATGACCATTCCGTTGGCAATGACCGCCAGCACTCCAATGGTCTCCAGCACCTGCAGCCAGGTCCCTGAATGACAGCAGTGGAATGAAGCAGCCAGCCCTGATCATTGGTAGTCTCCTGCCCTAAAAGCTTGGAGCCTGAGTGATTAAGGAGCCTCGTGTTATCTCTGTTCATGGCCCCAGTGCAGCCATGGGGGAGCTAAGTTATGTGCTCAGAAATCCCCAGCTAAGGCAGACGTAGTATGGTTGAACCCTCTTCTCCCAGACTTGATTGGTAAAGGATTCAGGCTTCCCCATCCTCACCTTCTTCCTGGAACTTTTCAACAGGTTGTTTATCTCCTGGACCCCACCCAAGTGGGAATTCCTGAACCCTGCCTCAGGACTGAGGCTCTCCCTGATGCTTCTCCTCATATCTAGCATCTAAGCCATCCATTTCCCTGACGTCTGTCATTCTCACTATGGAAAGTCAGGATGACTGAGGCCTTGGGCTCTCTGATCCACCATACCTTCTCTCCCATGCGATCAAACTCCTGCTCTTCCATAAGATCCCCTTGGAGGCTGCAAGCTCTCCAGCCACACGCTGGAGGCTCATGGGAGATCCTTGTCAGGTGAGTTCTAGCCTGCCTTTTTCTAGGGGTTGAGCCCACAAGGCTTAGTTACCATATCTGAAAACCTAAGGACCATCTCTAGAGTAATGGGAGGGGCTGCAATTATTACAAGTTGCTTCAACGTGGCCTGGCCTGGACTGGTGAAAAGCCCGGGATTGGAAGTTGCTCTTCCCAGCGCCCTGGCTGCTCTCCTCCACTGTACAATGTGTGTGTGCTCTGACCTATGTCCTTAGCCTTGCGAGGAACCAGGCGCCGCTGTAGTCTGACCATCTTGATGGCATCTAGGCGGATTTCCACAAGGTTGCTGAAGAGCGCCAACAGGGGTGCAAGCGGGAAAGCAGCCACAAAGATGGTGGTGAAGCCGTACTGGATCACTGCAGGGTGAAAATGTCACCATGTATCCAGTACAGCCACCCACTCTTCACCCTGCACACCCACCCCATCTGCCCAGCCCACGAAGCGCCACACACTCATCTCCATGAACTCATCAAACAGGCTGAAGGTGTTGATGGGATTCATGTAGTAGTTACGCTGCCACTCCTTCAGTTCTGGGTCTTCGGACATGTGACCATGTTTGGAAGCCCGCATTAAGCGCCATTTATGGGCCAACAACCTGTGGGCACCAAGAATGTGGGGAACATACAGAAAGACTGCAGGGCACTGGGGACGGGCACTGCGGGAGGCTGGAGTGGGATGGAAAGAGGTCCTCACGGGCACAGGTACTCAACACAGTTGCTCAGAGTTTGCTTCAGGCCCATGATGATGGCCATCTGGATAAACAGGTCCATCATGCAGCCACTGAGATGGCACTGTGGGACCAACACGAAAGTCAGGGATGGGGCTTGAGGGAGGAGGGGAATTCAAGAACTGGGCAGTGAGGTCCCAGGACAGACTGACCTCCTCCAGCTTCCACAGGCCAGCCAGGCGCGTGGATTTCCCAGGGTGACCATTGATCCTAGGGAGAAAAATCAAGGCCTGTGAGGAAAATGGACAGCACCCTGATCTTGTGACCATGGGAAGGTAGAGTAACAGTGTGATGGTTTGAATGAGAATGCCTACCCACTCCCAGTAGGCGCATATATGTGAATACTGTGTCCTTAGTTGGGGGAAAGATTTGGGAAGGATTAGGAGGTATGGCTTTGTTGAAAGAGATTAGGCTCCTTTTCACCCCGCCCCCTTCTCTCTGCCTCATGGTTGTAGATCAAGATGTGAGCTCTCAACTGTTCCTTCACTCCACCATCATGGACTCTAATCCTCTGAAACCAGGGGTCAAATTAAGCACTTCCGGTTATACGTTGCCATGGTTACGCTGTTTTATCAATAGAAGAGTAACTAAAGCAGAAGATAGTACCAGGCAGTGAACTACTGCTGAAAAAAAGACCTGACTGTGTTGTTTTTGGAGAAATGTGGAAGGCTTTGGGACTTCGGACTAGATAAGTGGTTGAATGCTGTGGGTCCAGCTTAATGGGCCATCCTAGTCTTCCTAGGAGCTTGGACAAATTGCCAGGAATGACTTCCAAGGACAGTCTAGGGACTCCGTATCTCCGAACTTGCTGGGAGATGTGGGGGGAAGGCAGGGTTGGTAGGAAGTTTGTGACTAACTGGTAATGTTTAAATGCCTTAGGACATTTACATATGTAAATAAAGCAGCAATTATTTTCTTCAAAGAGAACAAAAAGGTGTACATTGACTGCACCAAAAATGGTTCATTTAAATAGGGAAGGCGAGAGGATATTCATGTAGCTTCTTCATGAATTGCAGCACCCCATAAAAGGTGAGGAGAGTATGATACACTGGACAGAGCCACCAGGATGTTTCCATGGAAAAGGTCAGTCTGGGGCTGGAGAGATGGCTCAGTGGTTAAGAGCACTGACTGCTCTTCCAGAGGTCCTGAGTTCAATTCCCAGCAACCACATAGTGTCTCACAACCATCTGTAATGGGATTTGATGCCCTCTTCTGGTATGTCTGAGGACAGCAACAGTGTACTCACACATATAAATAAATAAATCTTTAAAAAAAAAAAATCAGTCTGATTGCTGACATAGCAAAGCTACCTAAGTAGTAGGTAAACACGTACAAACAACAGGACCCACCACGCCGGCTCATGTTACTTCTAAGGCTGAGGGTCACAAAGGGTGTTCTATATTGAGTTTCTAAGTATTCTAGGCATGTCATGCTTATGGAAGGGCCATGCTAATCTTGTGTGTATTGTTCCAATTTTAGTACACGTGCTGCTGAAGGGGGAACTTTTTCTTTTTAATGCAGGGTCTTAGGCTGACCAAAGGCTCACTCCAATTATTGAGTTCTGAAATTACAAGGGAATGCCACCACATCAAGAGGTCACCACATGGGCTGAAGAGATGGCTCAGTGGTTAAGAGCACTGACTGCTCTTCTGAAGGTCCTGAGTTCAAATCCCAGTAACCACATGGTGGCTCACAACCATCTGTAATGAAATCTGATGTCCTCTTCTGGTGTGTCTGAAGACAGCTACAGTGTACTTAGATATAATAATAAATAAATCTTTAAAAAAAAAAAAAAAAAAAAAAAGAGGCCACCACATACAAGATGCACTCTCTTCAGCCAAGCTACATCGCCAGCATCAAGATCTGGCCACTTTTTTTTTTTTTTAATTTATATTTACTTACTTATTTAGGTTTTTTGAGACAGAGTCTCTCTATTTAGTCTTGGCTTTCCTGGAGCTCAACATGTAGACCAGGCTGGCTTCTGTCAGCTCAGTGTTAGGATTAAAGGTGTGTGCCACCATGCCTGCCTAAGATCTGGCCACTTTTTAAAAAGTTTATTTATTTATTTGTTTGTCTATTTATTTTAATTTAATATGAGTGCTCTGCTGCATTCATTCATTCATTCATTCATTTTATTATGTATGAGTGCTCTGCTGTGTGTACACCTGCACACCAGAAGAGGGTATTGAATCCCTTTCTAGATGGTCACCAGTCATCATGTGGGTACTGAGAATTGAACTCAGGACCTTTGGAAGAGCAGCCATCTCTCCAGGCCCAAGTCTGGACACTTTTTTTTTTTAGTTTTTTAAGACAGGGTTTCTCTGTGTAGTCCTGGCTGTCCTGGAACTTACTTTGTAGACTAGGCTGGCCTCGAACTCAGATATCCACCTGCCTCTGCCTCCCGAGNGCTGGGATTAAAGGCATGAGCCACCACCGCCCAGCAAGTCTGGGCACTTTTAAAGGCAAGAAACACAAGACAGGAGGGCTGAGCCTGAAGAAGCTGGGGGCTGGGTGGAGAGCAGACTTCTGGGGCTGGGGAGCATACCTTCCCAGAATGAAGGCAATGTAGATGAGAGAGGAGAAGTGGGCGAAGAACTGCAGGATGAAGAACTTGACAGTGAACTTTCTCTCTTGCTCTGAGAAGGTCCCAGGTTCCTCTGGAATGAGACATGGCCATCTTGTATGTCTTAGACCAGTGGGACAGCATGACCTACACTCTCAAGTGAGGGGCCCCAGAAGAGCAGGAAGCTCCCACCCCATGTTTGATCACAGCCCTGTAACTCTCAGCCCAGAGTCCTCCCAGTTCCCAGAGAGGCTAGCCTCTTCTCACCAAATTTACAAAGCTTCAGGGCTACACATTTGTTGACCTGAGGGGAGAAGGAACCAAGTGGGACTCACCTAGGACTTCAGTGGGGCCCCCCAGGGCCTCCCCTGCCTGATCCTTACCTTAGTCATGATGACAATGATTATATAATGTACCACTGCCCCAGTCACCACCACAGCGGTGGTCACCTGCTGCTCCATGAGGCTGCTGAAGAGGGCGCCAGCCAGCACACGGTAGACAACCAGCGCATGAGCCAGGCCAATCATTAAACAGATCTGCAAAGGGTTGGGGTTGGGCGTGAGGAGTAGGGATAACTGGGTCTCTAGCCCTTACCACAGCTCCCGGAAGTACCATGAACAGGGACAGGATCAGGATAATGGTGCTGCTCAGGTAGGAGTGATGGTGGTCGCTCAACTTATACTTCGGAGAGTTGATGAGCTCAAGGGCCATCTCTTCCTAGGGAGGTCACCAGACACACCTCAGACACAACGATTCAGGTATGGGCCACGTGGGACATTGGAAGCAAGCAGACTTGATGCTGCTGTCCCTGCCTTACCTCTTCCTCATCCCATTCATACAGTTTCCAGCTCTGGACCTCACGGGCACGCTTTCGCTTCCAGATCTCCAGGAAGACCGTAGCTGCGGTGAGCACAGAGAAATGTCACAGGATACCTGGGCCGAGCCAGGGTAGCTGAAGAGCTCAGGTTGGTTGGAGTCCCAGAGTCCTCCAGGGATGCCCAGAAGCAACTCACCCCACAGTGCCATGAAGATGGCAAATAGCACGGTGCCCTCGTTGTCAAAGAGATGAGTGAGCTGGGGAGAGGAACAGAAGGGCTTCATGCTAAGTTTCCTACCGTGTCCCCTGGTGGGAAGGAAGAACCTGGCTCTCGGGAGCATCCAGCTGCCTTATCTTCCGCACTTCTTGTCTATGCCCAGGGAAGACTCCAGTAGCATCTAACCTTTGCGAAAGTGCACATCTCTGAGAGTCGCTGGTATCTGCGACTGTGGTCGCCAAGAGGGCACATGAAGATGTCATCGGCACTACAGATCTCCTTGCTGTGAGTGTGAAGACAAGACTGGCGACTCTGAGATCCAGAACCCATCCGGGCTCCCACCTCCATACCTGGCCCACAATGAGACTGCAGGTCTCAGGCCCCAACCCACCTGATCTGGCTGGAATCAAACAGGGCGAAGCCGCTCAGAAAGACGATGAGGCCCACCACAGCAGCAGGCACCAGCATGTAGGTGTACCAGCCAAGCCAGGTGAAGTACAGAGCCACCTTTTCGCCAAAGTATTCCCTGTGGGAAAGCTTCCCCATCAAGGCCACCCTCCCCATTGGCCTCAGTACCTGGTAGGGTATGGGCATATGAGGAGAAGGGGGAGGGGGAGGGGAAGGTACTGCTAGCATCAGTGTAAGTGGGGACCGTATCTGTCAGTCAGGACTGGATTGGCTGGGCCACAGGTTATCTGTTTTGAACACAGATGTGTCTGTGAGCTGCTTGGTATGGTGTTACCTGATTTTACCAATTGGCTGTGGCTTGAACATGTGTCTCCACTGAGCCCATATATTCTTCAGGTTTTGTTCTCCCTGGGCCCCGGAAACAGACAACGAGAGCGAGAGCTTGGCTTCCTACCTCAGATCCCCACCCTCAGGCCCACCCTGAGCTGGTCTGCCCCTCACCTTGTGCAGAAGAAACATGGTCTCAAAAACCCCATCCTTCACCAGGTCCTCAAAGGTGTCTAGGGTTACAGGGAGCCTCAGTCAGAGAGCAATGGAGGGCGGGGGAATCCAGCCTGAGGCAGCTCCCTCCTCAGCCACCTGCCCATCTGAGCTCACCACCAGGTTTTATCTTGTTGTTCACGACAAAGCTCACAATTCGGATTCTGAAACCCAAGAATCTAAGGATCAGGATGGCCCCATGATAGCCTAGGGAACCTTGCTCCTAAAGGCCCTGTTCTCTACACATCCAGGCCCTCTCTGTTCTAGGAGAGGCACCCCACCACAACCAACCAG
This sequence comes from Mus pahari, assembly GCF_900095145.1. Taxonomy (NCBI): domain Eukaryota; kingdom Metazoa; phylum Chordata; class Mammalia; order Rodentia; family Muridae; genus Mus; species Mus pahari. The sequence continues at coordinate 110,459,616 of NC_034590.1, forward strand.
AATCCAGAGTCCATAAATCACCCTGAAAACCTGCTCAGGTCAAATGTGCCTGGCCTCCACATTTGGGTCTCGTTCTCAACTCAGGCTTCCACATCTCTCCCAGATTCAGGGGTTAGAGCCCCCGCCTCTGACCACACTTCCCTGCGCATGCTGAGTGTTGATGTGCACAAACTTGTTTACATGGCTATGAGTCATCCTGCTTAGGTGGAACTGATGCTCAGAGGTTACAGTAACTTGACTGAGGCCATACAGGCATTCGTGCAGCCAGAGTCAGATCTAGTTTAAGTGCCTGAGATAGTCATCTTGTGACCACAGGGACATCCCTCCACAAGTCTGTCTTGTTTTGCCCCCATCAAGGTGTCTGAAGGTACGTATATGCTTGGCTCAGGGAATGGCACTATTAGGAGGTGTGGCCTTGTTGGAGTAGGTGTGTCACTGTGGGTGTGGGCTTTAAGACCCTTGTCCTAGCTGCCTGGAAGCCAGTCTTCTATCAACCTTCAGAACAAGAGGTGGACCTCTCAGCTCCTCTGCCTGGATGCTGCCATGCTCCCACTTTGATGATAATGGATGGAACTTCTGAACCTGTAAGCCAGCCCCAATTAAATGTCCTTATTAGAGTTGCCTTGGTCATGGTCTCTGTTCACAGCGGTAAACCTCTAATGAAGACAGTATCTCTACTCTTCTGATTTCCCCTCATTCCTCCCTAATACCAAAAAATTCTGTGTTCACAGGACTCTGTTGCCTGATACCCAGTTTCCTGTCTATCCTTTGCTAGAGTCAACTAGCCAGGCCCCCAGAACGCTATTCCTAGACCTGGGAAAGTGACACAGAAGGACCAGATGGGGTTGTATGAGTATTTGTGGAGGAGCAGGTAACTGAGGACATAGGAGGCTCTCCCTGTCAGATATCAAGGACCAGATGTCCAGAGAGGAGTGTCTAGGCTGATGAGGAAGGCTCTGTGGAAGATAAAGACCTCAGAGTCCAGAAGCAGTGACTAATGACTTTGATTCTGGATCTCCAGGAAAACTGTGATAAAGAGTTCTCACAGGATGTCAATAAGTCTCAATATTACTATTACAAAATGGAGGGCTGGTGAGATGGCTCAGTGGGTAAGAGCACCCGACTGCTCTTCCAAAGGCCCAGAGTTCAAATCCCAGCAACCACATGGTG
>NC_034590.1:110460990-110462709 GCF_900095145.1 Mus pahari
AAAAAAAAAAAAAGAGCAAATAAATTAACCTGGAGATTGTGAGGGCTAAAGTTATATATATATATAAAAACAACAACAACAACAAAAAAAAAAACAAAATGGAAACTGAGGCACAGATGCTTGTTCAGAACCAGGTCTGATCCCCTGTGACATCCACACTAAGACTGTATGGAACTGTTGTCCTAACACAGATGGGATGTGGCCCTTGTCCTGCCTGGACACAAGGCAAGGGTTCTCCTGGCCTGGCTCTGGATACATCCTAACCTTGTGGTAGCTATGTTGAAGTTCTGCTTGTCTCTGGAGCCAGGATCTTCAGGTTTCATGAGGAGAGTCTGGTACTTGTCAATGACGTCACTGTCAGCTCGAATCCCAAAGTACACCTTCTTCTGGTCCTTTAACATCTTAAGAGTCACAGGAAAAGAACTCAACCACAGCCAGCATCTTGTCCCCTGTCCCTCGTCATGCCATTCCTCATGACTCTCTGGCCTATGACTTGGCCCCTGAAGCAAACCAGCCCACCTTGAAGTGGAAGCCATTGCTCTCGAGATTTTTTAGGAACTGCTGTTGCTTCTGAAAATGCTTCTGGATTTTCTGAGTCTGTTGATCAGCCACCAGGACGCAGTCCCATTGATCAGAGGCCTCGAGCTGGAGGAATAAGGTATGGGCTAGGAACAGAACCCTGAACACAGATAGGAGGAAATGTAAACCTGGAACCCAGCACAAGACAAGAAGGTGTGGGGCAGGAACCCCGCATAGAACACGGGATATAGAAGAAGGTGTGGGACCACAACCAAGCACGGGATACACAGAGTAGGTGGAATCCAGTTTGGGAGGTCTGAGCAGACCTACCTTACAACTGCCCATTTCCATCAACGGCAAGTGGTCTCCCACAAGGATCTGGGAACTCTCATCATCCTGGGAGACAGAAAAAGATGGGGAGACGGTTAGGTAAGCCCCTCACAAGCCTCTTCCTACATTCTCTGAGCAGGTCCATGGGCACTCAAGGGAGTGAGACTCCCTATTCTGCTCCAGGCTGGAGAGACTCAGTGAACACTAGATGGGTAGGAAATGGCAACCTCGGGACAATCAAGGTGATGCAGGTCAGTGCTTCCGATAGCTGGAGAGCTAGAAGACACCAGCTACCCACATTTTAAGAGTCCGAAGAGGGTGGCCGGGCAGTGGTGGCGCACACCTTTAATCCCAGCATTTGGGAGGCAGAGGCAGGCAGAGTTCTGAGTTCGAGGCCAGCCTGGTATACAGTCTGAGTTCCAGGACAGCCAGGACTACACAGAGAAACCCTGACTTGGAAAAAAAAAAAAAAAAAAAAAAAACAAGAAAAAAATAAATAAAGAGTCCGAAGAGGGGGCTGGAAAGATGGCTCAGCGGTTAAGAGCACTGACTGCTCTTCCAGAGGTCCTGAGTTCAATTCCCAGCTCAAAACCATCTGTAATGGGATCAGATGCCCTCTTCTAGTGTCTGAAGACAGTGGCAGCATAATCATAAACATAAAACAAATAAATCATTCCTTTAAAAAAAGAAGAGTCAGGCCGGGCGTGGTGGCACACGCCTTTAATCCCAGCACTCGGGAGGCAGAGGCAGGCGGATTTCTGAGTTCGAGGCTAGCCTGGTCTACAAAGTGAGTTCCAGGACAGCCAGGGCTATACAGAGAAACCCTGTCTTGAAAAAAACCAAAGAGAGAGAGAGAGAGAGAGAGAGAGA
>NC_034590.1:110464189-110471578 GCF_900095145.1 Mus pahari
GGGATTTGAACGCAGGACCTTTGGAAGAGCAGCTGGTGCTCTTAACCACTGAGCCACTCCCCAGCTTGCTTGCTTTCTTGCTTATTTCCTTTCTTTTTCTTTTCATTTTTTTTCTTTCTTTGATTTATTTATTTTTCTTCTGTGCATCGTTGCTGTGTCTGTGTGAGGATGTTACAGACAGTTTCAAGCTGCCATGTAGATGCTGGGAATTGAACCTGGTCCTTTGGAAGAGCAGCAAGTGCTCTTGACCACTAAGCCATCTCTCTAACCCATTTTTTCTTTCTTTCTTTTCTTTTCTTTTCTTTTCTTTTCTTTTCTTTTCTTTCTTTCTTTCTTTTTTTTTTTTTTTTTTTGAGACAGGGTTCCACTATGTAGCCTGGCTAGCTAGAACTCGCTATGTAGACCAGAGAGATCTATATGCCTCTGCCTCCAGAGTTCTGGGATTAAAGGTGTGTGCCACCACCACACCTGGCCCCATTTTGGTTGGTTGGTTGGTTGGGTTGAGTTGGGTTGGGTTTTTTGAGACAGGATTTCTTCATGTAGCCCTGGCTGTCCTTTAATGATCTCTGTAGGCCAGGCTGGCCTTGAACTCAGAGAAAACTGCCTGCCTCTGCCTCCCGAGTGCTAGGATTCAAGACGTGCGCCACCACTGTCTGGCTCCCGTTTTATTTTTTGTATCCTTTTTATTGTACAAATGTTTTGCCTTTATGTCCCTGTGGAAGGCATTGGACCCTCTAGAACAGGAGTTACAGGCAGTTGTGAGCCACTGTGTGGGTGCTGGGAATCAAACCCAGGTCTCTGCAATTGTTTTAATTTTTAAAAATAAAATTTGCGGCCGGGCGGTGGTGGTGCACGCCTTTAATCCCAGCACTTGGGAGGCAGAGGCAGGCGGATTTCTGAGTTCGCGGCCAGCCTGGTCTACAGAATGAGTTCCAGGACAGCCAAGGCTACACAGAGAAACCCTGTCTCAAAAAACCAAAAAACAAAACAAAACAAAAAAACACCAAAAAAAAAAAAACACCCCATAAATAAATAAATAAATAAATAAATAAATAAAAATTTGCTTTTACAAAGTTTTACAAAATTCTGTTATTATTGGCAGACACTACCATGCCTGGTTATGATATCAAGAACTGAACTCAGGGTTTCATGTACGCTAGGAAAGCTGCCTACTAATTAAGCTACTTACACTATATATATATATATATATATATATATATATATATATATATACACTACATATACTACATACACTAATTAAGCTATATACACTAAAATATACTACATACACTATTTAAGCTACATACACTACCAAGGGAGGGAGCAGAGGCAGAGCAATCAATGCTGTGGGCTCTGTTTCCTTGGTGCCAGGTGCTGGGTTCTTAGGATTTCATGTTCTATGAATAAACAAGGTGCCTGAGGACTGAAGTTGGTGGCAGTCAGGGCTTCTTTCCTGAGGGTGTAGACTGTAGGAAGCAGGGAGGAAGAACTGGGAAAGTGGGGGCTGCCAGGCAGGTTGTGGCAAGTTGTGCACTGGCTAAGGAGACAGCATCAGGAAGATGCTGATGCACAGTGGCTAAGGAGACAGCATCGGGAAGATGTTGAGGATGTTGGTTTGTAATTCATGATATGTCCCTTGGTTCTGCACACGAGTGACACAGTTCCATCCATGCCCCTACGAGCAATACAGGAGTTGATAGAGGGACTCCACAGTGGCAAGGACCCCGTGGCTCCATGGTCCCAGAAACAGGGGACTATGTCCTTCTAGACCCTTGAGCCAAATAAAGCCGTTTCTCTATCTGTCCAGTTGGTTGGGAAGCCATTCTCATACCCCATGGTCCGAGGGGTGTGTGTCTTCCTTAGTCCATTACCAACTCCAGTGGACATCCTCAGTAGCTCCTGCCTCTATCCCCACACTGCATATTATCATCCCTGAAGTTACCGCAATACCAAGTCTGCCTCCTGCTTCCCCCGCCCCACGAACCTGTTATCCCTCCCCTTCTCAAACACATTCCTCCTACCTCCTCCAGAGACTCTCACCATACTGCTCCAACAGGCCAGCCGAAGAGCTGCCAGGCAAAATACAGGTCACCCAATCATGTAGGAATTTCAGATAGACAAACAGGCTTTGGGATGGGCATGGTAGCACATGCCAGCAATCCGGAGGGTTGTACTGAATTTATGGCCAGCCGGATGTACATAGCAAGTTCTAGGCCAGCCTGGACTGTATAACAAGACCTTATCTCAAAGCAAAGCAAAACCAAACAAAATTAGGGACCTTTGTGTGTGTGGGTGTGTGTGTGTGTTTGATTGATTGATTGCTTATTTTTAAGTATAAGTATATTGCAATATTGCCTGGGTATACTTATACTAAGGAAAACAAGTTAACTGAAATCCAATTTAACCTAAGGTGGTTTTGTTTTGTTCTGTTTGTTTGTTTGTTTATTTGTCTTGCAGCTGAATCCATACCCTACTGAAGCCCCTGAGTGCAGACTCACATTCACACACATGCCCGAGGAGGTTCTGGTTCAGGTTCTGGTTCAGATGCCCCTCCCTGCATCTCCATCTGGCCGGTGGAAGGAGCATGGGCCTCAGCCCTTCATCTCCCGGTCTTGTGTGCACCCTGTGTGCTATACTTGCCTGTCTACCTGGGCATTTCTGTCTGCTCCCACCCTCCCGCCTCTGAAACATTCCCCAGACTCCTGGACTCTCTTGGCTTCCCATTCACTGCCCACAGACACATGTAACCCAGATATTGTGGGCAGGGATTGAAACTTCTCTAGGAGAGAAACCCACACTTAGAGCTGCACCTGTGTCTCAACTTGAGAAGAAGGTGACACCCCAACCAACAAGAGAAGTGGCCAGGGGACCCTTATGTCCCTGGCACCCTGCCTAGTAGTCCACCCACCACAAGGGCCCAGCAAGTGTGATGTGGAATGAATTGGTGAGTGAGATGAGCTTGACTTTCGTTCGACCTGGGCAGTTGTCCTCTGAGGTCTCCCCTCTCTCATAAGCCACAATCATCAGTGTGGGCCCAAAATGTTAGTGTGTAGAACATATTAGAGCAGAGGCAAGACCTAGGACAGAACCAGCAACCTGTAGAACTTTGGAATCCAAACTAGGGGGCATCTTGGGCAGAAGAGACCATCCACAAAGTATACCTTTGAAGGCTGGGCTAAGAGCCTGTCCCAAAAGTATATCAGAAATCCCCTTCCCACTAGAGATGTGAGCAGCTTTGGAACAGTTACCTGAAGCCTCCAGGGCTGGGGATGCCACTTCAGCCAGTGTAAGCTGAAGCCACTCTGGGCAGGACCACCATGTATCTATCCATGGCAAAGCAATGCACATACCTGGGGAGCTGCACTAGCTTTTAGCTGCCAGCGTAGCTCAGGGACGGTAGCCAATTGTCACCTAGGCCAGAGATCCCCTACCCAGCTCTGGTTCCATCATTTCCAGCCTACACCAAGATAGACCCAGCCACTAAATTCTACACTCATGCACGCTGGGCTTACCATCCACCCAGCCACAGCCACGGCACACAGCCTTCAAGGTCTGGCTGTCCAGGGCCAGTGTGTACAGGACCAGATCCTCCTGATGATACCCAACATATGATGATACCTGTGAGCATCTATCTCAGTGTTGCCCTTGGGGCGTTCATGATGGGACCAGCTCATGAAGCTGTCTTTACCTCCAGCCATACAGCTTGCTCAGTGTTCCTGAAGTGCTCAAAACTCCTGGGTCCTAATCCACTGGATTCCACCTCCAGGTTGTGGGGGCTCCTGAAACTCCTGGATACCCAGGATAGGGACAAGGCTGTCCCCACACACTCAGCTGGGGCCTTGGACCTAGATTTTTGCCTTGCCATATACAGTCAGACTAGGGGTCAAGCACAGGCAGACACCCTGGCTCTAATGTGATCAGCCCCTCAGAGATTCAATTTCTTTCTAATAGAATCCAAGAATATCACTTCTGCAACAAAGAATCACCCTGACACGGGCAGGGAAAGAGTGAAGAAAATCACCAGCCTGGCCACTAAGGTTCCTGCCATTTCCCCCAGCCCTTGCCACCTCCAATCCTACAGGCCATACACAGTGGGCTAGGGCTCAAGGTTCAGGACTCAGGTAGGGCCCCTAGCTCTTCATTATGGACACAGGCCACCTCTTCAGTTCGTGGGACATCATATCTCCTAAGGAATCCTCCCTCCTGAGGGTCAGGGATGCAGGGAACCAGCACAGGGCAGCTCTGCTCCCTGGTGCCCACCTCCAAGCCTCCTTCCCGGTCAGTGCAGGCAGAAGAGATGTGTGCATACAGCGCATCCATCTCCAAAATGAGCCTGACCCACAGGTACACGGCACACATGCATGAAGATGTGGACCTCGCTTCCCACCCCACTTGTCCCTTGACCCACCTTGTCCCAAGATCATGTTTACCTCCCTTGCTCTGAGACCTATAACACTTCAGTTTCATTACCCACAGGGGGATCCACCTGTTCCACCAGAGACTGTGGGAAGGGATTGAAGTTCTCCAGGAGAGAACCCCACAGTTGGAGCTATAGTACAAGTGTACCCCTGTGTCTCAACTTGGGAAGAAGGTGACACCCCAACCAACAAGAGAAGCGGCCAGGGGACCCTTATGTCCCTGGCACCCTGCCTAGTAGTGCCTCCCTATATCCATCCCAGACACTAAACTGGAAACTCTTTCTGTGTTCTCAGCGCTGAGCCCTGGAGGGTGGTGCATGGGTGACACATATAGTGACTGGAGTCATGTCTACCTTGTGGGGGAGGTGGTCCCAACCTTTACCTCATAAGGCAAAAGATGAACAAGCTAGGGAGAAGATTGGGGCAGCATTTCTGGGAGAGAGACATGTATGTGTGTCAGTCCTGAGAGGCAGGCTGCATTTGGCAAGTTTATTCAGCTCTCAACCCCTTCAGAGACTCACTCCTTACCCCCACCTCAGAAGACTCACAAGTTATGGATCTGAAGAACTGATGCCCGGACCAGTGAGATAGCTCGGCAGATAAAGGCACCTGCCACCAAGCCTCAGGTTGATCCCTAGGACCACGTGGTCAAAGGAGAGAACTGACTCTAGAGACTTGTCCTCTGACCCTGCACCTGCAAGTCCCCACAGGACTCGGTCCTCAGCACCCCTGGGAACTGGGTAGTCACTACACCTGGTGACTTTGTCCTCAGCACTTCAACTTTGCAGGAGTATAAAGGGCAAGGAGAAAGCCACCAGGCAAGGCTAGACGTTTACAGAAGCCAGGTCAAGGAAGGTTTCTTGGACTTCGACAAAAGCACTGAAAAGTCATGGAAGAAATTTAAACAGTAGAGGACAGGCTCAGATCCAACCAGGAGCAGGAACCACCAAACCCTCTGTGTACCTAAACTTTAGGTCCTAAAGGCACATGCTCTCTCTTCTTATACCACTAGCTTGAGGCAGAGGCTGGCAAGGGGATGGTTATTGGAGCCAGATTAAAGGGTGTCTATGTGCTGGCCTGAACATTCAGCTCTCAGAGCTGGGTCTGGAAGGCCCAGTGTGAGGACTGTGTAAAAGCAGAGGGAGCAGCCACCCACATAGCCCACACCTGGAGGCCTGGTGCCTCTGTGGGAAGTTGGTTTCGCTCTCTACCTCGCCCTTGCCTCCTCCCTGGAGATTAAGTGCTGGCCTCTGCCCCAGGTGACCATTTTGGTTGACAAAAGGGGAAACAGTGCTTTCTAAAAGGTACCCCGAGAACACACACATCTTACCTTCTGGACTACACCTAGGCTCCAGGTCCAGTCTGCCTGGAGCAAGATCCAGAAAGCGTGGCACACAGCTACACAGGCTAACCTGTGCCCATAGTCCCTCCCCGTCAGTGCAAGTCACAGGTCTGAAAGTTCCACCACAGCATCTCTGTTCTCACCTCACATAGATAAGTCTGGCAGGAAAACCCTATGTCACATACCTTCATAGGAGCCCAGTCCCTGGGATCTTCAGAATTCCAGAATAGGACTAGAAAGCTACTTCATCTGACATGCCTCTCCCTTAGCCTGCCCCACAGTCACGGATCCAACTCTAGCCAACATGCTCCCTGGATGGCAGGTTGTTGGGAACTGCCCGCCACCAAGCCTTCCAGGGAAGGATGACAGCTGTAGAGGCTGCAGGCATGTACCTTCAGAACCAAGGCTCACCTGCATGCTGGTGGCTGGTCCCTTGGTCAACGCGGGGGCTCTGGATGCTGGCGCTGGCAGGTGTGAGAGTGCCTGCGGGCTCCCGGTTGTTACCTGACTTCCGTGTGGATTTGCCCCGCCTACTCCTCTAATTGCTTGCCCAAGTATGCTGGGGAGGAGCCAGCCGCAAACCCGCCAAGAAAATCCCTTCCAGTGTCCCGCGACCCCAACACCTTCTTCTCAAGGGTAAGGTGGAGCTCTCTCCTGGGTTTCCTATCATCCTCCCTGCAGGAATGCCCTGGCTGCAAAGTAGAGTCCGTGACACAAACACACACACACCCCAATTCGAGAGAAAATGGTGACATGGACGACCTTAATAGGCAGGTACTCAGTACCACCTGTCATTGAGACATCTGTAGAGTCCATTCCTGACCTTCCAAAGGTACTGTGACTCCACAGAGGAGAAGGAGGCAAAGGGAGAGCACAATAGAGCCCCAAAGGAACCGTCTTCTCATTCCTGGGCTCCTGTGATGACCTGAAACGGGGATCCTGAGACTGGGCCCTGCTGTGCAGTCACACTGAGAGCTGCTGGAGAAGGCTCTGGGCAGCCTCAGAGTAACCAATGTGTAGGAGCAGCCTGAGGATGCTGAGGCTAGCAGAGGCAGGATGGTCTTCCTCAGGAGGGGCACATAGGACACTGAGGTATAAGTGCCATTACAAACGGCAGGGATCAAATCTGAAAACCACTGTGAAGCTGAAGATACAGGAACAAGGTTGATAGGATCTCTGAAAGTATCTAGCACAGGGTGGCTGGCAGCCAGGACACACCCAATGTCACCACGTATTACTCTCCTACTGCTCAGGCATTGAGTTGGTATATACTTGCTCAGGATTCTCAGATAAATGGCAGGCCTCTACTTCAGCTTCAGGGCCATAGCAGGCTCTAGAACTGAACTATAGCAGGCTGGGGTGGGGGCTGGGGGGGAGAGGGGGGAGATGTCACACTTGAGAGGGAAGGAGGGAAGAAGGGAGAGAGAGAGAGAGACAGGAATTTTATGTCTTAGTCATCACTGTTCTATTTCTGTGAAGGGACACCATAACCAAGGCAACTCCTATAAAAGAAAGCGGGGCTGGCTTACAGTTTTAGAGGTCTAGTCCATTATCATTATGGCAGGAAGTGTGGCACTGGTACAGTACCTGAGAGCTACATCCTGGTCCCAAGGCAGAGAGAGAGAGAGA
>NC_034590.1:110473483-110490070 GCF_900095145.1 Mus pahari
AAAAAAAAAAAAAAAAAGAAAAAGAAAAAAAGGTTAATTCATTGATTCTTCCTCGTGTTACTTTGTTTCTTTCACACTTTCTACCACAAACATACATCGACTTGATTGTGTTTATTACTATTTATTAGTATATCATGACCTAGTGTTACAAACCTAGTGTTGCTAGACTTGCTGCACCATTGGCCTCGGTGCAGCTGAGGTGGAGTGGCGGGGTGAATGAGGCCCTGCTGTGAAGTGTGGCCCAGTCTCCTGGATATTGGTGGTGCTGCCCTGCCTTTCCAGGCAGAACTTTGACCCGGGCCACATGCGGCGCTGACTCTTCTTCAATGTGGACCATGGACCTTTCCACGCCTTCCTTGTTTCTCCAGCTACAGATCTTGGCACCTTTCAAGGGCCAAAGTGCATTGAGAGGCAACTGTTGCTAACCGAGACCCAGTGACCTCACTGTGGATCGGAATGGACAAGACCAACGAGGGCTCTAGGGGGCAGTGACACTCCAAAGGCTAGGTGCCCTTGCCCTAGGACCTCCATCCCTTCAGGAATGTGTCAATCATGTGACTAGATAATACTCCATCCCTTTGACTCACGATGCCTCTGAGTGAGAGGAAGTGGCTGCCTCCAAGAACCTGCTTCCTATCTTCTCTCTGGGCTGGTTTCCAACCTTGTTCCATGCAAGGGGAGACTCAATCATCTCTCAAATTCCTTGCCTATCACGTCTCTCTTTCTGAAGCTGGCCTTGTGTTTTTCACACATGGGTGGGGCCGCCCTACAGAATGTTTGGTTTTTCTGCTTTGCTCCTTAAAAAAAAAACAAAAACACAAAAAACAAAAAAAACTCCCAAGTAGCAGGTGTGCTGGGAATGAGTTTTCTATCCATTCAGCTTTATATATTTACCATATCAGTAGAAATATCATTGTTCCTTTGCAAAGGCTTTCTCTCCTTTCTTGACGAGTATTTTTAGATAAGTATTTCCGCCAGTGTTCAACCATTTCCCACCCTGAATGTGATTCCTAGGGCCTAAGGAAACCTTGAGCTCTGAAGTCAGGCCAGGCCACGCCCACGTGAGCATTGGCGCCCTTCTTCCCAGGGTAAGGCCGGAATTTGCCACTTCCTTTAAGCCCTGTCTGGCTCCAGAGCCTTGGGTCTCTAACAGGAGGCTTCATAGCTGAGAAAAGGCCACTCTGTGTTCTACTCCCTAGGAACAGAGGTGAGGACTTTTGCTGCCTTCAGACAAGATGGAGGTGACACACAGGTGCGAACCTACAAGCGGAGGGAACTCCTGCAGAATCCTGAAGTTCTGGTAGAAGCTTCGCGTTCCTGTGAAGTGCTAGGAGTGGAGATCGTTAAACTTAGCGCTGTTCAGCATCTCTGTTCCTAAACAAGATGCAGAAATAAAACTCAAGAGTTGTGAAACTAAAAGCACTTGTAAAGTGTTGGGAATTTGGAGAATTTTCCATGGCACATCGCTGTAGTTTGCAGAGAGCAGCGTGGTCCTTTTAGACCACGCCCTTGCCCAGACCACGGGATCCACGGGATCCAACGCCCGCGGGCTGTAGGACCTGGCCCCTAGGTAATTCAGCTCCGCCCCTAGCAGTGCTCTCTGGGTCGGACCTTTAGGTCTTGACTCTTCCCTGGAACCGCCCACGCGCCAAGCACCCAAGGCTGGCCACACCACTGACCCGCCCCAACCATAAGTCCCGCCCTATCCGCCTTGCCCACAGATCGTCACGTCAGTCCACCCGAAACCCCGCCTTTGACCATGGTCCGACCCTAGACTGCCCTTCCAGAGGTCGGAAGCCCTAGACCAGTCCTAGACGACGCCCCCAAGACAGCGAGCCACCCCTCGCAGTCTCGAGTTGTTGCTATTCTTACTGCATCCAGCAAAGTCTGGGCGAAACGAGGCGTGGTCTCTGATGGGGAGAAACACCCACGCTAGGGAAGCTAATTCACGCCTCCAAGGGAGCTCACCAGAGAGGTGCAAGGAGGGGGCGCTAAAGGATGGATGGCCTGGAGGCGTTATTGCTAAGGGATAAGCCAGTAGCTAGCCGACCAGCACAGGACTCTACTTCGCTTGGCCTGGCATCACTTCACCTTATGTTTGTACAGGCCATCGTCTCAGTCACAGACAATACTGTCGGGGTACCGCCAACCCCATCAAGTTTTCAGCTGCTTCAAGGCCCTTTACAGGATGGAAACTAAGAGCCAACCCTGCCCTCATATTTAGCCCCGTCTTGTCCACTCACACACCCACGGATAAGTCAGGGCCAACACAACGAGTAGGGCCATACTGGACTAGAGCAATGAGTGGCAGGAGGTACAGAGGCAAGCACTCTGTTTACCAGAAGACTTACACACTTGTTTGTAGAGTAAGGTTCCGTATTCAGGTGTTGAGTATTTTAACAAACTGTAACAGAGGCAGGTGGATTTCTGAGTTTGAGGCCAGCCTGGTCTACAGAGTGAGTTCCAGGACAGCCAGGGCAACACAGAGAAACCCTGTCTTGAAAACAAACAAACAAGCAGACAAAAAACAACAAACTGTAAAAGTTGCAAACATTGAGGCAGGCTAGAAAGACAGGAAAATGTAAGTAGAAAGGAGCCCCTCCCCAGCTGAAAGTCAAGAATTCCAGCGCAACTGACATTTGCTGTGAAGACTGGCTACATAGAGGCACTATATTACTTTTTTACAGAAATACTTTCAAATAGCAATGTCAAAATACTAATAAACCATACTTAAGCCCTGAGTATATATGACCTTAGCATACGGGGTTACTTCTTTCCCAGATGCAAGCCTGAAAAGTATTGAAAGTTTCACAAACAAAAGTTTACAGTAAAAGCTCCATTCAGCCCTTGTGACCCAGGGTTTTACTTTATCAACTTCAGTCCTATCCAGTGCACATCGAGAACCACTCTATGACTACATTTATATTCCTTAGCAACCCCTTGAGATGTAACCTCAGATGACATCAACATCTTTGTTTGGGTTTGGTTTGGGACACAGGGTTTCTCTGTGTAGCCCTGACTGTCTTGGAACTTGCTCTGTACATCAGGCTGGTCTCAGACTCCACCTACCTCTGCCTCCTGAGCGCCAGTGCAGGGAATAAAGGTGTGTGCCACCATTTCCAGGCATCCAACATCTTACATGGCTACTGTAAAGATACTTAAGGGAGACTCTCTTGAGAAACCCACATTCCCGCTTGGGTGTGTACGATTGTCTTCTCCATATGCCTATTACCCACCCCCCTACCACGTGTAGACCTGTGTTAAATTCTCTTCTTAATTAATTCCAGCTTTACTTCATTCTGACTCACCCTGAAATCTCCTGGGGTGTAGTCAAGAAGTCCAGTTTTAAAAGCTCAGCATGGAGCTGTGTTTTCAGCTCATACACCCCCACTGCTGATGAAACCCAAATAGAAGCACTCTGTCAAAACCCTAATCAAATAAGACTGAGTATGACACGTGCCCATAATCTCAACACTAGCTGCATGAGGAAGAAGGATGGCTGCATTTCTAGCCAGCCTGGGCTACATGGTAAATTGTAGGCCAAGACCTTGTCACAACAAAAATCTACCTATGGCTGAGCAGTGGCGGCACTCACCTTTAATCCCAGCACTCCGGAGACAGAGGCCAGCCTGATCTACAGAGCAGAGAGCAGTTCCAGGATTGCCCCCAGGCTGCACAGAATAACCCTGTGTCGAGAAACCAAAAAAATGAAAACCAAAATGCCAAACCTACCCAAGGCCAGAGAAATGACTCAGAAGGTAAAAGTGCAAACTTTTTTACTGCACAAACTTCAAGGAAGACCTAACTCTGATACCCATGGGAGAAGCTGCGGTCTGTGGCAGGCATCTGTAACCCTAGTACTCCTATGGGTGACACGGTAGGCAGAAGCGGAAACTCTCCTTCAGGAGAGCCAGCTCCTTTTCAGCTAGCCTATAGTACTGGTCTCAAACTTCACCTGCCTCAGCCTCCTGAATGCTGGGACTAAAGGCACACGTCACCATTTCTAGGCATCCAACATCTTATATGACTACTGTAAAGGTGCTTAAGGGAGACTCTTTTTTATTTATTTTATTTTTATTTTTTTTCAAGACAAGGTTTCTCTGTGTAGCACTCAGGAGGCAGAGGTAGGTGGAGTCTGAGACCAGCCTGATGTACAGAGCAAGTTCCAAGACAATCAAGGCTACACAGAGAAACCCTGTGTCTCAAACCAAACCCAAACAAAGATGTTGATGTCATCTGAGGTTACATCTCAAGGGGTTGCTAAGGAATATAAATGTAGTCATAGAGTGGTTCTCGATGTGCACTGGATAGGACTGAAGTTGATAAAGTAAAACCCTGGGTCACAAGGGCTGAATGGAGCTTTTACTGTAAACTTTTGTTTGTGAAACTTTCAATACTTTTCAGCCCTGGCTGTCCCGGAACTCACTCTGTAGACCAGACTAGCCTCCAACTATGCCCCTGCCTCCCAAGTGCTGGGATTAAAGGCTTGTACTACCACTGCCAGGCAAGGAGACTCTTTTATACGTCTCTCTACTGGAATCAAATGTACCAGTGAATTTGATAGAAGCACAAGAGCATTGATAAGACATTTTTGCCTCAACACAGTGTGCTAGGAATAAGTTCAAGGTCAAATACAAAGGGACCATCACTCCACGGGAAGTGTGACTAAAGGGTAAACTTTACCCAATTTAACCACGAGTTACCTTCTAGGTTGTTCTTCTCTCTGCCAAGTAAAGAACTTTACAAGGAAGAGGGAAGTAGGGTTGGAGTGGGGGAGGGGCACACTTTTTTAATCCTAGCACTCAGTTGACACTGGCAGGCAGATTTCTAATAGAGGCCAGATTTCTAATCTGTAGAGTGAGTTCCAAGATAACCACCTCTACAGAGAAACCCTGTTTGTGGGGGCAGGGTGGTGAAGAATTAAAAGGCACAAGCAGGGGCAGGGGGCTGGAGAGATGGCTCAGTGGTTAAGAGCACTGACTAACTCTTCAGGAGGTCCTGAGTTCAATTCCTAACAACCACATGGTGGCTTACAACTGTCTGTAATGGGATCCGGTGTCCTCTTCTGGTGTGTCTCAAGACAGGGACGGTGTACTCATACACAAAATAAATTTAAAAAAACCATATTTTAAAAAAGGCACAAGCAGCAGGCTTAGCTGGTAAAGAAAGGGTGAAGAAGCACACAGGGTATTGGGTTTCAGGCGGGGGTGGTGTGTGTGTGTGTGTGTGTGTGTAGGGGACTGACTGATGCTGATGCTTCGGGAACCTGAAGGCCAGATGGGCTTTGTATATACATACCTCAGCCCCTTATCCTAGGTCTCAAAACCCACCATCAAGGCATCAGCTCATTAATGTCCATATAAACACAGGTACTCTGGGAAACTGTTCTTGGGCAGGAGGGTTCACTGGTACCAAGGAAGTCATCACGGAGAGGGAGACAGTGGGGAGTGGGAAAAGAAAGATTGAAGAGTACATGCAGAGACAGGGAGGGCAGAGAGAAGAGAAGGAGGAGGAAGAAGAAGGAAGAAAAAGAAGAGGAAAAGGAGGAGGAGTAGAGACCAAAATATCTGCCTAAAGGGCAGCTCAGCCCCTAACCTGGAAAGTTCAGGGTAGCAGCATGGTATGTCAGGTAGGGACTGAGGGATGGTGGAGAGCCTGGAAGCTAGATGTGCTTTAGCATGTAAAATATACACTTCAGCCTTGTCCCTGGGTCTAAAACCCTGCACAAGGCACATAGAAAGACCCTCTGCAGATCTGAGGGGGCCTTCAGGAGCCCCTCTGAAGCCCTTTTTTTGAAGGCTGGGTGGTTGTGTGTTTGAGGCAGGATCTCACTATATATCCCAGGCTGACTTGGGACTCACTATGTAGATTAAACTAACCTTCCAAACTCACCAAGCTCTGCCTGCCCCTGGGACCTGGAATGAAAGGTCTGGACTACTGGTACCATCCATACCCAGCAACACAGGCTGAGAGCTCCAAGGATCTCTGCGGGGGGGGGGGGTCCTACTCCTCTAATTTATGGTTTGTCAGTTTGAACAATGACAGGGAGGCTGACAAACCCACAACTTTTGGGCAAGCATGTCCTGATCTGGCCTTGAGCTTGTCTGGACTGGTGACCCTCCTGGTGGAGAAAAGGTTCACCAAGGCCTTTCTTTTAAGCTGCTAGACTTTTCTTTCTTTCTTTCTTTCTTTCTTTCTTTCTTTCTTTCTTTCTTTCTTTCTTTCTTTCTTTTCTTTTCTTTTCTTTTCTTTTCTTTTTTTTTCTTTTTTTTTTTTTTTTTTTTTTGAGACAGGGTTTCTCTGTATAGCCCTAGCTATCCTGGAACTCACTCTGTAGACCAGGCTGGCCTTGAACTCAGAAATCTGCCTGCCTCTGCCTCCTGAGTGCTGGGATTAAAGGTGCGCACCACCACGCCCAGCCTGCTGCTAGACTTTAATTTCAGGTAAGGAGGGTGAAGAAGAAACCAGAAGCCTGCCATCTTGTTTGTTTGTTTTTTCGAGATAAGAGTATTTCTTTGTAGCCTTGGTTCTCTAGGATCTCAATCTGTAGACTAGGCTGCCCCAAACTCACAAAGATATGTCTGCTTCTGCCTCCTGCGTACTGGGATTAAAGGCGTGAGCCACTGCTACCCAGCTGAATTTTGTCATCTTTAATATCCAATAGGCTCTCTTCACTGTCTGCCTATCAGGGAATCTATCTAACTCCTAATCTCACATGAAGGATAACCATAGACTCCCTGATTTATATACCTCCACCTCAAAGTGCTGGGATTGCAGGCTGGTGGCACCACAAGCCAACACATTTGAGAAAACTGAAGAAGGACCCACACTCTCAGACAAGTAGCCCATTCCCTGCCGCT
The DNA here is from genome assembly GCF_900095145.1 of Mus pahari. Lineage (NCBI taxonomy): Eukaryota > Metazoa > Chordata > Mammalia > Rodentia > Muridae > Mus > Mus pahari. Next base: position 110,480,344 of record NC_034590.1, read on the forward strand.
GGCAAAAATGTGAGTACTTTCAGCGACTATCTATACCAGTTTCAACTACCCAACTTGACTGGTCCTGCTAATATAGTCATTAATTTTTATTTACATTAAAATCTGAGACAGACCCTCACGGTGTAGACTTGGCTGATCCGGAGCTTAGACTTGGATGGCTTCAAACACATAAAAATCTTACTGCCTCTGACACCTGAGTGCTAGAATTAAAGGACTATGCCACCATGTCTGGCAATAATTTATCTATCTATATCTATTTATTAGTGTACGGTGTTTTGGTTGAGTGTATGTATCTGTACACCAACTGTATGCAGTGCCCTAGATTCTAGAAGAGGGCTTTGGAGCCAATGAACTGAAGTTACAATATATTATGAGCTGCTATATGGGTGTGGGAACTGAACTCTGTCCTCTAGAAGATCTGCCAGTGAACTTAACTGCTAAGTCATTTCTCCATCACCCCACCTTCTTTTTTTATTAAATTAAATTAATTAATTTATTTATTCATTCATTTTCGAGACAGTTTCTCTGTGTAGCCCTGGCTGTCCTGGAACTCACTATTTAGACCAGGCTGGCCTTGAACTCAGAGACCCGCCCGCCTCTGCCTCCCAAGTGCTGGGATTAAAGGCATGTGCCACCAGTGCTCGGCACCTCCTTTTTTTTTTTTTTTTTTTTTTTTTAATTCAAGGTTTGAATATCTCAGGCTGTTCTTGGATTCGTTCAATCCTCCTGCCTCAGCCTCCGGAGTTTAGTTTGCATGTTAGGGCTGTCAACCACAACAGTTTAGGTTCAGTCTCTTTTTTGCGTCCCCAACCCCAGAGATATGTCTTCGGAACTTTATCAACACCAGCCACTGTCAGCAGGCCAGCAGTCTGTCAGGCGGAGCAGGCGGCCGGTCTCCTAGCAACCGGACCGCGTCCCTCCCACCGGGCAGCTTAGGGACTTCCAGCGCCCAGCATGCCCTGCGGCCCGGCGCGCACTACGCGTCCCACAATGCCTCACGGCCCCGCCCCACTCCCGCGGAGACCCCGCCGGGCAGCAGTGCGACCCCAGCCCACCGCCTGCAACCTGGTGGGCTGCGCAGGCCGGGCGCCATGCGGAGGGGCGAGCGCAGAGTCGCCGGAGGCTCGGGAGCTGAGTCTCCGCTGCTCGAGGGCCGCCGCAGCACCGAGTCCGAGGTCTACGACGATGGCACTAACACCTTCTTTTGGTGAGGGTCTCCCCGCGTCGGGGCAGGAGTTTGGGACAGACAGTTTAGATTGGAATCGGGGACCGTCAGGGCCTAGATCAGCCAGGGGAGCGCCTCCCTCCCTCCCTCCCGCCCTCGTGGAACCCCCCGTGGTCGTCTCCGTATGAGATGTTGAGTGTTTTTTCGGATCGGGGGAGCCCCGGGATGAGCTCTGGCAGACCTGGCCACTACATATTAGTGACTTTGAGGTTTCCTTTCTGCCGGATAGCTGTTGTTCCCCCGGAACATTGCCCTGAACTGGCCTGGTGGGTATGGCATATCTGTGTGGTAGATTTTCCTCACTGCTACCCTTTTCAGTGACCCTGGCTTGCACAACTCAACCTCCGACAAGTTTTGGGGTCAGGCTGCCCCGTCTGCCTTTAGTTTAGTGGAGTGAGTGCGTAGGAATTGCAGGTGTTTTGCTGCTTTGAAGAACCATGCCACCGCCCTGGCTGACCAGTCTAAGGTGTAATCCCGTGACCTTGGGCTAACCCCTTCACCTTTCCTCGTTTGTGAGGAGGGAGCACGCTTCATGAGAGGAATGGCTTTGCTTTTATTTCAGGCAGACAAGTTTCTACCCACCTATGCAACACTGGAGTCCCAGGGTGGGCCCTGCAGACAAGTGAGACCCAAGTGCACAGAAACGATGTGTTCCCAGTGAAGGGGATGTTAAGTGGAAGTAACTCTGAGAGAATAGAGCTGTGGCAGTGTCCAGAGCACATTTGATCAGAGAGAAGCCTGGTCTGGAAGTGTTAAGATAATTCAGGAGAAGGTGCCATCACACAGATAGAGTCCTCCGAGGGACTCTTGTCGTATGCCAGCTTGTATCTCTGGCTTGCAAGTGGGAGTGGTAGCTGAGGCACTGGTGAGATACAGTTGAAATAGCAGGAAAGTGGGTTGGGTGTGGGAGATAGCTTTGCATTTGGACCTTATACTATTAGCACCTTCCCTGGGTTATGGACAGCTTCTGCAGCGAGATCCAACCATAACTGCTTTTCAATATGATGCCTTCTAATGACTGTGAAAACATTAGAGGGAAAAGAAGCAATCCCAGCACTCGGGAGGCAGAGGCAGGTGGGTCTCTGTGAGTTTGAAGCGAGCCTGAGCCTGGTCTACATAGTGAGTTCCAGGACAGCCAGACCCTGGAGGGGAGGGAAGAAGGAAGGGAGGGAGGGAGGGAGGGAGGGAGGGGGAGGTGGGGGAGAGAGATCGAAAGTGAGCATGGAGCAGTTGAAGTTGTGGGTATGGTGCCAGAGCGAGTGGAGTGCCAATGGCTTTCTCTGACCTTTGAGGTCCTTTGGACACTAACATGGCCTATAAGCCAGGCTGTTGCAACCCTGTAACTGGTCTCAAGACTGATCCCATATCTCTCATTCTTCTTGACTGGACATAATGGTCTCTAACTCCATAACTGACCCCACACCATCTCAGTCACATCCTGTATGACAGGACAAAGGGAAATGATGCTTACAAAATCCCTGACCCACACCTGGTTTTTGTTTGTTTGTTTGTTTGTTTGTTTGTTTTTTGAGACAGGGTTTCTCTGTGTAGCCCTGGCTGTCCCGGAGCTCACTTTGTAGACCAGGCTGGGATTAGAATCCGCGTGCCTCTGCATCCCAAGTGCTGGGATTAAAGGTGTGCGCCACCACGCCCGACTGGTTTTTGTTTTTATAAACCCTGCACTGCCTTACTTCAGGGCCAAGAGATCTTTGTGGCAGGAGCCTGTTCCTGGTTGCCTAGTTAAATAAAGGACTCTAATTGGCCTTATATTCATAGCAGTCCATGAATTACTCAAGTGGGTACTTAAACATCATTCTCTATAAGGTATCCTCCACCATTGCTCTCAGACAGGAGAGAGGTGTGCCTGTCCTCCAGTACAGGGGATGGCCACCAGACTGAGAATTCTGGAGTGCGTTGCTGGCTTTTCTTTTTTGTTTTATATTCATTTATTCATTCAGCCATTCTTCAGTGTGTATTTTGGGGACTTATGCTGAGTGTCATTACTACCTTAGGGGATATATCAGGAAACTAAACAAGAGCTTCGATTCTGGCACAGACCTGGAACTTTATTTATATAAAGTTTTATTTTGTGTGTATTGATGTTCTTCTGCCTGCATGTGTGTTTAAAACATGTATGCAATGCCCCTAGAAGCCAGAAGAGGGTGTTGGGTCCCTTGGAACCATAGTTACAGACTGGAGCTGCTGAGTGGCTGTCAGGGATCTAGTCTGGGTCCTCTGGAAGAGTAGCCTGTGTTGTTAACCTCTGAGCCAGGGCTCCAACCCCTACCACCGGATCTCACTTTCTAACTCACTCCCACCAGCATGGAATCTGTGATAGTTTGAGAATTGGTAGTCTACACTTGGGTCTTAGAGCATGGTGCTTCTAGTGAGCCATCTAGGAGAGTTGGGGCAGAAATCACCAGTACGTCCACAGTAATAATTTCTGCAGCTTCAGATATAAGTGATCTATATAAGTGATCTATATAAGTGATCTATTACTGTGAGCTAGGGCTTACCTAGACTTGCCCACATTTAGCAAGCATGATTTGATAATTCATACCCTTTTGACTATCAGATCAACAAGCCAAGGAAGCCAGTGTAACAGGCTAGAAGCCTCTCGAAGACCTGACCTGGGACAGGCCCTGTCCCTTTCTTGGCAACGCCTTCATGGTTCCCTGGTTGGTTCTGGCTGGGTTGCCTCTCTACCTGCTCAGCACGAGGAACATGGTCATCTCCAGGGAAGAACAGCAACTGGGTATTTTCCACTCAGAGCAAGGAACCAGTTTGTCTTCGTGCCTGCCCCTGGGCAGTGACTGAAGTCCCAAAATTTACATAGGTCAACTCTCATATTGGGCCTAGTCATGGGACTCAGACCATCCCCATGTCTGTGTATAGTAGGGAGGAGTAGGAGGCAGCGCTGCACAAACCTGTTCCAGAAGGAGAAAGATGACCTGTCTCAGCAATCTGTTGTGCCTCCCTCCCCCTCCCCTAACCCCTGTGTGTGTGTGTGTGTGTGTGTGTGTGTGTGTGTGTGTGTGTGTGTGAGAGAGAGAGAGAGAGAGAGAGAAATTTAGAAATTTAGATAAGGAGCAACAAGGTAGAGCTCACTCTTGAGCAACCACTGATTGAAACACTCTGAGGTCTTCAGCTGTAAGTCTCTTTGGCTGATGCCTTCCCTCCTGTTTCACCTTTCCCAGAACACGGGAGGCCAGGGGGAGGCCATGTTTTGGTGACTATGTGAATAATAGGGTGAACATGGTCCTCAAGGGAAAAGTGCTATTTATTGTTCAGATATTCCTGGAATACTGAGAATAGAAAATAGTACTCCTTTCAAGATCATAGCCAGCCCAGGATGCCCTCAGCTTGCTAGCTACTTCAGAAATTGAGAAGATCAGAGCAGTACAGAAACCAAGGAGCTGAAGTAATTTCTAAGATCTTCAGAAAGGAGCTGGGGATTGAGTACATGGCAGAGTACTTGTCTAGCCTATGTAAGGCCAGGGGCCCAGTTCTCATTACCGGAGGGGAAGTTGGGAGAAGCCATCCACGTTTACTGTGTTAAATGTGACCATATCTACCTGTGCTGGGGGCAGTACACGCCAACCCCTCTGGTACCTGTGGGAATGGTCAGTCAGCTTGGGAGTGCCGGTGAGCCCCTCTCCTGTGCTGGGTGAGTAGGTATCACATGAGTACTTGGTGAGCCTCTGCCCTGACACTACCTGTGTGTTTTTGGATTCAGGCGAGCCCACACTTTAACTGTGCTGTTCATCCTCACCTGTGCACTCGGCTATGTGACTCTCCTAGAAGAAACCCCTCAGGATACAGCCTACAACACCAAGAGGTAACTGCTTCTGCTCAGAGGGTGTGATGTCCTGTGGAGCTCTGGCCAGCCAGGGCTCTGCATTTTCCTTATATGTCTGTGTGACTGGCCTCCACAACTTCCCTTGAAGCTGTATAGTATTTCTTGCCCAGGACCGTGGGAACATGTCACCTTTGAGTGGCAGGGATGTTTTGCTTTAGCCTTCAGGGTGACTCCCCCTGGCTGGTGTGCAGAAGCCTTGTGAGAGTGACCACACCATCACACCTACAGCTCCCCTTAGAGTGGTAGATTCCAGGATGTAAGGATTCTCAGATTGTCTGGGATATAGAGCCACCAGCAATGAACCCTGTGATGGCACTTATGTCCTTGAGTACAACTGCAGTGTTGGTGCCAGCACTTTCTAAACATTTAAACAAACTGTATAAGAAGCTAGATGGACTCGTGATGAACACCTGTGTCCTTGCTTCTCAAGAGTCTCCAAAGCAGGCAGGTCACGAATGCTGTCCTTGTTGCATTCAGGTTCCAAAGCTCGTCCCTAGCATGCAGGGACAAGTTACTTCAGAATACTGATAGACTTTTCTGTTGCTCCTCTGGTTCTCTGGGCTGCATATCTGCCCTGGGAAGGAAGGTCAATTACTGTTACAGTTACTAGTACTGTGCAGGTCCTACTTGCTCTGGGAGGGCTAGAGGGGAGGCCAGAGAGTATTTAGTAGGGAGGATACAGAGGGAGGCGTGAGTGAGAGGCCTAGTGAGGTTTCAAGGCTACTTTGGTTGCGTTCCCCTGACCTGTGGATCCCCATGGTCCTAGCACTTGTAGGCTAGAATTTTGTTTTTGAAAACTGGGAGTCTTAGCACTCTGCTCTAAGAATTGAATGGGGTGAGCATGTAGATATAGTCATGTCCCCCTCCAATATTGGTGGGCCACGTGAGAGTGACCACAGTGACCACACCATCACACCAACAGCTCACCCTCAATGCAGTAGACTCCAGGACGTAAGAATTCTCAGATCGTCTGGACCCTAGGCTCCTTCTGCCTTTCCTGTGCAGTACCGGTGACCTCCCTAGCTGTTCTCCAGTTGTTCCTGGCCTAGTCTCCATGAGATTCCTTACTGCTCAGTGACTGCCCGCTCAGTCAGCCTCTCAGGAATGTTCTCCCTCCCTCCCTCCCTCCCTTTTTCTCTTTCTCCCTCCCTCTCTCTCTCCTGAGCTTGGGAGAGCTTGCTCCCAGGCCCTCTAGCCCTTCTGGAGATGTCTGGCCTGGCCTATGCTGGTACTTCCTGCTCATTCTCATCTATGGGCCTGCCTGTTCCTCCCTCCTTTTTTGGAAGGCTTCTACCAGACTCTTTAAGTCTCAGGCGAGGTCTATAAGCTCAGCATGCTCTTAAGGAGATGAGTTAATACTGAGAGAGGAACTTGTGCTTCCTGGGCAACTGGGTCAGGTCTACTTTGTCCTGGTGCCAACAGAGGGGTCATCTGCAGATATTGGCCCTTGGGATATGGAGGCAGTGCTCCTCTTTGTGCCTTTATCTGCTCAGAGGGAATTTTTAAGTAGAACTGGGTCTTAGCCAAGTATGGTTGCTCACACATGTAGACCTAGCACTTGGGAAACTGAGGCAGGAAGATCGGAAGTTTGAGGCTAATCTTGGCTACATGGTGAGTTCAAGACCAGCCTGTGTTACATGAGACTGTTTCAGAAAAACAAAGAGGACATGTAGGTACACACCTTTCTAGCACTGGGAAGCAGAAAGGCAGATCTCTGAGTTTGAAGCCAGCCTGGTCTACATAGCGTTCCAGGCAATTTATTTAGACCCTGTCTCAAAAAAAAAAAAAGAAAGAAAAGAAAAGAAAAAAGCAATAAAAACTATGTCTGCTGGCATCTATGTGTACCTGGGAATAGAGGGTCAGTGGCATCTGCAAGGCACAGCAAGAAGTCCAAAGAGATGAGACATGATTATACCTCAGGAGGTGATCTCCTTCTGGGACTGGGTAGATCACTCAGGAGCCTAGGATTTAATCCTTAGCACCAGACCCTGCACTCCAAAAGAAGTTTCTCTCTATGTGAAGTTGAGATAAAGATGCCCAGGTCTGATGTCACTCCCTGGACAAGAGTTGTCTCAAGGAAGAGTACAGTCCTCCCTCTGAAGAGCAGAAACATGCAGAGGTCCCCTGGAGTGGTCACCAGTCACCTGCCAGAGCTGTCACAGAGCTGTTGTCTACCCAGTCTGTTGGTGGTGGTGTCAATACTAGGTGACCCAGAACCTAGAGAGTCCACAAGCTTAGACCCCCAAGGGTAAGGAAGGTAGCACTGTGGACCATGTGGACGTAGCCTTTCTTCATCCAGGGAACACTACACATCTGTTCCTCATCTTTATCCCCCTCTTTCCTCTTTAAGAACATGAAGGAACTACCTTTCTGGCCTATAACTCTTCTGGTAGAGCCTGGAATCTGCTATTTGCTCTTCCCTGAGACGATGGGAGTCTTATGCGCTTAAAAGTAGGCTTGGTGACAAGCATGTAACCTACTGAGCCATCTCACCAGCTCTATAGAAAATATTTTATAATTTTTGTGGTGTTCATGTGGTAGTTTTTCTTTTCCTTTTTTTTCTAATTTTTTTGAAAGATTTATTTATTATTATATGTAAGTACACTGTAGCTGGCTTCAGACACACCAGAAGAGGGCATCAGATCTCATTACGGATGGTTGTGAGCCACCATGTGGTTGCTGGGATTTGAACTCAGGACCTTCAGAAGAGCAGCAAGTGCTAGTCAGTCTTCTTAACCACTGAGCAATCTCCCCAGCCCCTTTTGTTTTGTTTCGTTTTTGAGACAGGGTTTCTCTGTATAGCCCTGGCTGTCCTGGAACTCACTTTGTAGACCAGGCTGGCCTCGAACCCAGAAATCTGCCTGCCTCTGCCTCCTGAGTGCTGGGATTAAAGGCGTGCGCCACCATGCCAGGCATATTGCCAGTCTTGTCCTGAAATTCACTATGTGGGCCAGGCTGGTCTGGAACTCACAGATCCACTTACCTCTGCCTCCCAAGTATTGTGATTAAAGGCATTCTCTACCATACCCAGCTGCCAGTTTGTCCTTGAACTCCAGGGCTCAAGTAATCCTTTTGTTTCAGCCTCTTTTTAATAGCCAGGACTCTATACACAGACTACTGTACAGCTTTGTTTTCTTCTCAGATTAACCTATTGGTCTATAATTTGATGCATTTCTAATAAAGTTCCAGCTTGGTAAGTTTGAGATGCACATACCTATGTGCCTGTTGCTGACTGAGGCAGCCCTGAGTGTTGTGGTTTCCCAGGAGTGCTGTTGGCTGTTATTTTCTGTGCTTGACTTCTTCCCCACACCAGGTGTATATCTTCGTAGACTGTCAGTACTGTTGATAAGCTGTCCCACACAGATTGCTCATGATTTTTATCATCTGGTGTGGTGACCTGGGGCACTTCTGGCTCTCTTACCTTCTCAGTTAGTGAGCTGTCCATTCCATTTACCACTTAAAACATTTTACAAATTTAAAAACTAAGCATGATAAGGTTACACACCCATAATCTCAGTACTGAGTTGTTTGAAGCAGGAGACTCCTACATTCTAGGCTAGTCTGGGCTGTGTAGCAAGATCCTGCCTTCTCAAAAAACAGAACAAAAACCCACCCACATTTTTTATTTTTTTTATTTTTTTTAAAGGGAAATGTTTTTTGTTTTTTTTTTTTTAAGATTTATTTATTTATTATATTTAAGTACACTGTAGCTGTCTTCAGACACTCCAGAAGGGGGAGTCAGATCTCGTTACGGATGGTTGTGAGCCACCATGTGGTTGCTGGGATTTGAACTCCGGACCTTCGGAAGAGCAGTCGGGTGCTCTTACCTCCTGAGCCATCTCACCAGTCCCACGTTTTTTATTTTCAAAAGGCAAACACAATTAACAAGAAGCAACACAATAAAATCTGATGGAACACGTGTACTCCCAGATTCTCAGGAGGCTGAGGCAGGAGATCGCTTGGTCTGAACAGCATAGTGAGACCCATTCTCAGGAAAGTGAGGTAAAGACTGTGTAAAAGCAGGCGAGATGGCTCAGCTGCTAGGAGCACTTTCTGTTCTTGCAGGGGAACCAAGTTCAGACCTCAGCAGTAATGGCTGGTGGCCATAATGGTCTATAACTCCAGCTCCAAGGGATCTGACACCTTGTTGGCACTTATATTTAATGTGCACATTAAAAGTAATAGAATAGAGCCGGGCGTGGTGGCGCACGCCTTTAATCCCAGTACTTGGGAGTCAGAGGCAGGCGAATTTCTGAGTTCGAGGCCAGCCTGGTCTACAGAGTTAGTTCCAGGACAGCCTGAGCTACACAAAGAAACCCTGTCTCGAAAAACAAATCAAAAAAAGTATTAGAAATAAGTCTTGGGGAAAAAGACATGAAAAGGTACTTCACCAAGAAAGAAAAAGAGAGAAACAGCATGTGAAATTCGCGCTGCTGACATCCCAGGGCAGGGCTCCTCAGACTGAGAACCGAGATTTCACCACACAGCTTCTGCAGGACTGAAATGTAAAGACGATAAGAGTTTGATATAGCACCAGCTCATTCATTACTATTAGGGATGTGGCCACATTGGAAAGCAACTTAGGGAATTAAAATATCTCTCTCTCTCTCTCTCTCTCTCTCTCTCTCTCTCTCTCTCTCTCT
>NC_034590.1:110490165-110513152 GCF_900095145.1 Mus pahari
TCTCTCTCTCTCTCTCTCTCTCTCTCCTATATTTGTTTGACTGGTGAAAATTAGACCTGGGTGCTCTGTATGAGTATCCAGTGCTCTTAACTACTGGGCCATCTCTCCAGCCCCACTAAACTCACATGTGGTCCAGCATCGTGCTTCTAAAGGTGAAGGCAATGGTAGAATATTTGCTTTGTACTATTGAGGCCCTGGCTTTCTTTCTAAGTGCCACACACACACACACACACACTCACAAGCTATCTTAGATAATGTAATGGCTGGGACCCTAAGAACGAAGGCATGTTGACAAGAGAATCAATTTATAGATGCACTGAGCCTCCTGAAGTGCCAGGAGATGGGCTCTTTAAGAACAGAGGCAGAGACTGCAAGAGTCCATGGATTGACTGACAGCTGAGCCTGTGGGCACCTCTGCAGTTGCTGCTGCTGTATCTTTGATTATGTGACAGGTGCCAGAAATCAGTAGAATTTTCAGGTTCCCAGAGGACAGAGGTCAGAAGTGCCCCCACTGGAGAACATCAGAAACCAACTCAGATTAAGTTCAATACAGATACAGTTAGTTACAAACAGAAATGCATGTTATCTGTAATACTTCAGCCTCCCGTGTCCACTAGCTTCATCTCTGAAGATTCAACCAATTCTTGAACCCTTTTGAAAGGGGTCCAGAGAGATGGCTCTGTGTAAGAGCACGAGCTGCTCTTCCAAAGGACCTAGGCTTGATTCCCAGCACTTGTGTGGCAGCTCACCACTGTTTGCTGTTTGTAACTCCAGTTCTTTTTTTTTTTTTCTTTTGGTTTTTCGAGGTAGGGTTTCTCTGTGTAGCCCTGACTCTCCTGGAACTCACTCTGTAGACCAGGCTGGCCCCGAACTCAGAAATTCGCCTGCCTCTGCCTCCCAAGTGCTGGGATTAAAGATGTGCGCCACCATGCCCGTCTGTAACTCCAGTTCTAATTCCTTCTTCTGGGCTCTGTAGATACTGCACACATGTGGTGCAGATATTCATGCAGGCCAAACCTCCAGTGCACATGAATGAATGAATAAATAACTATTTAAGTTTTCTTTAGAAAGAAAACATTGAGCTTGCACAAACTTTTTCCTTGTTATTGTCTGTCGTGAGCTCTGTATATAGCAGCCACATTCCATATAGGTAGCATATGCAGTTGAGAGATGTTTTTAGGAAATGGGAGATATGTGTGGCTATACAGATAGCACTGTATGTAAAAGATCTGAGTGTTCACACATTTCATTATCTTTGGAGAATCCTGAAACCAGCACTCCACAGATACCAGGGTAATTGTATATGTGTGGATATAGGTTGGTGAAGGCAAGTGTTTGCACTTTCTGAACTCAGAGCCTAAAGCCAGCCTCACCGTAGCGGCAACAGGTATACCCAACAACCAATCTTGGCTTCAGGTGTTCTTCAGTGAGAGACCCAGACTCCTTAGAGTCATTCTTAAGTACAGGACTGAAGCAAAAAGGGGGGAAAAAGAAAAAGTCCAAAATGGGCCTAGAGGTTCCTGTTGAGTCTGAAACTCAGAAAAAGCCCATTAGTGTTCTCAGGTCATGTCCCAGTAATGGCCTAAGGCAGTGCTGAGCAACAAAATCAGTAAAGTGGTATGGGAAGATTACCCAAAGTATGAAATCTCCTGTCCACAGTGAGATAAGTTGATTAAATGGGCAGTAAATGGGCAAAGGGCATGCTTCCTGTTCAGAACAATCTCATGAAAGGTGGCTCTGCCCCAAGGGTAGGCATAGTGCCCTAAGAGTCAGATCAGATTAACAGTGGGAACTGTAGTTGGTGACTGAAGGGCATTTGCGCCCCGGGTCTTTCCCCCCCAGCCCACGGTCGTAGTCTTACTATGAGAAAAGCAGCAGGGAAGTCTTCAAGCAGGCTGATCAGTCCTGCGCACGGCCACCTGGGTCACCACAACAGCCTCTGTCACCACCTGAGGAGACTCAGGAGAGAAGACCCACCGTCGTGTTTCCTACCTGGATATCTGGGGCAGAGGGGGACTTTAGAGGGAACAGAACGAATAGGATAGAGTCTAGACTTTATTTGCTTAAAGATTTATTTTAAAATTTTTTAAAGATTTATTTATTTTATGTATATGAGTACACACCATTGCTCTATTCAGACACACGAGAAGAGGGCATCAGATCACAACCATTACAGATGGTTGTGAGCCACCATGTGGTTGCTGGGAATTGAACTCAGGACCTCTAGAAGAGCAGTCAGTGCTCTTAACTGCTGAGCCATCTCTCTAGCCCAGTTTATTTTAAATTTAAGGCATTTGTTTTCCTTTTCCATTACCTCTGCTCAGATGATACATTTTCAGGTACATAGGTACTTCTTTTTTTTTTAAAGATTTATTTTAATGTAAGTACACTGCAGCTATCTTCAGACACTCCAGAAGAGGGCATCAGATCTCCTTACGGATGGTTGTGAGCCACCATGTGGTTGCTGGGATTTGAACTCAGGACCTTTGGAAGAGCAGTCAGGTGCTCTTACCCTCTGAGCCATCTCACCAGCCCTACATAGGTACTTCTTATAGCCCATCCTTGTAAATCATCATTCACACCAGCCTTGTGTTTATGGCCCTGGTCCCATACCACCCAGCCTACGTGGCTATGTGTTGCTTTGCACCACAGGGTCCCAGGTAGGTGTGACCCAGGCTTGTCTCGGGTGAGCAGAACAGTGGCATCACTTTGTCTTGACCTTTATTTCTATTCTTTTAGGAATGGTAACTGTCCTTCACCTAATAGGATAGCATTCTACATGGGAAGGCAACTAATTCAGGCTGTGCCTTGTGTGAGGTATCACTTTAGGGAGCCCTTTCCAGGTTCCTTTCCCACCTCCTGTCTTGCTAGTGCTTCTGTGAAAGAGCTGTGATCCCTCTCCTCAGAGCTGAACATCGAGTGCTCTGTTCCTCCAGGCAGCAGTGGTATAGAGCCAGGTTGGAGACTAATCCATAGATCACATGTGCATTGGAGAGCTGCAGATGCTCTGCTAAGATTGGGGGTGGCTCTCATCTTGGCTGCTCAGGGCAGGCAAGTAATACTCAGTTTTCTTGGCTTGTTCTGTCCACGGCCATGAGATAGGATGTCCAGATGTTAAGGGCATCAGACAGGGTAGGGCAGAGTGAGACTGGGATTCCTGTGAACACTGGCCTGAGCGGGTCCTTAGCAGGAACTGTGGTCTCACGGCTTCAGCGTGGTCCGTGCTTCTGTACCCCGTGCCCTGTCTTCAATGTGTGGTCTACATGTAGGTATCACTTCCCATCCTGCACCTCCAAGAGCACATTGGTGTAGGAGGTGGTATCGTAACAGGACGAAAATTCTGGCAAGGCCCATTAGACAATGTGCTATGAGATAGATAGCCATTAGATCCTGATGTTTCTCAGAGGCTTTATGAGGTCTAATCAAGTAAACCGGTGGTGACACTAAATGACATGGGAAACCTAACACATGGACATCTAAGAGTGTGCTGCCTGTGGGCTGTTGAGGTGGAGTGAGCTATTGTGGAGCAGCTTCCCGCCAAGTTGCTGCCAGATGGAGTTATGGGCTGTTTCCAGCATGGCTAGCTTATCATGGGTGTCCACTGGGGTCCCTGCTGCCTCCCACCTCTGCCTGAAAGAAGCCTGCACACACTGAGGGGCTGTTTGTTCTTTATTTGCAGAGGTATTGTGGCCAGTATTTTGGTTTTCTTATGTTTTGGAGTCACACAAGCTAAAGACGGGCCATTTTCCAGACCTCATCCAGGTAACTCATCATTTCTTTTCTGTGTGTGCCACGTCTCTTCTGTTCTGAGCAGCTGCTGTATCTGAGCTGCTGGATGTGAATGTCCTGTCCCCCTCTGCCAGCTCCTCCTGTGGCTGCTGACTGTACTTCCTCCTCTTGTCTCTCCCCATCTGTGGCTTTCTCACCTTCCTGCAGACGGGGGTGCCTGCCTGGGATCCTAGGAGGGGCTGGAGACCTATGAGTGTCATTGAGTACTGTCTCCACCACCCCCACCCAAGTTCTGACCAATCTATGGCATCAAATTGCCCCCTGTGAACCTCAGCTGGAGGACACAAGCCACCCACTTGCCTGCTCAGTTGGCCAGAGCTCAGATGAGGAGGCCCTTGAGGCTACAAGTTGGTTGGTGTCACTTCTTAAGGGCCTTGGCATATACTGAAAAACATGTTTCTTTTCTGCCTCAATGCGAGTATAAACTGTGAAAATACAGAAACTATTTTTAGGCATTTTAAAAAATAAACTCTTAAATTTGGATGTCTTGTGTATATTTATTTATTTGCTTATTTTTGAGGGTCTCACTGTTGCTCAGGCTATCCTCAAATTCTTAGATGCAAGGAATTCTCTTGCCTTCCTTCCTTTGTACCAGGACCTCAAGTGAGTCCCCCAGTATTACTGTTTTTCCTGGGTTTTGTTTATTTTTTTGTTTTTGTATTGTTTTGTAAAGTAGGCAGTCTTGATATTTTCCCATATGTATCTGTGTACTTACTTACTTGATTGTTTAACCAACCACTGTAGGAGCAAGAGATAAGTGATTAGCCTTGAGCTTGTTAGCCTTCGAGAATGGGGAATGTCTGCCAAGGGTGAGTTAGTTAGTTCTGAAGCTGTGAACATGATTCCCCTGTCCTGAAGCTCTGAGCTGGGCCCTTGAGACCCTGAGCAGGCTGTATGGTTTGTGATTGCTGCTAGATTTCTGAGTGGCCTTCACCCTCTGAACCCACCCAGCCTTGCCACACTAGGAGTTGAACCAGAATAAAAAGTGCCTACTTCATCTTAGCAGCAAGTGTTGTTTTTTTTGTTGTTGTTGTTTTGGTTTTTTTGAGACAAGGGTCTTCTGTGTAGCCTTGGCTGTCCTAGAACTATCTCTGTAGATCAGACTGGCCTTGAACTCATAGATATCCTCCTGTCTATCCCCATCTCTCCAGCCCCTATGTGTTTTTGTTTTTTTTTTTTTTTTTTTTTTGTTTTTTGAGACAGGGTTTCTCTCTGTAGACCAGGCTGGCCTCGAACTCAGAAATCCGCCTGCCTCTGCCTCCCAAGTGCTGGGATTAAAGGCGTGCGCCACCACGCCCGGCTCCCTATGTGTTTTAAGATGCCATTTTGAAGTTAGTTTCCCTGCCAATAATGATTTGTCCTACAACACAGTGGGAAAAGTCAGCAGAATCTGTAGAGTTATATTTGGAGTTGGCATTCTCTGTTTGTAATTTAATTACACACACATGTATATTTGGTATACTAGAAAGGAAGATGCATAATTTTGGGTGTTAAAGTTGTATAGTTTGCTTTGTTACAATAAAACTACATGTGTAGAGGGACAGGGGCTGGCTAATTGCTAAGGGCTTGTCCTGCATTTGGAGGAAGAGAGCTATAAGCCCATACGGGAAGGCAGCTTCCTCTCAAGAGCCACATCTCAAGGAGCATGGCAGACGGCACCACACTGGAGAGCTGGCAGTAACTTCTGCACTTGGCTCCTGGACTCTTTTTTTTTTTTTTTTTTTTTGGTTTTTTGAGACAGGGTTTCTCTGTGTAGCCCTGGCTGTCCTAGAACTCACTCTGTAGACCAGACTGGCCTCGAACTCAGAAATCCGCCTGCCTCTGCCTCCCGAGTACTGGGATTAAAGGCATGCGCCACCACACCCGACGGCTCCTGGACTCTTGAAGTGTCTTCAAGACACACAGGTTCTTTAGTCTAGGAGCACAAGCCCTATATCATGGCAAACAGAAGTTACCATGCATGAAAGGTTTTACTTTGGGAGGTCCCCACAGGGCTCTGATCTGAGTGAGTACAGTTACAGCTACCCAGTACTAGAATGTTGTTCCTCTGCCTCCGTTTTTTTCTCCCCGCTGATAGGGTCTCACTGTGTAGCTCTGGCTGCCTAGAACTATGCTGACCAGGCTGGTCTCTGTCTCCCGAGTGCTGGCATTAAAGGCGTGTGTTACCAAGCCCAGGAACCCTCTCCTAACATGCATGCTCATCTGTGGGTTACTTTGAGAGCTCTGCTCTGCCTTTCCTTCTAGTGTAGTTGCTTTGCATAAGTTCCAGGCTTCTTCCCATTCTGTCTTATTCATGTAGGAAGTCTGTCCTCAGCCACCTCCCACCCCACTTTTTGTTGATATACTGAGCATGGATCCCAGGGCCTCCAGTGAAAGGGTGTGTGCTGTAGCTGAGCAAGAGGTCAGTGCACTGTGAGAGGGGACAACTCCGAGGGCATCCATCCCAGGGAGGAGCGGGCCCTGCCTTACCTACTGCTCTGCTGTTAGGAAGACCTGGTCAGGCTGCCTCAACCAGGGCCATTATCTGCTTGCCCTCATTAGAGCAGCAAACTGAGGCTTCAGCTGACCTGCCTGGGGAGTTGCTTTATTTGGAAACTGTAATTGGTTGTGATTCCAAGCGAATACCTTGAAACAAGTCCCAGTTCTTCTGAAACAGCTTCTCTCCATTCAGTTTTTTGCTTTTGTTTTTGTCTAGCAGTGCTAGGAGCTGAACCCTGGACCTCATTTGTCCTATACAAATGTGCCCCACTGAACTACAACCCAGCCCTTTCCCAAAAGCTAGGGTTCAGCGCCATCCCCAGCATATCTAGGGTTCAGCGCCATCCCCAGCAGTGCTGAGCTGCCTTTGATCCTTTCTCACATTTTATTTTGGGGTAGACAAGGGGCACTGGCATCAAAACAACCAACACAAGAAGTCAGAGTTTGGGGGGTGATGTAGAAGCAGCTGGATATGCAGATGGGCCTAAAGGAGGCACGGATGAGATGCTTCTGCTTCTGATTTGGGCTCTGCTTGGAAAGCCTATGGGGAAGATGGGAGAGAGCAATAGCTGAAGAGGTGCTGTCCACATCAGACCTGATGACATCAGGGTTCCTGCAGGAGGTGGGGCCTGACATATCTGTTCTTCTCACATACACACACACTGCAGGAGTGGAGGCCAGCTTGCTACCCTCTGCTGGTGAAGATTTTCACACAGGCTCTTCCACCATCTGTATCTGAGAGTAACCATGAGCAAATGCTATTGAGGGCTTCCTACATCACGTTCCCTGGTTATTCTCAACCAAGTAGATCAGGTCACACATTATTAATGCACAGAACCTCCCTGGCTCTTCAGTACCATAGTGCATTCAGGGATGGAGAGGTGTTTCAATAGGAGAAATCTGCAGATATAAATGTGGTTTGTGTGTGGGTTTTTTTGGGGTTTTTTTTTTTTGTTTTTTGGTTTTTTTTTGGTTTTTTTTGAGACAGGGTTTCTCTGTATAACCCTGGCTGTCCTGGAACTCACTCTGTAGACCAGGCTGGCCTCGAACTCAGAAATCCGCCTGCCTCTGCCTCCCAAGTGCTGGGATTAAAGGCGTGCGCCATGACGCCCGGCTTGGTTTGTGTTAAAAACACTTTTCCTAAATGAAGAAGACTAAAACTTCATACTCATTCATAATAAGAAATTGAACATATTAGAATTATGAGATTTTCACCCCTGGAAGAGGTGTCCAGCAAAGTGTGGTGCAGGTCAGCAGCATCAGTACACCTCAGAGCAGGATGCTGCCCTCACTACGTTTTACCAGCATCATGGGCCTTCTGTGCCTCAGCAGCAAGGCAAACGGAGTAAAGACCTTGGAACTCAAGAAGAGGAAAGCATCTCACATTTCATAGAGAAGCTCTGTGTAACTTCATTTAGTCCTTGCCTATAAAGATTCTATGAAGGACACCTAAGCATCCCTTTAAAAAGACTGTCTATGATCAGGAGCCTTCTGGGGCTGGGTGGAGCCTAGCGCCCCAGAGCAGAGCCCCTGACATTGCTGTTATCTTGTTGTAGCTTACTGGCGGTTTTGGCTGTGTGTTAGTGTGGTCTACGAATTGTTTCTCATCTTCATCCTTTTCCAGGTAAGCAGCTTTTTTTGGTTGATAAAACAGGAATAGATAATAGAGGAGGCTTGAATCCTCAGGCCCCAGGGTGCTGGCAAGAAGCCAGGCTGGACAAGCCTGGGTAGACACAAAACTGTCCTAACCTCCAGCTTGGCCCATACGGAGGGGTGTCTTAGTGTGGGTACAGGCACAGGCTGCTACCATATTTATGTGCAAGTCGGGACAGACACAGGGAAGACAGCTCATCTGATTATAAGACAGGTAAAGTGCAGTCCAGCAGATCTGTAGCTGAATAGCTGCAGCTTTAGGAATTTTGACCTGCCTGGGACCCAGGGAGCTGGTGGGATTTGCCGCTCACTAGGGGTGTGGGAGGGGAATGGAGTATTGCATTATATGTTCACTAATGGTCCACACTGCTTCAGTCACTGAATTCTGAGTCCCATGAGTGAGTGGCTAGGTTTTTTATTGTGTGAAGTGCACCGTCTGGGGCAGTTATGCAGGGCTGAGTCCCTGTGCATGTACAAACATCCTTGTAGAGCCAGAACAGTCCCATATCTAGAAAACTCACTCAGATATCTTTGATAGCCTCTCTGTTCTACCCTCCAGTTACCTACCATCTGTCAAAACTTGTCTCAGAACACCCCGAGTGGACCTTGTGAACCCTTGATAACACATGTCATATCTTTGAGGTCCACCCAGCTGTATTGTCAGTACAGTGCCTCTTCCTATGGCTGAGGGACATTTCAGGACCCTAGAGGCATTTGGTTTCCCATTAGGAGCTGCTGTGAATCAAGCTGCTCTCAACAATCCTGTTAGGGCTTGTGGGATACAAAGTTGTATTCTTCTCCTAGACAGGCCCATTGTGGTCTCACTGGTCCCATCACACAGGCCTTTAATGTTGTTTGAGGAGCTGCCAGATTGCATTCCAGCGTGGCTGTGCCTTCTTGCATCCCACCAGTGCTGACCTAGAATTCCTGCTGCTTTATACCATCTTTCAGTTCTGTTGTCTGAGTGCTCAGAGGTGGATTTGCTGGTGGTGAATGAAATTATATCCTAATGGGTATAAGGTGGCATCTCTTGTCTTTTTCCTGCCAGGGATTCATTTGAAAACTCCATAGCACACCTAGGTGGTCTTCAGGGCTCCTCTGGGCTGTATAGTTCACAGACTAAGCCTGCTACTAATGGGCTGTCAGCTCTGCAAAGGCTGGTGGGTGTCTGGTAGGTCAGGTGGCAATAACAATCTTCCACACTGTTCTTCTCTTTCTTTTCTTTTTTCTTTTATGTAAGTACACTGTTGCTGTCGTCACACACCAGAAGAGGGCATCGGATTACACAAGAGATGGTTGTGAGCCACTATGTGGTTGCTGGGAGTTGAACTCAGGACCTCTAGAGGAGCAGTCAGTGCTCTTAACCACTGAGCCATTTTTCCAGCCCCTGTTCTCTCTCAAGATTGCCCTGTGTCAGCTGATCACCTGCATTTCCAAGTGAATACTAGACTCTCTTTCTGGCTGTTGATGTAAGAGAGCCGGTGAGGTTTCTTTTTCTTTGTTTGCAATGCTGGTGATGGAATCCAATCCTCCCGCATGCCAGGCAAATGCTCTGCTACTGAGCCCCACCCCAGCAGGTGAGATGCTGCCAGGGGTCGTGTCGAGTTGGTCAGTGTAAAATACCGCCATCCCAGTGTTAAGTCTTGTGCTTCATGGACATGAGTTCTCTTTCTATCCCTTTATAGCCCCTTAATGCCTTCCTATTATGTTTTATAGTTTTCATAATGTACATTTTGTACTTCCATTGTTAAATTATTCCCAAGTATTTTATTTGCTAATAGGGTGTAGAAATAGTTTTTGTGTTGATTTGTGTCCTGTGGCCCTGCTAAACTCACCAGCTCTAGTACTTGTGCAGGGTTTGTTGTTGTCTAGCCCCTGCCATCTGCACCAGGATGCTGCCACACTTTCTTACAGTCTGCTGGCTTCTGTTTCCCACTCTTGCCTGACTCCCCTAGCTGGGCCTTCCGAAGACTGATCACAAGCATGGACCTCCTTAACTGGTTCTCGACCTTATAGAAGTATCCAGCCTTTCTGCGAGGTGCAATCTGAGCTCTGACTTCACCAAAGTGGAAGCTGTTCTGGTGTAGCTGGCTTATGGTTTTCATTATTAGATGTTAGGCTTTTTGATTTTGTGAGATGCCTTTTCTACATTAAGTAAGATGATTATGTGAAGCTGGTCGGTGGTGGCACACACCTTTAATCCCAGCACTTGGGAGGCAGAGGCAGTTGGATTTCTGAGTTCGAGGCCAGCCTGGTCTAAAGAGTGAGTTCCAGGACAGCCAGGGCTACACAGAGAAACCCTGTCTCAAAAAAAAAAAAAAAAAAAGATTATGTGAGTTTTTCCTTTATTGTGAGATGTGTTTTTTACATTAAGTAAGGTGATTATGTGAGTTTTTCTTTTATTGATGATGGTATTTACACCAAATAATTTTTAAAATGTGGTTCATTTGGAATGTTGGTTTGGTTTGGTTTTGAAACGGGGTCTTGTTGTATAGCCAAGGCTGGTCCTGAGCTTGCTGTAAGTAAGCTTATGTCCTGCTTCTGCCTCCCCGAGTGCTGCCGTCAGAGGTGTGCATTGCAATGCCTGGCATGATTTTCTTCTTGGAAGCTGTGGGCCTTCCTGAGGGGAGGTGGTGCTGTCTAGCCCTGTCTGTAGTCTGGACCCAGCCTCCTAGGATTCTGCCCAGGATCTTTGCATCCATATTCACGAGATCCTTTCTTAGATTTCCTCCCTTGAACTGTTTTGTTTTGTTTTGTTTTGTTTTGTTTCCTGTCTTTGGCATTGGAGTTCATTAGGATTTGTCTGATATATTTTTTAGGATTTGGCCAGATTTAAGGTATAAGCTGTCTGTCAGTGGGGCTTCTCCCTGGTAAGACTAACCCTGACCATGGAGAGGCTGCCGGGCTTCCTTCATACAGTCCTTTTACTGCCTATGCCTATCTGCTCTCTGGAAGGAAGTTTCTATGTGTTATCCATGTCCGGGTAGGAGCCAGGACTTGGGCTCCACTATCTCGGGGTTGTGTATCTATGTATTATGGAATTCCTCTTGAGGAAAACCTGTCTCTTTCCAACCATGTGTTAAGTATCTAATAATTTGTTGTTATCAGCATGACTCAAAGTTATTTTGTTCAGGTTGTATACTCAAATACTGCTTCTATGTTTTTGCTGAAGTTCTTTAGACCCTAGCGCTCTCCTTTAGTTTCTGTCTTGTTTGACACATTCCTTCTTTAAGGGTTCTAGGTTTTTTATCTGTTGAAGCGCTTCCTGACTCAGACCATAGATGTTCCAGTTATGTGTACCTCCTGCTTGAGTCCTGGAATCAGCCTTTTCCCTAGGGCCCTGTTTGGTTCCTGAAGGACAGATGCTAGTCTTAAGAGACAGCAGTCTGGGACCTGGGTTTGCCGGTCAGGTGTCCAGGTACTCGGCTACAGAGTGTACAACCCATCACCTTGTTCATATTGGTTCTAGTATCTCTTGAAACTCCTCCTGCAATGTAGGGACTTCCCTTCTGCCTCCTCCCCCCCATGCCCTCCATAGAGTGCCGTGGCATCATGGGGTTCTGCATGGTGATTGGAAGCACCATTTGTTTGGCAGATATTTTGAAACTAAGAACAGGTAGGTAGGTACCTTTGATCCTAACTTCTGTCAAGCCTAGAACTCATCTTTTCTGACGTCATGAAGCCTCGGGGCTTAAGCTGGAAGGTGGTTTCAGGAACATTCCTGCTTCAGCATGTCCTCAAGTCTTGCTAGTTTGTTTCCAGGACACAGGGCATTAACAAGATGGCCACCTGTGGAATCTGCACCAGGGACAGGTGAACCCTGACTTTCAGATCAAGGGCTAGACTCCCAGCTGGCCAGCCTGATTCATCTCTGGTCCTGTTCTGCTTGCTTCTGTCCCTCTGCTAGACCTCTATTTCCCATGGTCTCTAGGTCTTTGAGGCTTCTCTTTGTCCTGGCTTGAGGTTTGCTCCAAGGGTCCCCTCCTCTTTTGTGTCCAAACATGTTTAATCCACCAAGGGGACAGAACTTTACCAACTGCTGCATATCCAGAAAAATGGGCTTGTGCTTGACAAAGTCCTTAGACATGGCCCTGGACCATGTGGGAAAGGCAGCAGTGCGGGGCTGCCTCTTCTGGATAGGGATCTAGTCCAATATCCACTGGAGAGAGTGTGGTAGGGGCTGGCATTTGTGCCCTGATGGCTCACTGGGGACCAAGGCACCCTCAGCTCTCCAGCCCTAGCTGGAGTGGAAGAGCTGCTGTCCCTGTAACATACTGACCAAGCTAGAGGTCACACTACAGACCACTCCATCCAGGCTGCCTTGCTAAGCCTCACCACACTAATGGCTCTGCTTTGCAGACAGTCCAGGATGGCCGGCAGTTTCTGAAGTATGTGGATCCCAGGCTGGGAGTCCCATTGCCAGAGAGGGACTACGGGGGCAACTGCCTCATCTATGATGCTGACAACAAGACTGACCCCTTCCACAACATCTGGGTAGGAGTATTCTCAACTGCAGGGCTTCAGCAGCCCAGGACTGCCCTAGCTTTTATGGGATCAGGCAGGGTGCCCAGTAAGACTGTCCATGCTCCTGCTTTTCTTCAGACTCGTATGGGGCAGAGTAGGCCTGTGGCCTTGTTCATGTTAGATGAGAGTCCATCAGAGGGGCATCCTGGTCTCTGTTGCCAGTGTGGTCATCTGAAGCAGCATATTTGCCAGGCCCTGGGTTGGCATCATCCTGGAGGGTTGTGAAGGGGAGGGGAGTAACCCTGGGCCACTGCACAGCAGGAGGTTATCTGGTCCCTGAAGACTTGGCCAAGATACCACAGGGGAGGAGACTGCCTGATGGTGGGAGTACCTGAGGTGGGACCTGGGGCTCAGGGTCGCATCCTTGTTACCTACAGGACAAGCTGGATGGCTTTGTTCCTGCACACTTCATTGGCTGGTATCTGAAGGTAGGGTAACACCCTGGCTCTGCCTAGTTCCCCTTTCGCCATGTTCCGGGCCATTTCGGTCCACAAATGGTCCACAGGTGGGTGAGCCCTGGTGCAGAAGCACTGAGCCACCCTGGAGAATATGTATGACACCAGAGACTTGTAGTTTCTCAGGCGGACTTACGTGTAGTGCTGATCCTGCTCTTCAGAGCCATGCCCTGTTACTAGCACTGTGGCCAGTTAGGAACAGGGAGTGAGGGAAATGGCAAGGCAGGAAGCCCAGGACAGCCTGGCCCCAGATGTATCCCCACAAAAGTGCTGCCTGTCCATCCCAACCCATGGCTTGAACCAGACCTCCTGTTAGAGCTCAGTGCCCCTCCATGTTGGCTGAAAATCTTCAAATTAGAAAGGTGGCTGCCCATCTGCTACATTTACTGGGGGACCTGCTGGGACTGGGGGCAGAAGGCAGGGATTGTGTGTTTGAGTGGTGCTGTCTGTAGAGATAGAGTGGTAAAACCTGACGGGAGCTGTCTGGCCCTCACAGACCCTCATGATCCGTGACTGGTGGATGTGCATGATCATCAGTGTGATGTTCGAGTTCCTGGAGTATAGCCTGGAGCACCAGCTGCCCAACTTCAGCGAGTGCTGGTGGGACCATGTAGGTGCAGCAGGCAAGGCACAGCCTGGGTGGGCCCTGGCCTGTCATCTCAGGCCCTATGGTTAACTCCTCTCCTTTCCTGACCCAGTGGATCATGGACGTCCTCATCTGCAACGGGCTGGGCATCTACTGTGGCATGAAGACCCTCGAGTGGCTGTCCCTGAAGACATATAAGTGGCAGGGCCTCTGGAACATTCCAACCTACAAGTACATCTTGGGAGTTATAGAAGGGAACCACAGAGCATTGGGCCCCCAAGGACAAGGCCTTGCTATTTGGGAGGGTGGCAAGCAAGACATTAGAGTGGTAGAGAGTGACTGTTGGTCCTCCATCTAGCTCCCTGGCTTGCTTCTCTCAAGAGGCTGTGGGCCTGATCTATCCACCTCTCATACAGCCTAGGTTGTCCTTAGACTTGCTCTATACTCTAGAATGACTCTTGGCCCCACCTCCCAACTCCTGGGAGTCCTAATGTGTACCCCTATACCAAGTTTCTCTGCTACCTACAAGATTTAAGAAAGAGAAATTGTACCTGAAATGGTGGTATATGCCTACAGAGGCCATTGCTTGGTAAGCTGAGGCAGGATGCTTCCTTGAGCATAGAAGTTCAAGTTTAGTCTAGGCAATCCAGTAAGACTAGTCTCAAAAAATAAACAAACAAACAAACAAAAAACAACAGAAAAAGTGGGAGCTGAGGCTATGGCTCAACTGGTACAGTGCTTGCCTACCACACTCAAAGCCCTGGGTTCATTGCCCAAAACCACATGATCCAAATGTTCTGTAACCCTCATTTGCTGCTGTTGTAAAGGCAGACCAGAAGGTCAGTCATAGTAAGTTTGAGGCTAGCTAGCCTTAGCTTACATGAGATCGTATTTCAACAAATGAAAGTAAAAATTAGCTAGGCATAGTGACACACATACCTTTAATCCCAGACAGGCAGGTAGATCTGTATGAATTGGAGGCCAGCCTGGTCTACATAGTAAGACCTTGTCCCAACAACAAAAACAGGGTCTATCCCAGGACTTGGGAGGCAGAGGCGGGTAGGTAGATTTCTTGAGTTCAAGGACAGCCTGGTCTACATAGCAAATTCCAGGACAACCAGAGCTACACAACAGAGAGACCATGTACCAGAAAAAAACAAAAACAAAGGAACAAAACAGAAAAGGACAGAGGAGCTATGCAAGATAGTCCCAGCACGAGGAAGGAAGAGGGCGAGAGGATAGAGACCCAGGCCCTTAGCACCACAGGAGAGAAAAAACCTGGGGACCATAGGAAACAAGGCCCCCCTCCTGTCTGGGAGCCTCTGCCATGTGGGATTCTGGACAGGGCAGAGCCTGTGTCTGCTGAGAAGAGCAATAGGCACTGGCTCCTGGGTTCTGGCTGTTGTTCTGTGACCTGAATAAAGCTGGTAGACTGGCCATGACCTCAGGCTGCTGGCTCTCTGGTTCCCAGGGGCAAGATGAAGAGGATTGCCTTTCAGTTCACGCCTTACAGCTGGGTACGCTTTGAGTGGAAGCCAGCCTCCAGCCTGCACCGCTGGCTGGCCGTGTGTGGCATCATTCTGGTGGTAAGTCCCAGCAGCCTGGTGACTGGGTATCCATGCAACACCAGCGGTTAGTTCTGGAACTGATGGAACCCACCTTCTCCCATCCCCTAGTTCTTGCTGGCAGAGCTAAACACCTTCTACCTGAAATTTGTGCTATGGATGCCCCCTGAACACTACCTGGTCCTTCTGAGGCTGGTCTTCTTCGTGAACGTGGGTGGTGTGGCCATGCGTGAGATCTACGACTTCATGGATGAATTGTGAGGGCTGCCGTAGGGCCTAGGGGGTGGGATGCCAGAGCCTGGGAGCCCCAAGGGCCCCAAATGCCCTTGTGCTGAATAAGCCAGGCAGCTGCTGCCTCTCTGCAGGAAGCCCCACAGGAAGCTGGGCCAGCAGGCCTGGCTGGTGGCAGCCATCACAGTCACAGAGCTTCTCATCGTGGTGAAGTATGACCCGCACACACTCACCCTGTCACTGCCCTTCTACATCTCCCAGTGCTGGACTCTCGGCTCCATCCTGGTGCTTACATGGACTGTCTGGCGCTTCTTCCTGCGGTGAGTGGGAGTGGGACCCCAGGCCATCAGGGTTCACTGTGAGTGGTGTCTGTCCCCCTCTTTGATTGAATACAGACAAGGCTCTATCCATTCCCTACCCTTGCCTTGCCTGGTGGCTCTGCCTTGGCCCTTGTACTCTCTGAGTCTCTGTGGCTCTGCCTGGCAGATCCAGGTACTTGAGGTGACCTGTCCTGCCTATAGCTGACACTTTAGCGTGACCTCTACTTGGCTATTCCTAGAATTATAGCCCATGTAACCTCTTGTAGAACAAAGGTATCCAGGTGTCTGTGGGGCCTGTGCTGGGGGCTGCTGCAGGAACAGGTGGTGAGGTGGCTCTGCTGCCCCACAGGGACATCACCATGAGGTACAAGGAGACCCGGCGACAGAAGCAGCAGAGTCACCAGGCCAGAGCCATCAACAACGGGGATGGGCAACCTGGGCCCGATGATGACCTGCTAGGGACTGGAACTGCAGAGGAAGAGGGGGCCACCAATGATGGTGTAACTGCTGAGGAGGGAACCTCAGCAGCTTCATGAGCCTTGCCCTCGTCACTGGCCTTGTGCCATAGGGCTGTCCCATTTCTCCCTTCCTCATGCTCCCTGCTTCAGAGGAGGTGGGGAGGGGGGCATCCACACTCCACGAGGGTACATGTTTGTGTGCAGGTAGGTGTGTGCACATATTGGCTCCTGACACTACTTTGGGGCCATGAGCTAAACAGTGAGCCTGGAACTTGCTCTAGAGCAGGAGTCCTCCCCCGTCTTTCTACCTGGTCAACCAAGGCCCTGGTCCATGGTCTCCCTTGTGCTCAGTCTCAGCACAGGCTAGGAGAGGTATCTCGGTACTCTTTCTCCACTCTCTATGGGGTAGGCAGAAGCGCCAAGAGACCCTGTGGTCCCACCCAACTTACAGCAGCATAAGTGAAGGATATCATAATACCAAGATGATTGCAAAGTGGTGGGTCTGGAGTCAGTGCTGAGCCATTTCCTTTGGAGCCTTCCTTTAACCAAGCAGGACTATAAACTGAAGGGTGTATACATGATGGTCACAGGTTGACCTTTTGCGGCCAGAGAGCCCAATTTGGAGACCTGTACCCCGGGTGCTAGGGTGCTGTCACCATGGCTCCCTTGAGCAAATGGAACAAATAAAGTGATAATGAAGGTGAATAGCCTCTGGCTTCCCTTTACCCCATGCTCTAGATGCCTTGCAGAGGAGGGGAGTGTGTGTGTGTGTATGTGTGTGTGTGTGCATGTGTGCACGCGCGCGTGTGCGCACACGCGCATTCTCACAGGGCTTTGAGGGCTTGTGGGGCACAGCTCTCCTAGGGCAGGCATAGCCATTCACAGAACAGGTCCTGGGCAGCTACCTGTCTACCACGTTGTTTCTCACTGGGTGTGGGGCTGGTGATCGCTGAAGAATAACCATGGGAAATGACTGTGAACCTTGCTTTACATCGAAGCCATTGGGATTGTCTTCCAACAAATTCAGTTTTTCCACGCATGCAAAGATGAAGTCTCTTAGCTGACTAAGGCATCAGGTCGTGTCTTTGGGTTTTTGAGCCAGGCTTTTGCTGCATAGTTCAGACTGGTACAGGGCTCGGTGTCCAACCCAAGCTCTCCTCACGTTCTTAGCAGCCCTGCTTCAGCCTCCCAAATGCTGTTTTGTGCCACTATGCTTAACTAAAATTCCTTTTAAATTTTTTTTCTTAATTATATGTCTGTACATGAGTGCAGATGCTAATAGAGGAGGCCAATCAGACCCCTGAGGGTTGGAGTTAGAGGTGGTCTTTAGCCCCCATCCACCCCCCGTGTACCTCATTGTTTTCCTCCCAACTCTCTGGCTGCTGTGACCACTGCTGTAGTGATGCAGGCAGTACAGGTGTCTGACACTGACTGATTCAGCCTGGGTTTTGTGTGTATGGTAGTGCAATTGCTGGGCCATCCCATAGCTCCATTTTTACGTCTTTGAGGAGCCCCATACTGCTTTCCACACTGTACTAAATGCACATGGCTACCAGCTGCAAGTTTGCTCATCTCTCTGCGTCCTCACACTTGGCAGCGGTCTCCTTGCTTCTGCTTCCCGAGTGGTGGAATTAGAAGACTGAGCAACCATTTTTAACTCTGACCAGTATTTGTTATCTTTTGGTTTTGTTTCTTTGAGTCAGGGTTTCTTTGTGCAACAGTCCTGGCTGTCCTGAAACTTAACTCTGTAGACCAAGCTGGTCTTGAACTCAGAGATTGACTGTCTTTGCCTCCAAGGTGTGCCCCACCACCACCTGATTCTTTTCTTTTCTTTTTCTTTTTTCTTTTCTTTTCTTTTCTTTTCTTTTCTTTTCTTTTCTTTTCTTTTCTCTACTTAAAATGTTTTAAAGATTTTCCTTTATGAGAAGTGTTTTGCCTGGATGTATGCATGTGTACCACATGAGTGCCTGAGGCCAGATGTCTGTGGGTCTCCTGGAAGTGGAGTAAAGAAGACAGTTGAGAGCTGGCCGAGGAGTGCTGGGAACAGTTCCTTTGCAGGGGCAGCAAGTGCTCTTCTCCTGGAACCATCTCCGCAACCCCATACACCTGGTGTCTCTTGGCTGACAGCCATTCTTAGGAGGTAAGGTGACACCTTCCTGGGTTTGATTTGCAGTTCCCAGGTGACCAATGGCAACGGGCATTTTCCTTCCTGGCTTTTGTCTTAAAGCTATATCTGTTTTGGTGTATTGCTCATTTTTAATCAGGTTACTTATAAATCCTGGTTAAAACAACACAAGTTGGTTGTTGTAGAAATTTTTAAGCCCAGTCTGGGTTTTCTACCCTGCCTTTGACCATTTAGTTTCCGGTTCAAAGACACACGACTTCTATTTACAATAAGCATTAAACAGGACAAGAACTGGGCAGATATCTACCCTCTATGTTATTAAAATCTATTTTCTATCGATAACTCTGAGTTATTACTTACTGTGTTTCATCTGGGCTGCTCTTAACTCCAACTGACCAGCCTTCAAGGCCATGTTTTCTTTTCTTTTTTTTTGAAAGGTTTATTTATTATGTATACAGTGTTCTGCTTGCATAGATCCTGCAGGCCAGAAGAGGGCACCAGATCCCATTACAGATGGTTGTGAGCCACCATGTGGTTGCTGGGAATTGAACTCAGGACCTCCGGGAGAGTAGACCATGCCCTTAACCTCTGAGCCATCTCTCCAACCCCAAGGCCATGTTTTTTGTTTTTTGTTTTTTGTTTTTTTTTTTTTTTTGGTTTTTTGAGACAGGGTTTCTCTGTGTAGCCCTGGCTGTCCTGGAACCCACTTTGTAGACCAGGCTGGCCTCGAACTCAGAAATCCGCCTGCCTCTGCTTCCCAAGTGCTGAGATTAAAGGCGTGCGCCACCACCACCCGGCTCCAAGGCCATGTTTTCTTGACTCCTAACTCATGGTGACTTTTTCTTCTTCCTCACCTTCTTCTCCCTTGGGGTCCTCTTCTGACCCCCCAGGCCCAGGAACCCTAAAGCCTGCTTGTGTCTCTTCTGCCCAGCTATTGGCTGTTGCCATCTTTATTTACCAATCAAAAATAACTTGAAGGCAAGGTCACATACCAAAACTTGAGACTACATTTGGACTTTGTTGTCTCTGGGGCAACCAAGTCTTGGGGTCCCTCACTTAGCATTACAATACACAGCAAAAGACCACATCTCAACAGTTGGTGGTCATGGTGGTTTATGCCTGTGATTGTAGCACTCCAAGTAATTTAGGCAGGACTACTATAACTTTTAAGGCCAGCCTGGGTTACAGTGGAATACTTAGCCTCTCAATCAGTATTGTAGATAGATGTTAACAGTTGGTACATATATACAAGTAAATATAATTTTAGCTGAGCATGACAGCACATGCTTTTGATCCCAACATTCAGCAAAAGGAGGCTGATCTCTTAAGAGGCAAACCAGGGCTACACAGAGAACCTATCTATAATAAGGGGCTGGTGAGATGGCTCAGGGGGTAAGAGCACCCAGCTGCTCTTCCGAAGGTGCAGAGTTCAAATCCCAGCAACCACATGGTGGCTCACAACCATCCTTAACAAGATCTGACTCCCTTTTCTGGAGTGTCTGGAGACAGCTACAGTGTACTTATTTATTTATATAATAAATAAATCTTTAAAAAAAGAAATATAATAAATGATCTTTTTCTGAGTGACTTTCTGCAGAAGAGAGTCTGCCCATGGCTATGTGCACCAATAAACATTCCCTTCTGCTAAGGGGGGAGGGTAAATATATATATGGGGGGAGGGGGACTGGAGAGATGACTAAGCACCAAGCAGAGGACCTGGTTTCACAGCACCACATGGCTGTAACTCAGTTCCAGTGGATCAGACACTCACCTGCTTTATTGGGTATGAACATACTGCACAGACATAAATGTTTGCAGAACACCCATATACATAAAAGTAAATTTGCACACACCTTTAAGCCCAGTACTTGAAAGACAAAGAACAGGCAGATCTGTGGATTCAGGGCAGCCTGGTCTGCTTAGCAGGTCTGTGTTCACCTAAGGCTACATAATGAAACCCGGTCTCAAAAGTAAAAGAAATAATAGAAATAAACCTTGCTGGGCAGTGGTGGCACACGCCTTTAATCCCAGCACTTGGGAGGCAGAGGCAGGCAAATTTCTGAGTTCAAGGCCAGCCTGGTCTACAGAGTGAGTTCCAGGACAGCCAGAGCTACACAGAGAAACCCTGTCCAGATGAAACATAGGAAGTAATAACTGAGTTATTGATAGAAAATAGATTTTAATAACAGGAAGGGTAGATACCTGCCCAGCTCTTGTCCTGTTTAATGCTTATTGTAAATAACAGAAGTTGAGTGTCTTAACTGGAAACTAAATGGTCAAAGGCAGGGTAGAAACCCCAGACTGAGCTTAAAAATTTCTACAACAACCAACTTGTGTTGTTTTAACCAGGATTTATAAGAAAAACCAAAAAATTTAAAATGAAAAAATAAAATAAACCTTATAAAATAAGCAAACCCCTTAGCTTTCATTTTTGCCACATCACACAGCCAGTCTCTTGTAGAATTTTGACTGACCTCCCTTCTCTTTTTTTTTTTTTTTAAATTTATTATACATAAGTACACTGTAGCTGTCTTCAGACACCCCAGAAGAGAGCATCTGATCTCATTACAGATGGTTGTGAGCCACCATGTGGTTGCTGGGATTTGAACTCAGGACCTTTAGAAGAGCAGTCAGTGCTCTTAACTCCTGAGCCATCTCTCCAGCCCCTGACCACCCTTCTCATTAAGTGATTTTAGTCATGGAAATTATTTTGGCAATTTCACTTTGAAGATTGCAACCTTTTATAATTTTGGGGTTTTAGACTTTACACGAGATTTTGATCTTTTGTGGTTTGTTTTCAATCCTTTTGTATTGGGGAGAACTTTACCACTGAGTCTTACCCCAGTCCTCCTGGGATTTCAGGTATGGGAATGTATCTTTCAAAGTCATGATTGACTGTTGCAAGCCGAGGTCCTCCTCACTCAGACTCCTCAGTGTGGGCAGGAGGAAGATTTCAGCTCTCAAAATCACTTTAAGGCCTACCCTGAAGCAAGGTGTAATGGTGCACAGCTGGGAACCCCTCTACACTGTAGTCCCAGTACTTAGTAGTATGGAAGGCTGACCAAGGCTACAGTAGCAAGACCCTGGGTTTTGTTGTTGTTGTTGTTATTGTTGTTGTTTTGAGACAGGATTTCTCTGTGTAGCCCTGGCTATCCTGGAACTCACTCTGTAGACCAGGCTGGCCTTGAACTCAGAAATTTGCCTGCCTCTGCCTCCCAAGTGCTGGGATTAAAGGCGTGTGCCACCATGCCCAGTTTAAGAGCCTGGTTTTTTAAAGGCCATCTTTGAGATTGAATCAGGACCCACTGCTGGACTGAGCATATGCATGAACTCCCCTGTACACAGGAAGTAGTCATAGCATCATGGGTCCATAGCAGAGCTACACCAGCCCACAAAGAACGACAAGGATGTGCCGGGCATGGTGGCGCACGCCTTTAATCCCAGCACTCGGGAGGCAGAGGCAGGCGGATTTCTGAGTTCGAGGCCAGCCTGGTCTACCAAGTGAGTTCCAGGACAGCCAGGGCTATACAGAAAAACCCTGTCTTGAAAAACAAACAAACAAAAAAAAAAGAACGACAAGTACCTTTCTTGCCATCAAAGTGTTTTAATAGTTATAAAGTGTCAAAGTTTTCTACTGAAGTAAGACCACAGTGCTTATTGCTGGTCAACACTAGGACACCCAGAGCCAGAGATGCTGCTGGCTGCCCCTGGGGTTGGATTGCTGTGTTCAGAGGTGCACATCAGGAAATGATCCTCAGGGAAGGCCTTTGCTCCTCCAGGGCCCGCAGCTGGTTCTCCACCTCATTTGTCCAGTAAATGTCATACAGGCTGTACACAGGCAAGCAGGGAAAAGTGAGTTGGGGTGCCCCTGTTTACTCATCCACGCCCAACTTCCTGACAGCCCTCTGAGCCCCAGCCGCCCCAGTACATCCACTTACACGAGCTGCTGAAGGGCACAGCTGGGCTGTTTGAGGCTCTCCAGCAGTTGCAGGACACCATGGCCCCCCATGAGGTTGTTACTGAGGTCCAGTTCCCTCAAGCTGCGATTGGCCAGCAGGACATTGGCAAGGCTGCTGCAACCACTATTTGTCACATCACAGTCTCCCAGCCTGGGTGGAAAGGGCAGAGCTGTTCCCCACATCTGAGATTTAGCAGGAAGGCAGCCCCTCCATACTTCATGCTTCCCTCAGGTGGATAAAATAGAACTCTAGCTTCCCCTGAGAGGGAACGGTTCACAGCTTCAGAGGGCATATCCATGTCTCTTAGCTCTCTTAGAGCCTGGCTAGGTCAGAAGTCTGTGCACCAAGGCCAAACTACATCAGGATGCACAGAGAAAGTAACACAGTAGACAGGTTTCCAGACTGAGGGAGATTAGGGTACAGACCAGAGGAAGCCAGGGGAGTACAAGGTGACAAGAAGCTGCTATGGGTTGGCTCCCTGAGGTGTGCCTGAAATTTGCAGAACCCCATCTGTAGGCGAATGTAGCAGGCCCCAAGCCTCATGGGAGAGAACCCACACTCCTTTCCCCAAGACTTGCAGAGCATCCCACAGCCAAGATGCTATTTCCTAGACAGGAGAGACTCCAGGCTGATAGCCCTGTGGTGTCCATCCAGAATGACAAAGAGTCAGGATGTGCTGCCACAGAAGGCATGGCTGGGGTAAATGGTAAAGGACAAAACATTAAGAGTGACATGATGAAGCCGGACGTGGTGGCGCACGCCTTTAATCCCAGCACTCGGGAGGCAGAGGCAGGTGGATTTCTGAGTTCGAGGCCAGCCTGGTCTACAAAGTGAGTTCCAGGAC
>NC_034590.1:110513182-110526806 GCF_900095145.1 Mus pahari
AAAAAAAAAAAAAACATTAATTGCCCAAGCCAAGACCCACATAAAGACAAATCAATCCCAGAGCACTGTGGGTAGAGAATCTCAGGAGGGCTGGGCTTACCTGCTGCCACTTCCAGCAACCTGAATTCCATGCCTGGAACCCCACGGTGGACAGACAACTACAAATTAGCTCCTAACTTACATATGGTGTATGAACTTGGGGGCAAATACACAAACAAAAATGTAAAATAATTTTAAAATCTGCCAAAGAGCCAGGTGTGGCGGTACATGCCTTGGAATCCCAGGCAGATCTCTATGAGCTCAAGGAAAGTCTGGTCTACAAAAGCTAGTCCAGGACAACCAGGGCTCTGTTATACCAAGAAACCCTATCTTGGGAAACCAAAAGGGAAAGGAAGAAAAACTCCCCCCCCCCCCCCCAAAAAAAGGCAGACACATGGAAGATGTAGGACAGCAGAGATCTCCCTGAACCAGAAAGAAATGGGAGAAATAGAACCCTAGGTTCTACATCTAGCTCACTGACCAGGATACTAGAAACTAGAAAGAGTACTAGAAACTCATCTAACACAGAGCGCATGCTCAGAAGCAGAACTGACTAAGGAGATGAGTTGGAGGCCAGCCTGTTCACACTGAGTACCAGGGCTACACAGACCCCATTTCAAAAGGGGGAGGGGAACCCCAGGACGTCCTGGGCCTTCTCCCAGGAGGTGGCCAGAACACTGAGCTCTGCTTACCTCTGCAGCATACTCACCAAAGGTCACGCAGTACCGTGTCTGGCTGGCCCAGGGCCTTGCAAAGCTCCTGGACTCCTGCGTCTCCCAGTGGGTTGCTGCTCAATTGCAGCTCCAGCAGAGAACGGTTTTTGGTCAACACCGAGCAGAAGTAGGGACAGGAGGCAGCTGTGAGGCTACAGGTCTTTACCCTGTGGGAACAGAAAGGCTGGAACCAGTTCCTCCAAGTAGCCCTTCCCTTGAAGGTCCATTAGGGACCCAGGTGGCTGCGCACCCCCTCCCTTCCCCTCCCTTCCCCTTCCCCCAGGATCTGTTTATCTGCACTTGAATCTAATGCTGTCCTCTTCCTGACACCATCTTCCAGGGTACACCAGCATCTCACAAACCTCACTCTACCCTAGGCTTTCTGTCTTTTCTGTCCCAGATATACCTTAGCCCCACTCAGGCCCTCACCACAGTGACTCTAGCTGACAGCCAGGCTCTAATAAGCTCTCACACAGCAGCCGGGCACCCTCATCCTTCAGCTCATTGGAAGCAAGGCTGAGTTCCTTCAGGCTCTCCTTGGCTCTGAGGACACGGCACAGGTCCTTGCAGCCCTCTGCAGTGATATCACATTCCCAGAGCCTGTGGGATAACAACATTATTCAAGAATGTCCCTCACTCCACCATGTCTTCGATCTCTATGAAAAGAGACTGGGAACCAACTCACCACAGAGTCCTGAGCTTACAGCTGGGAAGCAGCAGTCCTGGGCACAGTGCTGCAATGCCTGCATTACCCAGCTTGTTGCTGCCCAAGTCCAGTTCCTGCAGCGAGGCTTTGGAGGCCACGACATCACACAGATCCTTGCAGTTGGCTGATGTGATACCACAGTTCTCCAGCCTGGAGACATAGGACATGGTAAGAGGAGAACTGGTGCCTGACCCTACCCCTTAGCCTCTGGGGCCTAGAACGTACTTGAGTGACTCCAGTTGACAGGCAGAGTCCTTCAGGCCCTGGCACAGAATACGGACACCAGCTTCGTGGAGGTCATTGTTGCTCAATACCAGCTCCTTAAAGTCAGCTTTCACCCTGAGCACTGAAGCCAGGGGCTCGCAGCTGGTAGCTGTGAGGTTACAGTATTCCAACCTAGGGGCAGGCAGGGGTCTCAGGCACATCGAAAGGGTTAAGGATAGGTCTAGAAATGCAGTATGGGGGAGACATAAGGGGTACTGGTATCTCATTTCCCAATTGCTTCCATAGACCTTATCTGGTTATTCAGGCACAGTGAATACCTAGAGCTGCCAGGCTCATGTGGACACTAGCACTACTCAGGAAACCTTCACTGAAAAGAGCCCTACCAACATTCTGAGGTTCTCCCAGCCCCAGCAGATAAATTTCCACTGGAGAAGTGTCTTCAGCTCACCTGGGATCACACTCTACAGAATCTAGCCAGAGTCCACCAGCATCAGCTCCTAATTTCAGGCTAGGTCAGCTACCAGCCCTTAGCAAAGGGGAGGCCCTGAAGTCGTAGGAATCCCCTCCAAAGTCCTCATCTACTGTGCTGATGTGAAGCTTACTGGTGGCTGGCTGGGCTCTGGGTCAGGGGCTGCAAAGAGCTCAGGGACCCGGGCAAGGTATACACTCACTGAAGCTTCTCAAGACGGCACTGGGGGTCCTGAAGTCCTTCACAGAGCAGCTTCAGGCCTGCATCCCCCATAGGGTTGTCATTGAGATGTAGCTCACGTAGGGTAGACAAAGAGCGCAGCATGCCAGGCAGGATCCCGCAGCCAGCCTCCGTCAGGCCGCAGTTCTGAAGGCTGAAGCACATGCCACCGACAGCAGTCGTGAACGGATTCCTATCACATCTTGCAGGGTTAGGGCACTGTTTTTCCTCTAAATGGGCCTCCAGACCAAAGGAGGAGACCAGTATGGCTCAGCCAGATTTTTACTAGGGACTGGGACCTGGAACAAAGCCATAATGTGGCCTGTCCCAGCACTGCACACCTCACTGGTGTCCTGGCTAAAGCTGGGGTGCCTATCACCACAAGCTGTCCCTACCTCCTCAACCTCTCAGTGGCTTTCTACATCACAGCTGCCTATTTGTCCAAGTTCTGCCCTGGATAGGATGGGCTGAGCCCTTGGGCTTACCTCAGCTTCTGGATCTTACAAGTGGGACTCTGCAGGCCCTGGAACACCAGACCCACACCAGCATCACCCAGTTCATTGGTGCGAAGGCTGAGCTCTGTCAGGGCAGGGTTGGCCTGGACCGCTGAGCTGATATCTTTGCACCGCACTTCAGTGAGGCCACAGTCATCCAGCCTGCAAACAATAGGCCTGTGTCAGCGCGGCGCTGGCCTCAGACCCACCCATCAATCTCACAGAACAGCATGGTGCTGGCCTCAGACCCACCCATCAACCCCACAGAACAGCTGGTGTGACCCATCCAGAGCCGAGAAATTCAAATATGGGTTATAACTACAATGCTTAAACCTGAAACAGGCTCCAAGTCAGCCTGGGCTACATTGTGGGAGAAAGCTGTCTCAAAGAAAAGCAAGAGCTGGGATTGCCCGCCTAGCTTGTACAAAGCCCCAGCACTGAGAGGTGGGGTGGGCAGGGTAGGAGTGGATGTTGACAGTAGGCAGAGAAACTCAGACGGTCAGAGGTGCAGCAGCATGAGTACATAATGAATCATAGCAACGGATGACTCAGCCACGGCCACACGGGGTCACTGTATGCGCAGAACACCATGTGACTGACCACACCTAGAGTGTGTCCATGCTTTCCTAAAAGCACATGACCACCGTGAAAAGCCCTCAGACTAGCCAGGGTATCTAGACTCAAGGATCTAATGAGATGATCAGTAAAGTCATGTGGGATCCTAAGCCATCAGAAGGGGAAAATCACAGGGAAAATGTGGGAATCCATATCTGCCTAGAAGTGCCAGGCAGCATGGGAAAATGGGAGATGGTTATGAGAAGCTCATGGAGGGCTGTGGATGCCTGACTGCTACAAACCAAAAACTATCTCAAGAAAGATGAAGAAGCAGGCATCTATGTGCAGCCTGTGAACCTGAGTCCCCAAGCACTGTGACAGTGAGGAGGGTTGGTAACAACTCCTCTCAGCCAGAAGGAAAAGCTGAGTAATAAGGGTTGGAACTGCTGAATGCAAGGTGCCTACCACCTGCAGCTGCAGTCACCCGGCACACCATGCCTGCCTGCCCTACCTGAGTCTGTAGTGCTTCACATATGCTTCTCATACATGATACATGCATGCTAGGCAAGTTCTACTACCTACCTACATGAGCTACACAACTAGTAGTTGTTTTTAAACTTGTATATCTCAGACTAACTTCAAACTGTACCAAGGTCAGAAAATGACCTTAGGCTTCTGATTCTCCTGCATCCACCTTCCCAATACTGGGATTATAGGCTTGTACTACCATGCTCGGTTTATATTGTGATGGAAATCAATTGCCCAATTCCAGGCCAGTAAGAGCTATAGAGTGAGACCCTGTCTAAAAACAAATATACAAAAATGTTGAAAAACTCAAGAGGAACAGCTCAATAAGATTATGCAAAACATCTTCATGCCCATGAATAGAGAGAGTACTATTGGAACACATCAAGCCCATCAGGTGGCCCCAAGCTGCAAGAACCACCCACCTCCACAACAGAGTACTGCCCTCCCAGCCAGACCCAACTGTCCCCAAGGCTGCTTCTACCTGACCACTTCGTATTGCTGGATCAGAGGAAGGAGCTCTGTCCAACGGGCATCACTCAGCTGCTCACACTGGATGTCAAGACTCATGGTGGGTGCACAGTGCAGTCTGGGCAGAAGAAGAAGGAAGAGAACTTTTGAGAAAATGTCTTATCTTGACAGGCTAGAATTTGTAAGGAGGTGAGTCCAAAAGTCAAGAGAGTATATTTTTTCCAGTAGAGGCCCAGCCTCTCCCCAGCAAGTCTGTCCACACATTGAGTCTCCGGAAATAAGTTATCAGGGAGAAGCTAACTACATGGTACCATTAAGAGGAGCAGAACCTGAGAGCCTAGGACTATTTGACAGTCACCCCCCCTAGCCTCTGAAGGAACCCAGCCACCCAGCACCTCTTTCTTGCTGCAGACAGCACCAGGACACCAACTCTGGCCTGGAAACCTGCTTATTTGTGAGAGCCTGGCTATGGTCTGTTAATTCCAGCAGGGGGGGCTTCCTGCTCATTCAGCCTACTTCTTACTCTGAGAACAAGTTGGTCTAGCACAACACTCTACCGTTGCCAAGCCCTTTACAAAGCCAAAGGCCAGGGAGCACGAAGCCTGGACACAAGCAACCACCTTAAGGGCAGGAAGGCACAGGACTCTGGGAAAAAGTATTCAGAGGCAGTCGCTATAGCTTTTGCTTGCGTGACTTCCTTCTGAGTCTAGGGACTCAGACCAGGACCAACTTCTCACAACCCTCAGCCAGC
Source organism: Mus pahari (assembly GCF_900095145.1). Lineage (NCBI taxonomy): Eukaryota > Metazoa > Chordata > Mammalia > Rodentia > Muridae > Mus > Mus pahari. Next base: position 110,518,350 of record NC_034590.1, read on the forward strand.
TCAGGCCCAGCCTGCAAAGGACCCAGGCTGTGTATCACACTAGGAAAGCTGGGACAAACAGGTCACCGGCTCTGACAGAACCTGAGTAAGCATGACAGGCACTGGCTGTGGAAGGATGTATCTGAGGCCTGGAGGCAAATACGCATGTCTCCACATTCCTGAGCAACTGTCTGTCAAACAAAGTAGCCTGGACAGCATGTGCATGTTCTGGAAGGTTCCCTGTAAAAAGACATCAGTGCTGTGCTGCTAGCACGTAAGAGTCTGGGGACGGGCACTAGGTCCTGTTTAAGAGAAAAGTCACTTCGACTGCTCTCTATAACAGCTAATGAAACTGGCAAACAGCTCTGTGTGAAGTTACAGTGCCTGGCACAACATGGCCTTGCTAACGGGGCCTTCCCCTCCCTTCCCAGGGATGGGAGGATACCCCCCCTTAATGCTAACCAGGAACACTTCACGCATATTGTCACAAGGGCTAGTGGCAGGGAAAACTGAGGCAATGGCATAGATAACTCATCTGAGGTCAGGGACAAGGGATGTGAAAGAAACCAGGCAGCTGGTTCTTCTCCCACACTCCTCCCCTTGTTTGGCCTTGGAACCAGGCCCTGGGAGTGCACAAAAGTGACCAGGAAGGAAGTCCCACCAGCCTGGCTTAGAAGCATGATTCAGACCCCTGCTTAGATGTGATTGGATATTGCTAGCTAGCTGCTCCTAGCTGTAACCCTGTTGGGTTAATCCTAGGACCCTAGGACACCCTCTTTGGGCCTTAAAGTGAGCGAACAGGTCGTTGGCGCCGGAGCTATAAGGTCAGCCTTCAAGCACTGAGCAAGGCTCCTCTGAGGCACAAATGTGTCACCCTAAGAAAGGAACAGGCCTCAGAGGCTTGCCGGGACCGTGATCCCGCCCCCGCCCAATTTTTTGATCCCTCAAACCTTCTGGTCCAGACGCTCTGCCACGTATTAAAAGGGCCAGGAAGGGACCCAAAAAAAACTCTCAAAGGCAGCCGGGCGCCCCGGAGCATGGCCCTTGCTCACCTGGTGCCGCTGCTAGAGGTCCCAGAAGATCCGGTTTCTTCCTCCCAGGGCGGGGCCTAGAGACTTCCGCCGCTTCTCAGTCTCTGGCCTTTCACTTGGCCTACTGGAGACCGCCCACTAGGTCTGTCCCTCCCACAAGCAGGCTGCACTTTGGGAACAGAACTTGACAAACCTGAGTCACTTCTTTGGGCCTGACTGAAAATATGTAAAAATGATCCACAGCTGCCACAAAATGGGTGCGTCTGTGATGAGAGCTTCTGGTATGAACACACCCATCTCTCCTACTGGCCAACAAGGTTTTCATGGATAGAACAGTGTTCAGAACATCCTTTCTGGCCCTGGGATGTGGCTTGGGGTGTCGAGAGCCTCTGATGCATGAGGCTCTCAAGCATTTCGTCACTAAGCAGTTCTGATAGCTGTCTTAAATGTTTTTTATATATGAATGTTTCATCTGCATATATATATGTGCATCGTGCCCAGGAAGGCCAGAAGAGGGATCAGATTCTTGGGGAATAGCCACCATTCAGGTGCTGGGAACTACACCTGGGTGCTCTGGAAGAGCAGTGTCGGTACTCTTAACTGCTAAGCCATCCCTCTAGCCCATGTTTAAACTTTGTAACATACTCCCAAGTTATAGGATTTGCTTTTGGTTTCTGTATTTTTGAAACAAGGTCTTAATGTGTAGCCCAGGAGGGCCTTGAACTTGAAGATTTGCTTCCTGAGTGCTGGGATTCTAGCACTGTGGAAAAAGTGAGCATTGAGAGTTTGTCACTCAGGAGCCCTGCTCTCTTGCACAAATGGCCATACACACCCTTGTCAAAGAACTGGCATTCATCCACCTAAGTGTTTGGTTTTTTTTTGTTTTTTTTTGTTTTTTTTTTTTGGTTTTTCGAGGCAGGGTTTCTCTGTGTAGCCCTGGCTGTCCTGGAACTCACTCTGTAGACCAGGCTGGCCTCGAACTCAGAAATCCACCTGCCTCTGCCTCCCGAGTGCTGGGATTAAAGGCGTGCGCCACCACGCCCGGCTCTAAGTGTTTGTTAAACACTTGTCATGTACCAGATGCTGTTCTGAGACCTTCCCGGAACTTTAATAACATAAGTAAAGGAGAGAGTCTAGCAGGCCAGCATAGGAAATCAGGAATTGTGTTCCCTAAAAGACCTGGGACAGGGAGCCCTGAAGGGAGAAAAGGAGGCAAAGAGGCAGGCAAGAAGATAGGTTGGAACTCAGCTTCATAAACCCTGCACAGTGGCCACTACGGACAGAGCTTAATCCTCATCGCTACAGGAGCCATCCTCATGGAACCAATACCAACAACTGGCCTATGAAGTAGGGGATCGGTTCTTTGGGGAAAGATAAAGCCTGCCCAGTTAGAAGGAAAACTCTGGCCAGGCAGCCTTTATTTGTTGCTAATGTGAAGGAGAATTCCTGAAAAGAAGCTGTATTTACAGAGACTGACTGACTGACTGACTGACTGACTAGAGTTTCAGTGCTGTGGAGAAACTGGACTGGTGTAGTTCCAGAGGCTGCTTCATCCTGGGCTAGTTCTCCTCCTCTAGAACAACTCTTCCTTGCCTACCTGTGTTGCAACTAATATCTTATGACAGGCTGGCCTACCTACCACTCACAGAGATGTGCCTTCCTCTCCCCCATGGCTGCTGGTAGGAAAGGCAAGTACCACCATACCCAGCTTCCACTAACCAAAAGCTAAGAATGCCATCAGATAGCATCTTGGACCTGTAGAAACGCTCCCTCCCTCTTGCTGTACCTATCTCTCTGATGTACCCATCAATGTACTTAAACTTGCCTTGACTTACTATTTTCTTCTGTAAAACTACAAAACTTCAGGAGACCACCTCCACGGGGACATAGAATCTGGAGCAACCCAAATCTGTGTTCTCAAGTCATGGTCACTAACAATGACTCCAGAATAAACTATCTCTTATTCCTTTTAAGATGAGAGCTGTAGTTTTTGCATGGATACTCAGTACCCACAGACAAATGCCAGGGGCTACCAACTTAGGATCCTGGGTTCAGGCAAGCCACGTGGCTGGCAGGTACAATGAGTTTCTAGCACCATACCAGGTCCTCAGAACACACTGAAGACAAGCATCTGTCTCCCTTCTACCGGCATGAAAATGGGCGTTTCTACAGAGACCACACCCAGTGAGGGAGGGTGAGAAGTGAGAGAAAGGGGACCCTCTGGGTGCTGAGTTTGCGCTAACTTTACTGGATGCTGTATGGGAAAACTAATGTGGGTGGGTGGGTCCCGGTATAGTCATGAGGGTCCTCTTAGGAAGTGGCAGAGATACTGGGTGAAAGGGGCAAAGAAATGTTTATCTTTTGGAGGTTCCAAAATGATCCTCCTACAGACACTTGACTTTTAAATTTCTCTCCTGAATTGAGAAGAGGAAGCAGATATGAAACTGGTAATTTTATTTTTCACAACTGTTACAATTGGGGGGGGGTAGTATTTTGGGTTTTGTTCTTTTTTGTTTGTTTTACTTTGTTTTTTGTTTTTTTTTTTTCTTTCAAGACAGGGTCTCACTGTGTAGCTCTGGCTGTCCTGGAACTCACAATGAAGACCAGGCTGGCCTCGAACTCACAGAGATCCACCTGCCTCTGCCTCCTCGAGTGCTAGGACTAAAGGCCTGCACCATTATCTATCCATGGCTCTGACACAGTTTTTTTAAGCTGTGGTCTTGCAGCAGGCCATGGGCTGCCTTTAATCCTAGCATTCTACTCCAGAGGCCCTGGCAGGTGGATCTCTGTGAGTTCGAGGACAGCATGGGTTACATAGTGAGAACAAAAACAAACAAAAAGATATGGCCTTGATATGTAGTCCAGGCTCATCTTAAACCCTGTACATAACCAAGGCTGGTCTCATCCTCCTCCACACTGAGCTTGGGAGCCATTGCTACCACGCACAACCTACTTTATCAGTGTACAACCACAGTGGCCCAACCTTTACCTCACCAGGACTTCACCCAGAAGGACAAGGGTGAGTTCAAAACTAGTTAGTGCTACATAGTGAGTTGCAGGCTAGGCTGGGCTACAATGTGAAATTGTGTCTTTTTTTTTGGGGGGGGGGTGTTCGAGACAGGGTTTCTCTGTATAGCCCTAGCTGTCCTGCAACTCACTCTGTAGACCAGGCTAGCCTCGAACCTCCCAAGTGCTGGGATTAAAGGTATGCACCACCACTGCCCGGAGAAATTGTGTCTTTAAAAAGAAAAAAAAAAAAAAAAATCATTACATATACAAAGGCCAGTCTATTGAGCAAGGCGCTGTCGCAAAAATACATTTATATAAAAAAGGATACAATGTAACTTTCACATTTATGTGAAATAATAATATAATATAATTCCACAATTATGTGACTGAATCAACCATCATCTATGGTGGGCTATTTTCAGATTTCCCACTATCCTGCAACGAGGATCAGCTCGCTCTAAGGTCCTTCCTACACATTGCCAAAATGACATAAATTGTTGCAAAAATCTGTCTACGACATGATATCCAACAATGCAAAGCGACTGTCGCTAGGTGCGGTACCAGTTACGTGCCTACCACGGGAGGCTCTTCCATTTCCCCCTAGAGTCTGGGAGGCCTAGGGTTAGCCTGGCTGCCCTTTCAAGCTCTGCGTACACAATTCTCCGAAGACCTGGACGATCGAGCGACCCTCCACTTCAGATCTCGCTCTACCCAGGGCCTCCACCTACTCCTCAATTCCCGAGGATGTGCTTTCGGGGAGGAAGGCCAAAGGCCGCTTAGTTCAGGGGAAAGAAATTTCGACTTCGGGGGCCAGGAGAGACTACGCATGCGTAGACTCACACACCAGGCCCACCACCATCCTCCCCCCCACCCCCAGCCCACCGCCGGAGGTACGCAGTGAGACGGCGTCATCCAAGTGCGCAGACGCCGCGGCGTTCGTTCCTGCCCCAGTACTGCCCCGCCCGGTATCACCCGTCTCGCCTCCAGCTCTTCACCGGCTGAGCTGGGGGTACCGACATCTCAGTGACCACGAGCTAACATAGCACGTGAAACTGACCTCACGAAGACCGAAGCCTGGAGACCCGGAGCGCGACGGCGACCTCTGGACTGGAGTGGAAGAAGCGAGGCGAGGCCTACGAGGCGTGTCCTCGCTGAGGGGGCGGGGCTTGTGGAGGCGAGGCCCACGCGGTACTTAACGCTGACTGTAGGGACGCTTGGTACCCGCCTCATCACCACCCGGCTGTGTAGCGGTGGTGCTCTAGGGGTGCTTGAGGCCCTCATTGTTAGAAACTGATGGATACTGTTGGCCGATTCCTGGACCCGCTTTTGACCTACGTGATAAATGTGTTTCTCCGGAACTCTGCCAAAATGTGTTGGAGGTTTTTGTTTGTTTCAGAGCCAAGGCCTCCCTCGTCTTATAACTCTTTTTTTTTTTTTTTCTGAAACAAGGTCTTTGTAACACAGGCTGGTCTTGACCTCAGCATGTAGCCAAGACTGGCCTCAAACTTCTGATCCTCCTGCCTCAGTTTCCCAAGAGCTAGTACATATGTGAGCAACCATACTTGTCTAAGACCCAGTTCTAGCTCTTAATGGCCTGAAACACTCTTTGTAGCCCAGACTGGCATCGAAGTCAGTCCTGCCTCTGCCTCCCTGGGCTCTAGGATTACTCTGCCTTGCTTACTTGGTTTATTTCTATTTGAACAAATATGAACAAACTCTGTGGCCACATCTGGTCTCTGGGTTATTTTTATTTTTTCGTTTGTGTGTGCCGTGTATGTGTACCTGTTGAGAGCATAGGAGGCAGACATCCAGTGACCTGCCTGACCACATTCCACCCCGTTCCCTTCAGACAGAGTCTCTCATTGTCTTACTTTTCTACTGCTGTGCAATACCATGTTCAAGGCAACTTATAAAAGACAGATTTTAAATTTTTTTGTGTGTTGCAGAAGGTGAGTTCCTAATCACCATAGATGGGGGCGTAGCAGCAGGGAGCCAGCCAGCCAGCCCTGCCTCAAGAAGAAGCTGAGAGTTTCTGTCCTCATCTATAAGTAGGAGGCAGAGAGAGAGGACAGGAACCTCACAGCCCAGTAAGACACCTTCAACAAGGAGGTGGAAACTGATTTTGTTTACTTTTTTTGTTTTGTTTTGTTTTTTTTGTTTTTTCGAGACAGGGTTTCTCTGTGTAGCCCTGGCTGTCCTGGAACTCACTCTGTAGACCAGGCTGTCCTGGAACTCAGAAATCAGCCTGCCTCTACCTCACAAGTTCTGGGATTAAAGGCGTGTGCCACCAAGCCCGGCTACATTTTTTTTGTCTTACAAAAAAAAAAAAAAAATCATTCATTATAGACAAATTGAAACCACATAAACAAACTAGAGTCAGCCTACAACCCTGTGGTCTAGATGAAAACACTGTCATTTTGGTTATGTTACTAGCATTTGTTGTAGACCAGGATGATCTTAAGACATGCAGGGTGCCTGCCTACAGATGTGATATCACAGGACCTAATAGCAGGAAAAGTTCCTGAGAGATGACTTTGGAAGAAGCAGGAGATGGCTCACTTGAGAAAGTCACTTGTTGTCAAGTCCAACAAGCTAGTTGTGTTCTGGAAGCCCACATGATGGGGGAAGAAAACTGACTAGAGTTGTCCTTCGACCTCGCCTCAGTTTGTGGCATGCCCACATATGTACACATTCATACACAAAAAATAAATATTAAAGATGAATTAGAAATAGGTGAAATCTTTAAGTCAGTATGTCCAAAAATCCTTTCATAATTGTAATCAGTATTTTTGAATTAAATTGAACATAATTGTTCACATTCTTTCATACTCAATACTTGAGGCCCTATGGTTATATTGCTCATGAGACATCTCAGTTCAGGTGAACCGTATTTCCAATGCTCAAAGTCTCATGGGATTTTTTCCTTAGTATGTGTGTATAAATGTTTATTTTTTTTAATTATTTTTTTTTCGAGACAGGATTTCTCTGTATAGCCCTGGCTGTCCTGGAACTCACTCTGTAGACCAGGCTGGCCTCAAACTCAGAAATCAGCCTGCCTCTGCCTCCCAAGAGCTGGGATTAAAGGCATGCGCCACCACCGCCTGGCTATTTTTTAATTTTATATCTTCTATTACATTCTCATAATTTGAGGAAGTAGACATGTGTGGGCAGATATAACTGGTAGATTCCAGAGATGGGAGAGATGACTCAAGGGTTAAAGGCAATAATTGCTCTTCGAGGGGACCTGAGTTTGATTCCCAGCAACCACATGGTAGCTCACAACCATCTATAACAGGATCTGATGCCTTGTTCTGTCACACAAACATACATGCAAATAGACATAAATATTTACAAACAAAACATACAAAACTGGGTAGAATTGAGAAATGAAACAGCAGAGGAATGGGGACAGCAGAGGGGTAAGATGTAGCTGCTAGAGTTTCCCCGGTATCATGGTGGATCTACAAGGATTCGACACCGGAGGAATCAGATTTTAATAAGGCTTACAAGATTAAGTTTTAGTTGTTGCACAAAGAGGTTGAGTTACCATTGTTTCTGAACTAAGTTTGGGTTGCGTTTTCTTTCACATGGTGGCTCATCTGAGTTTAAGAGGGAAAGAAAATAATAAAAAAAAATGAATATTCACCAGGCAGTGGTGGCACGCGCCTTTAATCCCAGCACTTTGGAGGCAGAGGCAGGCAGATTTCTGATTTCGAGGCCAGCCTGGTCTACAGAGTGAGTTCCAGGACAGCCAGGGCTACACAGAGAAACCCTGTCTCAAAAAACCAAAAGAAAAAAAGAAAAGAGAAAGAAAAAAAGAAACATTATTCATCTTATATCAAAAAGCCAGATGATCCCAGTTCTCGCAGCACATAGCTTCCTCGGGGAGATACCCACAACACCCCATGCTTCAGCCATCTGGATGATGAACAAGCTGTACACCTTTCACCTAACAATTTCTTTCTTTCTTTCTTTCTTTCTTTCTTTCTTTCTTTCTTTCTTTCTTTCTTTCTTTTCATTTATTCACTTATTATATGTGAGTACACTGTAGCTGTCTTCAGACACATCAGAAGAAGCCATTGGATCCCATCACAGATGGTTGTGAGCCACCATGTGGTTACTGGGAATTGAACTCAGGACCTCTGGAAGAGCAGTCAGTGTGTGTGTGCTCTTAAACGCTGAGCCATCTCACCAGGCCCACCTAACAATTTCTAAACAGCAATTTGCAGACTTTGTGAAGTAACTACTAACAATTCAATCCAAATTACTGACAAGTTGTAGAGGAATATTATACAATGCTGTTTTTTTTTTTTTAATTTTCATTACATAAAATACAAATAAGTTTAGAAGGAACTGGAGAGATGGCTCAGCGGGTAAAAGCACTGACTGCTCTTCCAAAGGTCCCAAGTTCAAGTCCTAGCAACCACATGGTGGCTCA
>NC_034590.1:110527056-110533837 GCF_900095145.1 Mus pahari
TCAGGGCTGGTGAGATGGCTCAGCAGGTAAGAGCACCCGACTGCTCTTCCGAAGGTCCTGAGTTCAAATCCCAGCGACCACATGGTGGCTCACAACCATCCGTAATGTGATCTGGCGCCCTCTTCTGGAGTGTCTGAAGACAGCTACAGTGTACTTACATATAATAAATAAATAAATCTTTTTTTAAAAAAATCTGAAGTTCATAAATTTTAACTGTACTTCTCAGAATACCCAAGATACAATTCACAGACTATATGAAGCTCAAGAAGAAGAAAGACCAAAGTGTGGATGCTTCAGTGTTTCTTAGAAGGGGGAACAAGGGCTGGTGAGATGGCTCAGCGGATAAGAGCACCCGACTGCTCTTCCAAAGGTGCAGAGTTCAAATCCCAGCAACCACGTGGTGGCTCACAACCATCCTTAATGAGATCTGACTCCCTCTTCTGGAATGTCTGAAGACAGCTACAGTGTACTTACATATAATAAATAAATAAAATCTTTATTTAAAAAAAAAAAAAAGAAGAAGGGGGAACAAAATACAGAAGGAGATATGGAGACAAAATGTAGAGCAAAGACTGAAGGAAAGGCCATCCGGAAACTGCCCCACCTGGGGATCCATCCCAAATACATACTCCAAACCCTGACACTATTGTAGATGCCGGGAAGTGCTTGCTGACAGAAACCTGACATGGCTGTCTCCTGAGAGGCTCTTCCAGAGCCTGACAAATACAGAGGCAGATGCTCATAGCCAAGCATTGGACTGAGTGTGGGATCCCTGATGGAGGAATTGGAGAAGGAACTGAAGGAGCTGATAAAGAGTTTGCAGCCCCATGGGGGTAGCAACACTGTCAACCACCCAGACCCCCCCAGAGCTCCCAGGGACTGGACCACCAATTGTGGAGGGACCCATGGCTCTGGCCACTTATGTGGCAGAGGATGTCTTTTTTTGGACATTAGGGGGGAGGAGCGGCCCTTGGTCCTGTGAGTGTTCAATGCCCAGTGTAGGAGAATGCCAGGGCTGGAAGCTGGGAGTTGGTGGGTGGATGGTGGAGCGCCCTCATAGGGGCAGGGGGAGGGAGGATGGGATAGGGGTTTTCTGGAGGGAGACCTGGCAAGGGGATAAGATTTGAAATGTAAATAAAGAAAATATCCAACTAAAGAAAAATTTTAAACATGAAAGAGAGAGAGAGAGAGAGAAAGAGAGGGGAGGGGAGGGGAGGAGGAGGGAAGGGGAAGGGAAGGAAAGGGNCCAAATGTCCATGGGAACCTCCTGTCTCAAAACTTTTTCTTTTTTCTTTCTTTCTTTCTTTCTTTCTTTCTTTCTTTTTTTTTTTTTTTTTTTTTTTTTTTAAGATTTCTTTATTATTATATGTAAGTACACTGTAGCTGTCTTCAGACACCCCAGAAGAGGGCATCAGATCTCATTATGGATGGTTGAGCCATCATGTGGTTGCTGACGACCTTTGGAAGAGCAGTCGGTGCTCTTTGGGTTTTTTGTTGTTGTTGTTGTTGTTGTTGTTGTTGTTGTTGTTTTTCGAGACAGGGTTTCTCTGTATAGCCTTGGTTGTCCGCAGTCGGTGTTGTAACCACTGAGCCATCTCTCCAGCCCTTAGTAAGTTCTTTTACTCCTGGTTTGTCTGGGTTTTTTGTTTGTTTGTTTATTTTTGTTTTTTTCTCCTGCAGCAAATACACTTTACATTTCTCTGTATCCTTGTTGGGTCACAGCATACATGATCAGTCTCATCCTGTCACCCCAAATGGCATAAGAATCTACCTTCCCAGAGCTGGAGTGATGGCTCAGTGATTAAGAGGACTTATTGCTCCTCAGGACCTGGGTTTACTTCCTAGCACCCACATGATGGTTGACAACTACCTGTAACTCCAGTTCCATGGGATCTAAAACCCTCTTCTAGCCTCTGTGGGTACCAAGTATGCATTTGGTACAAATATACTCATGCAGGCAAACAGTCACATCAAACAAACAAACAATAAATAAATAAATAAATAAAATCTTTTTATAATCCACCTCCCCACCATTTATACAGCCATAGCTCACTACAGCTCTAGCTGGCATTTCAACATGTACAGTGAGTAATGTATGTCATCTGCTTCCATACTTGTCCTGGCCATCCCTATTTCCTAGAGGCACCGGGTCATGCTCTTTATTAGATAGGGTCTCATGTGGCCTAGGCTTGACTCAAGGTTACAATGAAGGCAAGAACTCCTTTAAAAAAAATTACAAACGCTTCACAAATCCTAGCACAGGGACCATGCTAGTCTTCTCTGTAGTCTTCCAGATTTAGTATATGTGCTGCCAAAATGAGCGAGGCCTTGAGCTCTTGGTCCTTCTGTATATACCTCCCAAGTACTGATATTGAAAGTGTGTATACTAGTCTCACTGTGTGTGGTGATAGGGATTGAACCTACAGCCTCATACATGCTAAGCAAGCACTCTCCCAGCTGAGCTATGCCCTAAGCCATTTTTGCTCATTTTAATTGTCTTGATCAGAAGATCTCTACCAGGGGGAGGGTATAGAGGACATTCGGGATAGCATTTGAAATGTAAATGAAGAAAATATCTAATAAAATAAGTTAAAAAAAAGAAATTATCAAAGAAAAAAAAAGATCCCTACCAAAGGGACTTTCCCCCATTTACATGTAGCATGTACCAATGGGTGAGATGTGCAAGAGTATGCATGTGTTGCATGTGTGAGAGCCCACATGTATGTGTGTGTCTGTGTGTGTGTATGTATGGGTGTGTGTGTGTGTGTATGGGTATGTGTGTGTATGGGTGTGTGTGTGTGTGTGTGTGTGTATGGGTGTGTGTGTGTATGGGTATGTGTGTGTGTATGTATGGGTGTGTGTGTGTATGGGTGTGTGTGTGTGTGTGTGTGTGTATGTATGGGTGTGTGTGTGTGTATGGGTGTGTGTGTGGACATGTTGCATGTGCATATGGAGCCCTGAGGTTGTTGTCAGGAATCATGCATCCTCCATTGCTCTTCCATCTACCTCACTGGAAGTGGGACCTCTCAAACCCAGAGATCTTGGCTATAGCTAGTCACATCTTGCCTTGTGAATCCCGTCTCTGCCTTCTGAGGCTGGAATTGCAGGGACTGGCCATGCCCACCTATAATTTAGGTGAGTTTCTGGAGATCCAAACTTCAGTCATCACGCCTAAGCAGCAAAGGCTTTCTCTGATGAGCTGCCTCGCTGGCCCCCCAAAGACACCCTATTCTGACTTTCTTTACAATGTGATTTCTATACTCTGGTTTTTGACCCTAACCACATAGACTTGAGTTTGGAACAACTGGCTTGAAGTAGAGCTACAAGAATACAATTCCTAGGACAACTGCTAACATATTTCTATGAAGAGCTATCACACGAACAGTTTTGCTGGGCTGGAGAGACGGCTCAGGGATAACACTGGCTGCTTTTCTGAAGGCCTGCACCCACATGGCAGCACACGGCTGCCCAGAACTCCAGTTCCAGGACATCTAATGCCCTCTTCTGACCTCCTCAGGCAACTGGCACACATAGAGTACACACACGCAGGGAAAACATCCACACACATAAAATAAAAATCAATCTCTTTTAAAGGTACAGGTTAGGGTTGAGCAAGACAGTTCAGCCAGTAAGAGTGCTGGCCTGATGACCGGAGCACAGCTCCGAAACGTGTCCTCTGAGCTCTCTGTCTCTCTCTGACTGTCTCTGTCTCTGTCTCTGTCTGTCTCTGTCTCTGTCTCTGTCTCACACACACAGACACACACAGAGTAAATGTAAAAAAGATTTTTTTTTTTTTTTTTTTTTTTTTGGTTTTTCGAGACAGAGTTTCTCTGTGTAGCTCTGGCTGCCCTGGAACTCACTCTGTAGACCAGGCTGGCCTTGAACTCAGTGATTCATCTGCCTCTGCCTCCGGAGTGCTGGGATTAAAAGCACTTAATCCCTCCCCAACCTGGCATGTTCCACCCTGCTCCACTGATACACCTGACTTTGCTGTTGCCTTCATATAAACCAGGCATATTCTAGCAAAATGAAGTCACCTCTTTCTAACTAATATGCATACTTGGCCTTTGACCCTGATCACTGGGAGCCAATGGCCTTGCTGCTGCCCAGCGCCACCCTCTATCAGTGAGTACCCTGTAGCTTGTACCCTGTGCAATCCTTGATCTATCTTTGTGTCTGCAGCACTTTGGAACCTGTCTGTAGACCCTGGGACCAGACTCTTCCACAACAAAGGGGAAACAGAGAACAACAGAGACAAACAGCAGGAACAGAAGGCAGTAAAATGATAGACCTAAAGGCAAACATCTCGATGCTTACATTACATGAGAACTATGCAGCACACAATCAAAAGAAAGATTGGCAGGGCATTTCCAAAACTGTCTATTAACTAACTGAGCAAGACGGCACACACCTCAATCCTATTGCCCAGCAGACTGAGGCAAGATGATGTCGAGGTCAATGGCATGGGTAACAACTGGTGGGAGTGGCAATGAGCAGGACTCCATCCCTGGCAACCATATATGCAGCTCAGGAGTTGCTGCCTGATGCCTTCTATGACCTAGCTGGACCTCAAGATTCTGGAGAGATGGCTCAGTGGTTAAGAGCACTGACTGCTCTTCCAAAGGTCCTGAGTTCAAATCCCAGCAACCACATAGTGGCTCACAACCAACTGCAATGTGATCTGATGCCCTCTTCTGGTGTGTCTGAAGACAACTACAGTGTATTCATAAATAAAAAATAAATAAGTCTTTAAAAAAGAAAAAAGAAGAAAAAAAAAAGACTCTGTTGTCTGAGGGATACCCATGCCATGAAATGAGATCTCCAGCATGACCTGGCCAGGGTCTGCACCTTTCCTGCTTTTTTCCAGCTTGGTCACCTCACCCTTAAGTCAGATGGCAATGCAATGTCCTATGGTCACCCCAAGAAGGAACAATTTAGCCAATGCCATCATTTCTATGTTCTAGCAAAATCATCAGATACACAAGAAAATAGCTAAGAACTAGAGTTGGAGCCAGACAGCAAAGGGTGAAGGGCTGAGCTGAGTGAGATCGCCTCAGACCACCTGCTGCTGCCAGGGCACGGAATTCTTCTGTGACTCCTCAGAAAGGGGGGTACATTGTCTTGACCCTGAAGACACGGGTCTTGGTTTCCAGGTTTCTGCCATTCCTGCAAGGTTACCTTGATTAGGAAGAACTTGATGCTGAGGCGTGGGCCACCCCAGCTCAGGGGCAGTGATGCCACTTGGTGGAAGGGAGGAATGGGAGTTTAAAACTCTGAGCCCTCATCCACTCTTCAACTGAGGGAAGCAAAGTCCAGCTTCAGGAGGACTGAGCCCTCCTGAGGGCCAGTGTGATCTCCCTCATCCCCCCACCCTGGTCCTCCCATGATCACACTAGGCCTGCCACATAGGATCATTATTCTCCCTACATACTTCTCCACAGGTCTGCTGAGGCACCTGAGAGGTATGGCCTCTTCAGCTGGAGTTGCAGAAAACCAAAAACCAAAGGAAACACAAGACCTTTGTATCCTTGCCAGGAGCAGCATGAATAGACAGGTCCAGCCAGGAGCCCAGGTCTCTCACTAACTAGAGAGGTAAACAAGAACATGGCCAATTCCATGTCCTGGTCACTGGTCCTGCCGTAGTGTCACCAATACCTACTATAGTTCTACCTGATATCCCTCCCGGGCCCATATTTCTCATTTTGTGAGAAGCTTTTCCCCAAGTCCATCCCACATTTAGCATAAGGAACTGAGACCCACATTTTTCAAGGAAAAGACGTTAAGAACATTAAGTATCAGGATTGGAGGCTGGCAAGATAGCTCATTGGGTAAGAGCACTGACTGCTCTTCTGACGGTCCTGAGTTCAAATCCCAGCAACCACATGGTGGCTCACAACCATCGGTAATGAGATCCGACACCCTCTTCTGGTGTGTCTGAAGACAGCTACAGTGTACTTACATGTAATAATAAATAAATCTTTTAAAAAAAAAAAACAGTGTCAGGACTGGGGAAGATCAGGAGCAGGGACAGCAGAATCCCAAGAGGTGTCATGAACAAACCAGGTCAGCCTGGCTTTCCCTCCCAGGACCAGGCATAGAATAGGCAATGTCATGGAGATAGCCCTACACAGATATAGTCTAAGATAGCCCCAACCCTGCAGCCTCTCTGGGTATCTGAATGTTAGGAGGTTTACAAATGGAAGATGAAACAAGAACATACACACATAAAACACAAAAAAATGAATAAAAAAATGAAGAAGGAGAAACCGATTCTTTGGAAGGCCAACATTAAAGCTGAGCTTCAGCCAGGCATGATGGATGGTACACGCCGTTAATCCCAGCACTCAGGAGAAGGAGGCAGATGGATTTCTGTGAGTTTAGGAACAGCCTGGTCTACATAGACATGTGGCTTCCAGGACAGCCAGAACTACACAGTGAGATGGTGTGTCAATAAACAGATGGATGGATGGATGGATGGATGGATGGATGGATGGATGGATGGATGGATGGATAGATAGATGGATGGGTGGGTGGATAGGTGGATGGATGGGTGGATGGGTGGATGGATGGGTGGATGGGTGGGTGGACGGGTGGACGGGTGGACGGGTGGATGGGTGGGTGGATGGATGGATGGATGGATGGATGGATGGATGGATGGATGGATGGATGGGTAGATGGATGGGTGGATGGATGGATGGGTGGATGGATAGCAGTGTTTCCCCAGCCTGATTAAGAGGAAAGAATGTAGCCGGGCCTGGTGGCGCAGGCCTCTAATCCCAGC
>NC_034590.1:110534067-110541108 GCF_900095145.1 Mus pahari
AAAAAAAAGAGGAAAGAATGTGTGATGCACATATGCAGCAGGCCAAGCATTCTTAGGAAGCACAGCAGAGGGACCCAGAGCCACATCCTGTGTCATCGGGAGCCCAAAAGTCTGGAGGCCTGGAGCAAAAGATAGGAAGAGGCCAGAGGGATGTCAGAAGGGATAGGAGTCCTGAGCAAAATGTAGGGGTCTAGAAGGAGGGGTGCTGCTGCCAAAGGGCCTTTCCTTATAGAAAATAGCCACACCCCTGTGATGGTTACTATTAGACATCAAGTCCTAAAAACGAGGGGCTAGAACCCAGGTGGCATCCAAGGAGAATGATGTTGGCAAACAAAATGACGCATGGTGAGTAGCACTCTCTGTGACTTATGCCCTACAGAGAGGGCACCAGGACTAGGGATTCCTGAACCTCCACATGTAAGCAAAGACCTCGAAAGTCAAGTGAAGGTGCACGGCCAAAGGGCATGAACTGCCTGCTATAAGAAGAAAGTACTCCTGAGGGGAGACTAGGAATGGGGGTGGGGGGATGGAGGGCAGAGACTCCAGCAGTATGGAATCCGGTACACAGCTCCTCGGTCAAACACAGACTAGCCCTCCTCCTTGGAAGACACTGGTTTCTTATAGAACCAAACTGATGACTACCACATGGCCCAAAAGACTCTACCCTCTGTTTGGACTGTGAGACTACAGTCCAAAGACCGAAACCCTGTGTCCACAACAAAATAAACCAACCAGGATGAAACCAAACTTCATCCACTGGATGCCTGAGATGGCTTATCCTCAAAATGTAGAAACAGCAGTGTCCTGAGAGGCTTGCTGCTTGCTTGGAGCATGATCCTAACACAACCTGGCTTTCCTTGCCAGAGACCATCATAGCACCAATGGGCAGGGGCATTTTCTCTAAGGCAGCAGCTTTACTTAGTACTGTGACCTCTCCTATGGTCCACACAGGGCCCTGTGACATAGGTCACACTGTAATGGCCATTGCTGTTTCTAGGGTCTGATCTCTAATCTCCCCTTAGCAATCCTTCTTTTCCTTTTACAGGAAGTGGCTCATTCCTCCCCGCCCCCCACTTAGTCCAGCACCTTCACCTGCAGGCCAGCTCTGTCACTGTGTAGGTAGGACACAGCAGTGAGGATCACTGAGGTGCAGCAAGGAGGCTTGTGATGGAAAGGGTGTGGGGGTCCGTCCTAGCTCCTGTTCTTCCCTGGACCCCACAATCTTGGCAGTGTTGCAGCAACTCCCAGGAGAAGCACATGGCAGGCTACTCAAACACCCAACGGCCACTACTGGTCCTCAAGCCTGGATCTTCAGAGTGTCATGTTACTACTGCAGCCTAGCAGAGACAGGTCTCCAGATGCCTGAAGCCCGGAAGAGAACAAGACCAGCAGGCAGTTCCCAAGGCGGCTGCAGCCCTCTTCCGGCCAGAACTCTGGTATCATGGCAAAGTACAAATGCTATACACTCTGTATAGGTCCTCTGGCAGCCTCTAGGGGACCTCAGCCATCTTGGGTGATCTCCCAGAATGATTTTGATTCCTGAAAGCAGGAACCATTGCCTAGGCATGGGTCAGATTACCTCTGTCCTGACAGTGGTCCTCAACGAGGAAGATGCTTTTTGGATACTGTTCCAGCAGCCAATTAATAAGTAGCACACTAAGGTTAAGTAGACAGCCTCTCACGGTACAAAATAGCTAGGCTGGGTGACAGCCATACTAATTAGTGACAACAATTTATAGCCATAGCACCTTCCCTTCCCTACTTATTCTGAGCCACTGGACTGTCTACTGTCTGCTGTAGATGGTCTTGGGGTTGTCCCTATCAGCAGAGAACCCTCTGTGCTTGAACAAACACAGCTGATACATCCTGCTGATTATTCTGCAGCTTTCACCATCTATGGCCAAAATCCAGGCAACAGCCAGGAACGTAGCCATGTCCTCCCCTGATCCTGGGCCCAAGGGGCAGCCACGAACCTCCATCCCTGTCCCTTTACCAGTCACGTGGGCCCAAATGGCTGCTCAAAGCTTATCCACCCCAGGTCCTTCCTCTAAAGCTACCCGGCCCTTCAGAAACCAGGACACAGTAGAGCAGCAAGTCTTGCTGGGACTTGGGTGGGTCTTCCTCCTCCCTTCTCTGAGGCTGTGGGTAAGCCTCTGACTCCTGGGACACCTGCCACTGTTTTTAAGGTACGGCTCCCCCACTCCAGAATAAACTCTACTTGTAGGCTATAGGCTCTTAGGACTCTACAAGAGCAGTTCCAGTCACCCCCTTTTGGGTTCTAGTTTATTATGAAAATGGAAGTTAAAAAAAAAAAAAAAGTATGCAGTGAATGAACGGTCCTGCCTTATCCACGAAGGGCACTGGGCTGGACCTAGAATAGAGAGGGTTGTGGCCAATTGTGGGCCGGAGACTGACCCTGAGTAACTCTGTTCTTCCATGAGGACAGTGCGGAGACCAACTGTCCAGGGCTCCTGCCATCACAGCAATGAAATGAGAATAGGCAGGGACTTTCCTTACTCCACAGTGCCAGCTGCCCAGCCCAGGGGTGTGACTGTCCTAGGGACTCCCCTGCCTCCCAAGAAGGCCCATATCCAAGAGATGAGCTAGGCTCTAAGAGTGACCCTCCTGCTGTCCTACCCATAGAACAGGCCAAAATTTAAGCAAGTACCATTGGCAGACCCATCCAGGACAGGAGAACCAGAGACACTCTGAGTTTTAATAGGCCCTTTATTTCAGGGCAGCTACCAGTCTAATAGCAGCCTCATGGAATCACCTCTCTACAGAGGACCCAAGGTTGTGCACGGTCCCAACCTGAACAGGTGACATCCTCTCATGCCAGCTGTATTATGTAGACCTCCTCAAGTCCTCCTGAGGCTCTGGGATATCTACATCCTGGAGGATGAGGTTGTAGTCATGACCACGGCCAAAAAAAAAAAGTCCTCAAGGTACATAGAAGTCACTCCTCAAGTATGTAGTACAGACCTTGGCTAACTGAGGGACATACGTAACGGGATCACATTGTCGACCCCTCTAGCCCTGAGTGAGCCAGCCAGGAAGGGTGGGCCAGCCAGGTGTGGTTAGCTGGGCAGGGTACAAGGTACTGTCCCAAGTACTAAGCCCATGCCCCACACCACACCTAAGAGTTGATGGTACTTTCCTGGCAGGATCTCACTTTGACTTTGAGATGTAGTAGCCTCAACAAGACGGACCTGGGCACAGACAGGACATGGACAACAAATGACCTTTCCCAGGGCCCAGCCCAGAGTCCAACTGTGTACCCTTGAAAACTTCCTACAGCCTCTCTGTAGGACTTGCCGCTTCCGGCTGGGCAAATACTGAAGTACCATCAGGTCTCTGCTAGGGAGCAAGGGATAAAGTGTGTCATGCTTCCCAGGTTAGCTCCAGCCCGAGTTCCTTCCCAGGGCAGACATGTCTAGGCCCCAGAAGCTCTGCCCCCATATTTTCCACCCTACTGCTTCCAACAGCAACACTAAGCCCCTGTCCGCCCTTACAACCACAGCCCGGAATGTACCCAGCCTGCTAACACTCTTCAACAGGGCCAAAGACAACTCCTAGTGTAGCAGATACTATTTCCAATCCACCTTAGGTTCATGACCAACAAGGCTCCAAAGGAGTCCCTGAAGCTTCAGGTGACACCTCAGGAGCCTCGGATACACACGGACAAGGGAAGCTGAACATTTGGCTGCTGTGGAAGAGAGCAACTGTGGTGTCCTGCTGCCCAGCCACTCAGCAGCAGCCTCTACATCATGTCTACTGGAGACTCCTTACATTTCAAGTGCCCTAAACAGAGGGTTTTCACCCAATTCCACTTGAGTCTGGAGGGGATAAAGGATACCCACCATGGGCCCCAGTGGCCAGGATGAGGACCAGGATAAACAGATAGACCCTCCTGTAGCCATGACTAGAGCCAGAACGAGGCACAGGCATGACACACCCTTTGGAAACAGTGAGCAGCCATCTGATCTGTATGTGCCTCTCAAGACCATACAGGTGACTTGGAGAAGAACATCTGTACACCTCAGAGAGGTGGGGGGGGACCAGTGAGGCAGTTTCTACCCTCTCAGGGAGTTGAGATGCCAGGCCCTGGGCACCAGTGGGACAGAGGCCTGAGGCTACACAGATAACATTGGGACCCTATTTCCAGAGTCCTAGAATCTCCATCACAGGTCAGAGGGCTGCAGGATGTTGTGGCAGGGCAAGTCTTATACTCTGTCACTATTGGGGCTGTTATTTCATGGATCTCAGAATGCAGGAAATGTGTTTCCTGCTGGAGACAAGGGATGCTCTCTTACTCTCAGAGCCCTCCTACTCCCATTAGTTAAAGGACAATAGGTCACTTTTCATATCACCTGACTATACTTGTGTTGCCTATAACTTTTTGCAGCAAACACAAGACAGCTGGGGCAAGCAGAAGGGAAGGACTGCATAGTCCAAGGTCCCAGGCCAGCCTCCCCAGCCTCTTCTAGCAACAGGAAACAAGGCAGATGACGGATCCCAGATTCCCAGCATCTTCTGTGAGGCCACAGGCAATACACCTCCTACTTCCAGCCAGAGACAAGTCAAGACCATCAAATAATTTACTGTGATGCAACGTGTGCCCTCATAGGCGCCCGGAGGGAACTGAGAGGGGTGGAGGACTTGGGTGCCAGTAGCAACAGGGACAGTTCATGACAGTCTGTTCAAATTGTCCATGCGAAGGTCTTGGTCACATCTGTCCACCATCCCTGGACTGGCCTGGCTCCAGCACCGTTTCCTTCCTTCCCTCCTCTTTCCTTCCTTCCGTCAGCACCTCCTCCCTGCATCCGGCACCTCCACGTCCTGAGCCTGTGCCGGGACGGGCACAAAGGACATGACTGACTGCAGGCGGGGGGGATTGGCAAAATTGGGGGAGCAGGGACATCGGAGTGGATACGAAGTTCATCTGGCTAGTTGAGGTCACTGCCCCAGATGTCTTGCTGGTCCCTGCCTCACCTGGTGTCAGGACAACACACACTTGCAGCTCATGCAGCCAGGACCACTCTCATCAGGCGGGTTCAGTTTCCGCAGTTTATGCTGCCGAATCTCACGGACTAGCGTATAGAAGGCATCCTCCACACCCTGGGGACAGAGGGACGGGATCAGAGAGGACTCTGGGGAGAAAAGGGGTGCTGTCTGGATCAGGTCACACCCCAACGCTGGAGGCCCCCTTCCTCAGCTGCAAAACCAACACAAACAGGGAGCTGGACCCTGGCCATCCAAAAGGCACAGGCCACTCTCCTTAAGTAGGGTTCGCTCCTGAGCATCACTCAGAGTCAGAGCCACTTAACTCAGGACTCTCCCAGACCCCCAGTACGTCTCAAGTTGAACAACCTAACAACACTGAAGGGCTTAAAACTAACCAGTATCGATAGGACACTGGGGACAAGAAGAACTAAGGCCCCTGGGTCACCGCTCCGGCCTGGCTCAGGGCAGCTCTCGCCATGGACCCCACCCTGCCCTGGAGTTACGTGAACTCAGAACTGCAGGGTGTAAGCCCAGACCCTGGCCCTTGCCTCCCTCACTGCCCTGCGGTCTGGGAGACTTACAGCATGAGGGCCGCTGGGTCACATGGGTCCCGGGGGGGTCCCAGAGGGTCCCGGAGCTGGAGCCAGAGCCAGAGCGGCTGCCCTGTGTTGAGGGAGAGGGGCGATGAGCTCTGCTCCCTGGCTGGGGTGGGGTGCGGTGAATCCTTGACTAGCTGTGGAGAGGGAAACAGGCTCACCTGCCGGGTCTTGGCTGATGTTTCAATGTAGGGGATGCCATAGCTGCGAGCAAGGTCCTGGGCCTGCCGAGACTCAACAGTGCGAGTGGCCAGGTCACACTTGTTGCCCACCAGCACCATTGGCACATCATCTGAATCTTTCACCCGCTTGATCTGCTCCCTGGAGGGGGATGAGGTGTATATGAGCCAGCTAGCAGGTTGCAGGCATGACTGTGTCCAGGACATTCAAAAAAAGACATAAAGCCTCAGTGTGCACACAGAACCTTCCTCACATATGCCACGGGCTCACGGGATAGCCATAGGTGGCTCACCTGTACTGATGGATGTCTTCGAAGGACTTGGTGTTGTTGATGGCAAATACACAGAGGAAGCCCTCCCCTGTGCGCATGTACTGGTCCCGCATGGCGCTATATTCTTCTTGACCTGCTGTGTCTAAGATGTCCAGTAGACATGTCTCCCCATCAATGACCACCTGTTTCCGGTAGGAGTCCTGCAAAAGAACATGGCTTAGGGGGTCTCACCTCTCCTCAGACCAGAGAACCCACAGAACCAGTCTACTCTTGCACCTCTCATACCCTGATGGATCAAGGCCTGAGCTGTTTGGTCATTTACCCAAGACCACTGCCAGAGTCCACCTCTGGCAGGTAGCCAGAGCTCACCTCTATGGTGGGATCATACTCGTCCACAAAGTGGTTCTGGATCAGCTGGATGGTCAGGGCACTCTTGCCCACGCCTCCAGCGCCCACCACCACAAGCTTGTATTCTGTCATCGCTTCTACAGCAGCTGCCAATCCAGGAGCTCCTGCCCCACCTGCCAATGAGAAGCACACTTAGCCACTTGAGCCGGCTAATAGATGCCTAACCCAAGGGCCCTCTCCAGCATTAAGCAGGCAGGCCAGCCAGTGGCCCAGTCGATCACCTGTGGCACCTCCAGCTTGAAAAGGGAGGACCCCTCCCACCCCCAACCTCCTCAAACAGCACTTAATGGCTGTGTGAGGAAGCAGGGAGAGGCCCCCAAGGCAGGGCTGACAGCTGAGAGCTTCTCCCAACCACGCACCCAAATTAGAAGTCGCTAGGTAGGCAGAAACCCTCAACTGGAGGCGCCTGAGGGCTGAGGCCACCCCCCAAAAAACAGGTCCTGCCACGGCGGCTTCGGCGTGCCCAGGCAGGCCAATGCCAGCCTACAACCGGCTCTGGCCCGCCGGCATGTGGGTGCAACCTACAACTATTTACTGAGCGCCTACTGCATGCCAGGCGCGGTCCCGGCAGCGGGGGGGGGG
>NC_034590.1:110541183-110543251 GCF_900095145.1 Mus pahari
AAAAAAAAAAAAAAAAAAAAAAAAAAAAAACGGCAGAGGGTGTGGGGAGCAGGTGACTGCAGGAACGCGAGGGGTGGCTGGGAGCAGAAGGCCTCGGTTGGGGCCCAACGCGGGTGTCCTTGTGGCCCCGAGGCCCGAGCGTGATGGCCGCGGGGCGCAGAGTCTCCGGAGGCCCGGGCGGCGCCTCGCTGGGAAGACGGCCACAGGCAGAGCGAGCCCGGCCGCAGAGGCGGGCAGCCGGACGCTAGGCACGCTGCCGGGCCGAGAGGAGCAAGGAAGCACCGATCACCTGCGCCCCGCGCCCCACCCCGTGCCCGCACTCACCGCTTGCTGGCGCGACTGCCCCCGGGGCCGGGGCCGGGGCCGGGGCAGGGCGGGGGCGCGGACGGGCGCCGGCTGGGCCCGCGCATGAGCTCCGTCCGCGGCGGGTGCGGCTCGGGCTGCGGGCGCCGGGAGCGGACGGCGGGGACTTGGCCGGGCCCGCGCTCGCCCCGCCCCGCCCCGCCCCACGCCCGTCCGTCAACTCGAGGCGGCCAGTGATTGGTCGAACTCTTCCCCACCGCGACCTGTTGTGGTTGGCTGAGCAACCCATCCGTCAGAAGCCGCAGCTAGGCGGGGCTTCCTGGAGCAGCGGGGAGGGCAGTGTCGGAACTTGGGTGCTGCACTCACCAGTGATGTCTAGTTCCTAGGTGCAGGAGAGAGAGACGGAGACAGTGCTTACGAGCCCGGGGTTCCTCCGGAGAGAAACTGGTGCACGCTCGGGTTGCGTCGAGGACCTTCTACAGAGCCTCCACCCTGCATCCTCACCAAAGGCCCAAAGGCCCACGAGTGGAAAGGTCATTCCGACCGGGTCTTGGCGTCGGGGACAGTCAGCATCGCGGACGCGGAATAACAGAGGGAGACAGAGTTCGCCGGAGCCCCTAGCTGCCTGTTCTCGTAGGCCGAGGTGGAGCGAAGGCTCCATCCTGGGGCAGTGTAGGCCCATCACACCGCGCTCTTCGTGCTTTGGAGAAGACCCCCTACCTCTCTCAAACTCGAGGTCCCAACACTGCAGAAGCTCATACTGCGTCCATTTGAAGAACGACCCCGAAAGTCAGAAAAGTTGGTATTGGGGCGAAATGAAGTGTTCCACCCACTCAAGCAAGTAGGGTACATCAGTGTCAGACGCAAATGACATGTTTTCAACACTTTTTGAAATTTCAAAGAAACGAGTAAGCACGTCCTCAGAAAACCGACAGGGCTCTTACTCAGGTCGTGCAGGCCTGGGGTTGCACGCTCACCCCGGTCGCCGCCCGGGGTGCAAGCTCGGCTTGTTCTGTTCATCTAGCAGGCAGATAACCGAGAGCTGGCCAGAAGCCTCTCACGGGCGGCTCTCTGAACCACCGTGAGTGCCTTCACTGCGTTCAGCGGGCCGGCTGTCTCTCTTACTCTAGGGAGCATTTCCACCGGATCTGCCGCGTGTCCCGGCAACCGTTGCTAGGGGGCGGGGCTCATCTTGCGACAGCCCCGGATGCCCGCGGCTCACGAATATTTGGGTATTCAAATGAGCCCCGCCCCCGTTGCCATGGCACCAGGTCTGCAACCCTACCGCGGTGGTAAAAATTAAAAAAAAAATAAAAAGCCCTCACTTGAGAGAGTGACCGCCGCGGTGGAGGGGCCTAGGGCTGCGCCCCAAGTCTTGGGCACTCTGGCCCACGCCTCAGGTGAGAGCCTGGCACCACCTCTCCCATGTTCTTTGTGCTAGGGGGATCCTGGGCGACCCACATCTTGTGGGATAAGGCATAGAGGACAGAGTAAGCAATTAATCATGAAGTGCAGTGGAAGGGGATAACTCTAACTAGAGAAATGTATCTGGGAACGACAGGAAGTACAGGAGTTAGGGGTCCGCCAAACCTGCATGGAGGCCACAGAGGATGACCAAGAAGAAAGGATACTTAATGTTCTGAACAGAGTTCTTACTTTAGCCATTGTCTCTTGAGTATAAGATCTGGGGCCAAGAGCCGGGTGTGGTGGCGCACGCCTTTAATCCCAGCACTCGGGAGGCAGAGGCAGGCGGATTTCTGAGTTC